>NC_138769.1:448068539-448386039 GCF_965119305.1 Pelophylax lessonae
GTCAAATTTCTTAGCTGGGCAAAGCAGAAACCCTTAAGATGGTCATTCTCTCAAAGCCCTACTTTTTGGTTAAGAGCCGTATTCACCTCTATGTCAACCAGTAATAGCTCTATCCATCCTTTTATTGAGGGCCTTTTCATCCTCTCTGCTACTGCTTTCCTTCTGCAGTAATTCCTGTATTTACTTAGTTTTGCATCTGACAAGTTTAATGCTAGCCCCCGTAGATTTACTGTGTGTGGTGTGTGATTCCTTAGTTACGTGTTTTTTAAATTGTTAGACCCATGGTTTTACTATGTTGCAATTAATAGGACCAGATAGCAAATTAAGTACATTGGCCTTTGTACATTTGTGTTTTTACCAACTACTTTTCAACAAACATTATTAATTATAACTAATTGTCAGCCCAAAAGGTGCTGATCAAAAAATCATTTGATTCTGATGTTCCATCAACATTTGCTTTTCAGACATTAAAAAAAATGTATATTTTTTTAAGGTTACTGAGGTTTCTGAAATTTGTGTAAATGTGAATTTCATGGCTAAACAGCCGAGAAAAGACTGTGTTCATAACCCAATAGCTTGTTCATGTATTTAAACAATCAGGTGCTAAAGTGTTGTGACCACATAATAACACTACAAATTCTGGATGGACCCTCTGCACACTGCTATACACCCTCTACCCTCTCCAGCAAACTATGCAATGAAAAACAGGAATATTTACTTAACACATATTGCAATATATGCTTAACCTTCCTAGCGGTATTCCCGAGTGTGACTCGGGGTAAGATTTTAATGCCAAAAGCGGTAACCCCGAGTCACACTCGGGGTAGCGCTAAGAAGATCGCTGGATGCTGGAGGAGGTTTTACTTACCTTTTCTCCGGGATCCAGCGAAGACTGCGGGCGGTGTGCGGCGGCGGAGCTTCCTCCCGATCATCTGCGAGCCCCGGCTTCCCTCTCCGGCGACGTGACCACCCTTCCACCCCCCGGCGGCAAATTCAAATGTAAAATGCACCAAACACACTGATACCGTTCAAAATAAAATAAAATCACATTACATTGCCCCCCAGTGCCCTTTCCTGCAGTTTTACTGTACTTTTTATGTAAATATATGTATATATATATATATATATATACACAGTATATATATATATATATATATATATATATACGTATATATATATACACACATATACATTATATATATATATATATATATATATATATATATATATATACACACACACACACACATATATATATATATATACATATATACATATATATGTATATATATATATATATACACACGTATATATATATATATATATATATATATATACACGTAATTCTTGTGAATGAGCAGCCCAAACCAACTGTATATATATATATGTATATATATATATATATAATATATGTATACATAATATATGTATACATACATATATATATATATATATATATAATAAATGTATACAGTTGGTTTGGACTGCTCATTCACAAGAATTACATGCAAAATAATGGTACCACTTTCAGCACCTAAAATCCAAAAGAATCATACCGCCAGGGAGGTTAAGCAGCCAACTGCGTCAAAGTAATCCCTCCTATGGCCAGTCCTACACTGCCTTGCCACTGCAAATGCTACGGTGGACACCATGCCAGCCTGGGGCATAGAGACACAAGGTGGGGGAGAGTGACTAGGTTCAGATCTGGTTACTGACCTGCATTAGAACAGAGAAAAAGATATACCTGTGCTCAAATCCCAATAGCTTGTACATGTATTTAGACAATCAGGAGCTAAAGGGGTGTGACTACATATTAACACTACAATTTTTATTTTATTTTTTTGCTTTTAAGTTGTCTTGCTTTTTTAATTTCTTGTTTTGGGTTTTACATTTTTTTAGGAACTGAAGCTGTTCCTTTTGTTTTGCTTATAATGGTTAAAAATTATTATAAGTAAATTACTACAAATACCAAACAGGCTCGGTGGCATCAGCAGTGTTGTATCTCTATCTACTTGCCATATTATTAGATGTGACCCTGAAACCTTTCCTTTATCTTTGCCCATTTAACATAAACTTTTAGGGGGAGAAAAATTAGGAATGCTATTGCTAACCTCCTTCAAAGAATATTAGTTGCTCTCCTCTCCCTGATTACACTGCTTTCTGCGTCATGTGTAACAATCATTCAATAATCAGGATATCAAAACTTTTGATTTGCATACTTGTTCCACATCAGTGTCCCAGAAAGTAGTAAAAGCTATTGGATCATCATCAACATCTTCTCTTAGCCCCCCTAAAATGAATCACAAATACCTGCTTATCCTGTCAGTAAGGCTGATCATTTGCAGTTTTCTGTGATGGGGTAACAATGTTGCTGAACTGCTCCTGAATTCGGAGCAGAGTTGTCACCCTTATGAAGGCTGCATCTGTGATTGTTTGTACTACAGTGAGATAAGAATCTGGTGATTCACAAGCCTGTAGTTTTTTCAATCAGCAACTGGTTACACCTAGCACTGCCAAATGATTTCTGAATTAATGGCACTGTCTGCAACTGACTCATCCCTCCGCTGTAAGCTATCATCTTCTCCCTGGGCAACTTCGGGGTGCATTGTTAATGGCCTCTAGATTAAGCGATGGGGGATGATGTCATCCTGTGCATGCACATGCCAATCAGTCATACTGGCAAAGCCAGAGTGTGCTGGCAAACAATGATGTGCTGCGCATGCATGCAAAAAGATTATAACACAGCCTACCATAATATGTTTCATTTTTACCTAGACCTTAATAGATAATATCAATAGTAATGATACATATGAAAATAAATATGAATAGTTCAGAAGGGTTTTGTGATAACTTCCTTACTATTTCTCTGAAAATTAAAAAAGTATATATTCTAAGCAGAATATATACAGTAAAAGTAATATGCTTTATAAAACCATCAAAGCTTTGGCTCAATTCCGAAAAATCCCTAGTACCCATTTACATATTTTAAGTGTGATTTTCAATTTGCTCAATAATGATGATAATAACATTATTTAATTTACAAGTAACATTTTGCAACAGTGCTATCGTTCATTTGTTTTGTTTTGCTGGTGTATGCTGTATATGTATATTTCAGCATGGCATAATATTTCCACTTGCACTAGTTTCCTGGCATGAAAATGTTTATTGCACTCATTAGCTAAGAGGATGTCGGCACTAGTCCAATGAACACAGATCTGCCTTCTGATTTCAGCCATTAAATTGCAATGGGTTTCACAGGCTTAACGTTGTGGGTGTGAGAATAATAAAATGCAACACCATCTTTATCCCAGTTACCATGGATGCAGTTAAAGGTCATAGAGACAGCTGCTAACTAGTTGCCTTTTAGCTGTTGTTTCCTCCACTATGTGCTATTTCATGCACATTATTTTATGTGGATTTTCCATTTAAGTGTGGTACCCTATCATGTGGGCAGCACAGGTTTCTTTCTGTTGTTCATTTTTTTAACATTTCTATTTTTTTATTTTATTGTTTGCTCAGTACCATGAATTAGTTTGCATGTCAACTTTTCTCGGTAGTGTTTTTGAAGTTAGTAATAAAATTCTCAACAGCAAGCATCCACCTTAGCTCCTCACTTAAGATTTCTAATGTACTCAGGCACTGAAGCATTTACACAGAAAAACACCAACTTCTTTGCCTTTTAGAACAAAGTCTGCACTGCATGGGGTGTCTGTCTGGATAATTGTCAGTGATCTGCTGTATTTCTTTTCATTTATGATCCAATTGCCTCTTCAGAGCAATGTTGTTTTAGAAAAGGTTCCCACTAGGGCACATTTTAATAAAGACATAGTAAAAAGAAAACACAGAATATATCGTTAAATGTTAAAGCGAAAGTCCACTTCTTTAAAAAGTCTGTGCTTTAGAGGTAACGAACAGTCTGAAATGCAAACATCTAGCAGTGGCTGTCCATACCTTTACACATTTACTTTAGCAATCCCAGTGTCCTTTATCCCAGGGTGCTGTAATATTCATTTTTTTACACTTTATGTTAATGTTGAAAATTGGCCTTCCTTCCGTACCTTCCTATTGGTTTATGATAGGCAGCCACACTTGCTAATAGGGGAAAAACAGCGTCTAAACCTGGAACCTCTGCTGTGTCTGGCAATGTCTCTTCTTGCTGAGCCACCTTTAATGCTGGACAGCTCCCTGAACACTTTCTTGAATGATCCTGCCTTAAATCTTGTTTATTTTGAACCCTTTGCTCCTCTCATGAACTTCATGCATTTGCACTTCCTGTTTACTAGATTATTTTGCTCTCTCTAGCCAATATCGCATTCTTATGTTTCTTGCTGCCATCTGTATCTCCGCTACCACTTATTACTGACCTTTGGCTTGTTCCACGATTAGGCTTCTGCTTGATCCCAACCTGTGACCCCTTGTTACTGACATTTAACTTGTTTACTGACTATGCTTCTGCTTGATCCCTACCTGCTATATCTACTACTTGACCCCCAGCTTGCTCACCTCCAGATGGGGCGATGCAGAGGACCGCGACCTATAGCAGGTAGGGATAAAGCAGAAGCATAACAAAATCCATCCCCACCATCAGGAGGTCTGGTGAACACCGGTTAGTGCTTAGACTCTGCACCTCAGGTGAGCCTGCCTCATCTGCCAGGGTGATCTACTTATGTATTTATCCCGCTGGTCAGTGAGAGTCTCTTTACTAATATCCCAAACAACTGAACATGAGGCGAGAAGAACCCTCTGAAAAAGAGACTTTAGTGGCCAATCGGGTTTAAATACTATTGTGGATCATATAGAACCACATAGTTTTATTAAGCAAAGTATCTAAAAACACAGAGAAATGTACATAGAATCCATACATTGTGGCTTATAGATAAAACATTGACAAAAAGATAACCAACATTTGACACCGCAAATAGAGTGATCTGTAGAGGTCACCGTGGTGGTCATGATGGAACCATGATGGCACAATGACAATAAGACATCCAATGTGTTTCAGAAGATACTTTCTTCTTCAGGGGTGTATATTCCTGTAGCATTGACAGATCACTTCTAGAAAGCAATAAAAAATGTATAATCTATAAGTGAACCCTCTCACATCAATATACATTATTATTGCTCCCCTTAACATGATTGTACACATACATGTTGGAAATAATTTTGCATAGAAGAAGCCACAGGATTAATTAAAAACAAACAATGACAAACTTCAACTGGTCATAGGAGGGAAGAGTGTCTCAGGATATTTGAGATTGCCTCTCGTGTATTCCAGTAAGAGGAGCATGACATAGAAAGGCACAGGGTCTAATGAATAAAAATGTTTATTTAGATGAAGAGTTATTTAGACAGACCATTTTTCACATATGGTTATATAGAGGTAACAGATCATCCGTCAATAGCCCATAGATATGAGGGTATGTTAACAAAAATGAAGTACTTTCATACATGCAAAAGTTTTAAGTATGTTAATATTAAATATTAAGTATATACGCCTGTATACATTAAACCCTGTCACATAGGGGGGTTAATAAACAAATGTAGAAAATGATTATTATTATGTACCCCAACCATAATGAAATATAAGTCATACTTAAGAAAAAAAAAAACATATTTCAAATAAAGAAACACCCTTTTCTACAGAAGTGGGGGGCTCTCATGGCAAGAAAACCTAGTTAGGTATATATTGCTATGTATGTTAATACCATAACCCATCTAGGCTAATCAGGCAGTACAAGCCAGTTCAAAGTACAGCCAATTGGGGGTACAAATAGCCCTTTAATATATGATGCAAAACACCAGAGTAGCAGCCAGGGAAATGGCCATTACTCCTACGTAGTTCTGGCACACCAACACACAATTATTGTAAAATTAGTGTTACCTGCTAGATAGATGCTAAATGAAGAGTTTGCAAATGGAAAAATAGCCAGGACATCACAGCCAGAATGGTATAGACCAAGAAGCACATATGAAGGCCCAAAGGGAATATCTCCCCTTTTAAACCCCAGTGAACTCACCAGAAGCGCCACAGAAGGCATGCACTTCCGCCCTCAGTGAGCCTACACTGCATCTGAGTAGGTCCCTAGGGGTCCGGCGTGCAGTGCGGCGCATAGAGGCAGGGTAAATGTCCGGGGGGCGCAACCCTGCATGAGGAAACCAGCCATCAGACACCCAGATGGTAACAAGGCCACCTGAAATGAAACAACAAAGCAGTCGGCCTACGTGTGCTGAGTGGAAGTACACATATAGAGCGGAGGCCAAAAAGTATGATAGAATAGTGAACCTTGTGGTAAAACTCCAGACCAGAGAAGATGTCAATGAATGTTACAATACTGTAATTGTTGTATACAGAAAATTGTTGTAACGATACAAGTATCAATATACATGCAGAACTACATATAACCAAATACATGTTCTTTAAGGCATTTACTAGACATGAGGTTTTCTATTAGAGGTCCCTTAACAGGAGCAAATGCGTTCCAGTAGTGACAGTGAACTTGTCACTCAAGGCAAACCATATCTTGACAGAAAAAAGCCAAAAACACATGAATGAGCACCCAGTCATTATTAAAGAGAAGCAAAGAGAGAGATACATATCTAAAAATGGTAGGGGATGTTAAGTGTCTCCTATTGTTTTTTTATTTTATTTTTCCCAGCCACCTGAAACAAAGCCCTCCAGGAAGGGCTTGAAGCTAATTTCCTCATTTATACCTGCAGGGGAAGTGGCTGCTAATTGGTGAATCCACCATAGCTCACATTGGAGCAATTTTTTATTCCAACCCCCCCCCCCCTTTTCCCCCCTTATTCTGGATTCTGTCCAGAAAAAGAAGTTGAATTCTGGGGAATCTTCTATTGTTAAACCAAGGAAACATGAGGACCCCATGGGAGTTCTGGATTGCATGTACGCATACTCAATAAATGCCGATATGCTCTTTTCCAGAATCCTGGATGGTTTTGCCAACATAGAAGCAACCGCACTCACAGGTCAGAAGGTACACTACACCGCCCGTTTTGCAATTGGCATAGTGCCGATGTTTAAAAAGCGCGCCATTAGGTAAACACACTTTTTTGTCAACACGCATATATTGTCAATAGTTGCAACCCCCACGTCGGAAAGTGCCAAGATGTTTGCAAGGGTCACATTTATTACTTCTTTTAAATTCGCTATGCACTAATTTATCCCTGATGGACCTTGCCCATTTGTATGCAATGGCCGTTCTGGCTGAAACAAAAGAACCTATCTCAGGGCCCATACTAGGGAAATGCAAATATTTTTCAATTACCATTCTGACCTGTGATTGCTGGTTGCAAAAAAGTGTAATGATCCGGGTGATATTGTCTATTGTAGATTTTTTTGAGTTATAAAACAGAGTATGTCTAGATGTTATCAAGGCCTGTTTGTAGGCCTTTTTGAGGCAGGTTTTCGAATAGCCTCTGGCTAGAAGTTGGAAGAACAGTTTCTTCTAATTCTGAGGTACTGACTATATGATATAGACTTCTCCAGAGGTCTCGGATGGAAGCTAGAGAATTGAAGAATAGTGTTACCTGCTGTAGGTTTACGATAAAGACAACTTGAAAGTTCCCCCTCGAGTCTCTTTGAAATGGGGATGTCCAGAAAGGCTAAAGATGTCATACTGTGGTTCATTGTAAAAGTAAGATTAAAGTCATTAGAATTTATTACTTTTAGACAGTTATATAGAGTTTCTACAGGGCTGTCCCAGATCATCAGGACATCGCCTATATATTTGTACCACAAGCTGATGTGTCTCTAAAATATAGCAGAATCCTCAGAAGACAGAAAGTTACGCTCCCACTCCCCCAGGTACAGGTTAGCGTAGGAGGGTGTGCAGCACATTCCCATAGCCACACCCTGCACCTGGAGGAAGTGAGAGTACTGGAATATAAATGCATTATGAGTAAGTATGAAATCCAAGACATTGATAAGGAATTCATTCAGATTCCATTCTGATTTATGCTACTGTGAAAGAAGGTGTTTAATGACCGAGATTCCCTTATGGTGTGGAATGGAGCAATATAAAGCTTCAACATCAATTGATACCAGCAATGCGTTTTCGGAAATATGAATGCCATCCAGAATCTGGAGAGAATGTGGGATGTCCCTGATGTAGCTAGGAAGACTGGGGACATATGGTCTAAGATGTTCATCCACAACGCGACTCAAATTTTGGGTAAGGGAGCCATTTCCAGATATAATCGGTCTACTAAGGGGATTAATTTTGTTTTTGTGGATTTTAGGAAGAGCGTAGAAAGTCAGAGTCACTGATTTATGTGGTACTTATAAATTCCCAAATATGTTTGGGAATGATGTTATTTAAGTATGCTAAATCTACCATTTCATTCTATGTTTCTTTATGTGTGCAGTGGAAATGGGCAAATACCAATCACGGTTATGTAAAATATTCATGCACATCCTTGCATGTGCATTTTGGTCATTATCCATAATTACTGTGTTACACCCTTTCTCAGATGGTTTTACTGTAATTTCCTTTAGATTAGTCAGACTTACATGGGCCTGTCTTTCCCCAGGTGACAAATTGTTCCTGTGGGGATTCACTTTTAGTGCTTGAATCTCTTTACTAGTGAGTTGAAGAAAAGCTGATAGATTAGGATTTAAGCTGGGTGCCGGGTATGTATTTGATTTTTCCTTTAGAGAGGACCTAATTGCTAAGGTGCCGCTAGTACTGGACAGAAGGGATTCAAGATTAATACTATCAATAAGGTCAAGGGGTTCATTTTCATCCAGGAAATTAATCAAATTGTGAATTGCTTGCTGCTCCATCATGGAAAGCTGCTCGGATGGATTCATTTTTTTTTTTTTTTTTTTACCATAGATAGTTTTAGGCAGTATTTTACATCCAAAAAATGTAAGGACTTTCATGAAATCAAATTTGTCTACGTTGTGTGTTTGGCAAAAATTGTGACCCCGTTGTAAAACTTGCATTTCATCATCCATTTAATTGTATTTTGACAAATTGATAATATTAAACAATTCTGCTGATGACCTATCAATAGATCTATTGGTAGTCGTGTCATGATGGGGATCGTGTATAAGTATATTTGTGGTAGAAGGTCATGAATGTCCAATATAGATATTGGATGAAGGGTGAATGTCATGTATGTCATTGGTGCTACATGGACGTGTGGGGGCATGGCCTGACCTAGGTTCATATGAAGAAAAATTAGAGTCACCAGATGTGTTACCTGTGCCCATGAGAGAGAAAGGTCCCATTAGGGATTTCTCATGGGAGGATGTGGACTTTGACTATTTTTTGTAGACATTTTCTTTCTAGAAAACTGTGAAGAAGCTGAAATGGAAGAATTAGAAGATACATCAGAAAATACTGAGCCTTGATCATTTTTAAATCTCTGTCCCTGTCTTCTTGTATATATCTGTATCTGATTCCACCTATAAGCATGACCATCTTTAAATGCTATCAGATCCCTAAATAATTTTTTGTCCTTTTGGGAGACGATGCCCCTATTATATTTGTCGAGATGTGCTTTTAATCTATTCTCCTGGTCAATAAACCTGGGACGCGTTTTGAATCGTAGGAGTTGAGATTATAACCGTTCAGTTTCTTTATCAATTGTTAAGATACGTTTATTATATTCTCCACTAAGAAGGGACATCATCGTTTTTGAGCAAGTTTTTAAATTGTTCTTCCATGCCTGCTTGAACTCCAATGTCGACATCATTAATCGTAAGAAAAATCTAAACACAGAGGCCAAGAGGATTGATATCTGCTTTTTAGATATCTTTCAAATGACTGAATATGCCAAAACAGAGAGGATTTGCGCTCCAATGTTTTTTTGAGGTGAAAGAATAGAAATGACAATTCAGAATCGGGAGATTTCTTCGCCCAAAACTCTTTGTGGTAATCAAGCATAAGAGTATCCCAATCTTTACCTAAATAATTGATCATTTTTTGAATATAATCAAGATATGGCTATAAGGCACGATGCACCCTAGAAAAAAATGCTCGACAGAACTCCTGCATAGGTAAACATATGCTAATTTGTCTGAGAGAAAGATTATTATTATTATTTTATACATCAAGAGTAGAGTCAATCAAGCCCACCTGAAGCCAGGCTGACCAAGATATGCGGCCTACATTCCAAACTACTGAACATGAGGAGAGAAGAACCCCCCGAAAAAGGGACATTAGTGGCCAATCGGGTTTAAATAATATTGTAGATTATATAAAATCACATAGTTTTATTAAACAAAGTATCCAAAAACAGAGAAATGTACATAGAGTCCATACATTGTGGCTTATAGATAAAACTTTGCAGGGATTTGGTGTTTTTGCGGTTTTGCAGGATAGAGCTAAAGGTACAAATACAGATATTGAAGGACCAGAATGCCAGAGTTTTTTGTGTACTGCTACTCCCACAGATAAAGTGCTCTTCTGAAAGGCCAACGTGAAGGCAAAAACTATTCTTGGGCTGAACATAAGATTCAATGTTTGGGCCTCTGCCTCTAAATACTACACACAGTTAGATCTATAATTTGGAGAAGATCTTTCAGGGCCCCATGTTTACAAGGGCCACATTGAATTTTCATTATACAGCAGTCTGCTTAGTTACTTACATTATTACAATAATGGGAAACTATAAGGTTTCAAGGCTCCAAAGCAATTTAAGTTTTGGTCTCCATTAAAACATGTTAGCACAGACACACTTTGCACTTGTTTTAAATATGCATAAATATGAAGCAAGCATATAATTAAAAAAAATGTGTGTGCAAGTGGTTAAAATAATTTGAGATCTGAGATAGGTATTATGATCAGTACATGGGGAAATGAGTAAATGTAATCCTACACTAGGCACCTTGTTGAAAAGGTCCACTGAGATCATTATTGCTTCTATGGCTATGTTTCTGCAACTGTTTTTCTAGTGAAGTCCATCCACGGCCAACCTGTTGTTAATAAGCAACATCTCTTCCCATATTCATTCGTTCTGCAGATAGGAGCTCAAGTGTTCAAATTCAAACTAACATAAATAAGAATTTGTGATGTTGACACAATGTCACTAGGTGATATGGACGCAGGAAAAGGATTAAGTCAAGGGCAGAGGCACACTTTGGCAAGCCTTTACACAGAGAAATCAGAATTTCCAGTACAGACAGTATATAAAATAGTCCAGTTAAAAAACATTTTTTTGACATGTAAAATACCTGTAGCTACACAGAGCCTATTACACACAATAAAAAGGAACAATGACTTCAGCTTTTACCAGCAGCCCTAAGTGCTAGTGGAATTAGGTACTGTACTTCCTCAGGGCAGTTATAACGATGCCATGATAAGTAAGCTGTTTTAAAGGTGACATACCTACATTCAGGAAATGCTATTTATCAAGGAAAATTAAAGAAAACAAATTAAGAAAAAAAAATACTAAGTATTGGTAACCATTAAAAAGAACCCCTGCTGTTTAAAATGTGTTATTGCCTTTTGCATATTTTTAAAATAACTAGTAGACAGTAGAAAACAACATTTGAAACCTCTCTCTTGGACTAAACTTAACTTCATGGTTATATTTCACTGGTATTTATGGAGTTTATATTTGCAGATGCCACTGGGTAGAAGTTTATTGTTTTATTTGGTTGCTTTATGATCTTTAAATGTATTAACTCTTTTTGCTTAAATCAAAAGATTTTTGCTTCATATTCTAGGCTCCTCTCTAAGCATATATTTATGTAAGTTGTCATTCCATAAAAATAAATGAAATCTTAAGCAAGCCAAATGTTTCTACACTGGAGATGCTTTAGTGAATTGGCTCCAAGCCAAATAATTCTTTTTGATTTCAAAGAAATTTGAAAGCTTTTCATTTCCAGAAAGTTTACAAATCTAATAGTCGTAAAACAGGCTGAGCTCTCATTCAGCATAAAACTTATTCTTTGCCTCAATAAAAGATGAAAGATTCAATTCCAGCATCTTCTGGATTTTAAATTATGTTTAGTAATAGTGGCAGTATTTAAAAATAAATATGGAATGTTGCACACGTTACACAATAATATAAGTTCATTTATATGCTCAAGGGAAACAACTGGTACACGTCAAACAATCTTTTGTGTCGTGGCTTTTAATTTGGCATAAGCTCACACATTTTATAAACATTACTTTCACTTTTAAACCTGAAAAACACATTTTGATGTGTTGCAGAACATGGAGAATTGTACTGCCCTACCATTTCTTTAATGCCCAAGTTCTTCTGTTTTCTCAGAAATTAGAAAGTGCTTGCCTCTCACCCTAAGCAGACCTTTTTCCTTTCACAAATAATCGTATCAACATATAGCTCTGTGTGCTGATATGAAATCACTGTACATTCACAAGCTGAATTTTTTGTTTATATTCACAACCAATGCTTTTTCCCTTCCTGGTTGAGTGAGACACTGGTGATGTAACTCTGGGCTCACAGATGCAACCTGGGAAGACTAAATCACCAGTGTCTTTCCCCTTAGATTATAGACACTGTCACGTTTCAGGAGGCAGATGCAGAGTTCAAGGATTAATTTGCCCTTAGTGAAAAAGGACATTGTGATAGAAATGAAGGGGGGGGGGGGGTAAGGTATTTAAAGGATAAAAGCTTGCTATTATTTCTAAATATATGTTTTCTGTTTTTAAAGGTGCCTTTGTTGTCAATTTTAAGATAAGGGTAACATTCTTCTTTAAAGGCAATGTAGTGACTTTGGATATTATTATTATTAGTATACAGGATTTATATAGCCCAACTGTTTGTATAGCACCTTACATTATAAAGGGAGACAGTACAGGTATAATACATTTCAATTCAAGAGGGTTATGAGGGCCCTGCTCCTGAGAACTTACAATTTTTTTAGGGATGAACAAGTGGAACAAAAGGTAATAGCTGTAAGGAAAAAGCTGTTTGGAGAAATAAAGGATTTGATTGTTAGCTGGAGGCAGAATAGGCTTCCTTGCAGAAAAGAGCTTTCATGGAGCACCTAAAACACAGTAGGAGATAACCAGATAGATTGGGGTATTGCCAGAGTGCCAGGAAACCAGACCACTCAGGGATGCAGGTAAAATACTCAGGGATGCAGGTAAAATTAAACAGTTTATTGGAGCAATCTACAATAAACTCATAGCAAGAGTGAGGAAGCGAGAGCAGGAACAAGTCAGGGTCAAGTCCAGAACCTGGTATTCATCCAAGCCGGGGTCGAGTCCAGGAGTGGGTAGTCTGCCGATGCCGGGTCGTCTGCCGATGCCGAGTCGTCTGCCAAAGCCGGGTCGTCTGCTGATACAGGGTCGAGAGTCAGGAGAGTCATCAGCTAAGCCAGGTCAAACACAGAGAACAGAGGACTGCTAGCAGAGATACACCTTGGAGCACAAACACAAGGGCAAGGACTGCAACCCATCAGGTGACAGATATAGTCAGGTGTGCAACATCATCATTGTGCGACATCCAGGCAGCAGGCAAGTGATGATGCAATCAGAGTTTATAAGAGGCAACAGTCTGCACATGTCCAAGATGGCTGCCAACAGGAGGGCAAGGTAAGACCTTGACAGGTATAGAATTCCAACATATGGTAGTGGCTCTGGAAAAGTCCTGGAGCTGAACACAGGAGAAGTATACACTAGAGCTATAGAGCAGGAGGTCTTAGGAGAAGTGGAAAGGACAGTTTTAGTGATATTTTGAGACAAGATTGGTGATGTAGCTTTGGGCAGAGTAGTAAATGACTTTGTATGTTGTTGTTAGTATTTTGATTTTTTTTTTTTTTTTGGGAAATCAGTAGCCAGTGGAGGAATTGGCCGAAAGGACAGGTCAGAATCCAGGATTACATGTAGCACTCTGGCATGAGGAGAGGAGGCATGAGCCGAGAAAAGGAGGATAATATGAGTGTCAGGAAAGGGCTCACCTGCTGGTGGCACTGTTGCTCCCAGATCCATAAGCTGCAGTTCCAGCGTCCACCAGCGGGCGTCTCTCAGCAGCCAGAAGCTCATATCATTAGTTATCACCTGATGCTCATTGCAGGAAGTATACTTAAGTCCTGTCTGTCCTTCTCTTGTTGCCTTGGTTTTGTCTCCATGTTCCCCTGACCTGCGTTCCAGTGTTCTTGTATCTTGCATCCTATTTCCTGTTCCCGGACCCTGATCCCGACCCTGTGGCCTGATCTCTTCCCTCCTGCTCTCTCCGTCTCCTATTTCCCTCTCCCTGTCCTGTCCTGCTCCCAGCTCCCTCTGCTTGATCTCCCGTGTATGACCCTGGCTCTGTTAGGATTATGCTTGCATTCCCTATTTGATATATCTGATTTAGGCAGTTGTGCATTGTATGTCACTATTTGCTTTGTTATCTGGTTTATTTTACACAGTTTGGTTTATTAGAGATGCATTTACATTTATGTTGTTCACTTATTTTCAAATAAATTATATTATTCCACACTGTATTTGTGCCTGATATTCTTTGTTGTAGTCCACACATTTCTGTTTACACCAGCAGCTGACAATAAGCTCAGGTTTAAAAGAATGTTTTTAAGAAGTGGTGTGACATCCATACTGATATGTCAGTTATTAAGTTAGTAATGCGTGAGGAGACTGAAGGTGTGAGGGGGTAAATAGGTAGATTTGGGTATCATCAGCAAAGAGATGTTGGAGAGGTGTTGGAAACCCTTGGAGTTTATTCAGTGCCCAAGAGGGAAGGTTTGGATAACGAAGAGAAGGGGTCTGAGAACAGAACTTTGGGGGACCCCTACAGAAAGAGGAAGGAGAGAAGGAGACAAAATTGTAGGCAACACTAAAGGAATGCTGTTGTAGGTGGGAGGAGAACAAAGATAGGGCAGACACTTCAAAGCCAAGGGAATGGAGTTTTTTGAGGAGGAGCTGGTGGTCAACAGTATCAAAGTCAGCAATAAGGTCTAGTCGTATGAGTAAGCATCAATGGTCATTTATTTGATTAGTTACTAAATTGCTATTGAGTTTTAGCTGGGCAGTTTCTGTGGAGTGTTGCAAACAAAAGCCAGACTGTGAGTCAAGAAGCTTGTTGTCAGTGAGGTTGGAGCTCAGGCGGTTGTAGACTTTAAACATTTAGAAATAAATGGGAGCAAAGAAATGGGTCTTAAGATGTTCACTGACCCTTTCATAGAATGTGTTGTATATTTATTAAGTGCGTCCATTGGATGAGGTCGATTGAAGGGTTGGTGACATCATAATTGTCCAATCATAAAATACTTTATATCCATTAAAAAATTATATGGCATTGTATAAATGGCAGCAGTGCCGAACAAGCAACCCTCTGTAGTCAGTGTGAAGAAGATGACTGTGGCAGTGCGGACTACTAGAGTGATTGTATGCTACCTCTTCTGAGACCTGTGGAGAATGACAAATAATTCTCAGCTCCCCCAGCAATCTCTAAAGTATGACATATGATATGAATACTTACATTGGTCAACGCTGGACCAATGTAAGTGTGCAAGAAACGTCATACATGGAGCTTTAACAGTTTTTCATTTATTCTTGGCCAAGTGAATGTGAAATACAACAAATGTATATTTCTTATTTGCCATCTGCAGCCAGCAGTTGGCAGGTGCCAGGAAACAACATCTATGTTAAAAAATAATTTGTATCCTCAATTCCACATTGAATTTAAATTATTCCTATACTACTGCTGTGAATCTGAATCATCTTGAAGTTTGAAAACTTACTTTGTGGAGAATCTCACACATGTATTTTCTTGAATGCAGTGTCATACACTTTGCCTTGTGAATATGCACTGCTGTCACCCATTTCACAGAGCCTTCTGTCTGAACTACAGAGAATCTGAAGAGGGGAAGTTTTAGAAGGCACAGCCCGTGCAGGAAACACATATGACATCATCACTGTTTTAGGTAGTAAGGTACCATGGGACAATTGAAAAGAAATTTGAAATATTGAAAGTAAACCAAAGTAATGAACAGCAATTGTATATATTATATTTTCCACCTGCAGCCAGCAGATGGTAGGTGTCAGGAGACACCTAATGAACTTTTCTTTCTACTTCTACTCTATAAATTCCCTGTGTTGTTTCCGAAGCAGCAGTATATCAAATTACACAAATTAAAAAAACACAAACATTTTGAGGTTATGCTAGCCTTAAAAATAATTTAAAATTAAATTATGCTGCCCACATTAGCTATAAAATGTGGCCAAAACAACTGGAGTATACTTTGGAAATTGTGCAGATTCATTCAAACATCTTGAAAAGGTGCCTCAAGCCAGAAAGGGTACCTTTATCAAGGTCTCGAGACACAATGTATAAAAACAAATGCTAACACTACTCAAAGATAGAAGGAAATGGAGACATTTGTGCTGTAACAACACTTTGACATCAGACAATGGCAATCTCAGACACACAAGAATGCAAAAAAAATTACAATCTATTCTGGGTCTCGTGGCATATTTAGAACAAATTATAAAGTACAAAAGATTTATATATAAATATATATACATTGTATTTACTGCAAATATTGTATACATATATACACATTTGAACTGAAGATTGGCCGTTTGGTCATTTATCCAAACGCTGGCCTTTTTGCTTGTTCAGCTTTATTTCTATAGATTACGCCCTGTCAATGGTTGTTAAGGAACTGACATCACCAGGCACCATTCATTTACTGGTCAGCTCCCACCACATAGACAAAGGGATGATAGCATTGACTAATATGTTAACTTTTTTTCTTTGAAAACATGGCCTTTAATGACAGCATGTGTGGTATAGTTCAGGGGTAAGGGCACATCTTTGTCCCTCCACCTTCCCAGGCCAGCCAGGCTCCATGCTCAAATAAGGGTCTAGTATGGATTTTTGGGCAACCTCATACTTCTTTTTTGCATAGATTTCTCCCCTCAAATATCATATTAGACCCAAAGATGGAACCCTATGCTGTATTTTTTTTTGTGGGGGAGAGGGGGGTTTTAACTGGGTCCCTATTGCTATTTAAATCAGACCCTAATAAAGGAATACCCAGTCACCCTGTTATTTGCAAACAGAAGAAAGCGGCTGGAAGCTATTATTTATCTGAAATGAAAAGTGTAGTTTTTCCTCTGTTGTAGTAGTAGGTTGTACACATCATACAGATGCAGCACTTCACATGCAGGTTAAGGGCATCCCATGTTGTTTAAAGTAATTTCGCATTTTATTGTTTCATTTTAAGCATCATTAAAATCACTGATCCCCCCAAACTTAATTTTTAAAACTTTTTTACCTTTTTTTTTTTGTTTTTAGAAAAAGCACTAAAGAAACAATAAAAATGTAAAAAAGGCAATTCTCTAATTTTCACCACTTTTATCCTCTCTGATAAAATCATTTACTTCAGTTAGCAGTATGAAAAAGGTTTTCATGCACTAAAAGGTGTCAGTGTTTGTTAAATACTTCTAGTGCAGACATGACAGGTTGCTTCTTTATAAGTAATGGTACAATGAATAGTAATAGCTGAATTTTATGTTGGCTAATGGCTACAGCAAGCTCCACAATTTGCAGTAGTAGTGAGCACACCTCTTGGATTGATCAAGCCTGAAATCTTAACCTCTGATTTGCTACACAGGTTGGGTTTGCTTAGTGGATTGCAGAAATCCCTTTACCAGCTACTCAGCTCACTTCAGTATCCCTTCATGCCTTTCACACTCTTATACTTCTATACTTCTTCATACTCATTGGTCTCTGTACATTGAATGATTAGGCCAGTAGCAAAGCTCTAATTTTATTGATGACATGGTACACAGCCTTCCTAGGACCCCCAACCTGAATAGCTGTGTAGGTAGGATGATGTCTACCCACTCTGTATGTGGAAACACATTTGGTTGTGGGTCTCAAGGAAACATTTACCAGTTAATAAGTTACATTTTCTTCAGA
The DNA here is from genome assembly GCF_965119305.1 of Pelophylax lessonae. Classification (NCBI taxonomy): domain Eukaryota; kingdom Metazoa; phylum Chordata; class Amphibia; order Anura; family Ranidae; genus Pelophylax; species Pelophylax lessonae. Next base: position 448,086,405 of record NC_138769.1, read on the forward strand.
TATATATGTATACACATGTATATCACAGATAATCTGTAAACCAGGGATTCCAAAACTACGGCCCTGCAGCTGTTGCAGAACTACACATCCCATGAGGCATTGTAAAACTCTGACATTCACATACTTGACTAGGCATGATGGGAATTGTAGTTCCTGAACAACTGCAGGGCCGTAGTTTGGAATTCCCTGCTGTAAACTATCCAATTTTCTGCAAATCTGCATTCAGACACATCTGTTCATGCATCACTATGTTGCACCTTGCATTCTATGTTTCTTAATCAAGTCATGTTAATAATAATAATAAATGGTTTTTATAGATTATTGTTTTTTAATTTTAATTTGATTGGCATTTATAAAGCCATATTGGTAGCATCAGCATACCTGCACATACTAAAAGGAAACAACAAAAGTCTCACTGCATAGGTTAAGATGCTTGCATCTACAGTATTCACTCTATTTCACAAAACCAAAAAAAAATAAACTATTCTTTCCTTTGAACCATATATCATAGTCAGGAACTCTGCAGGAACTCTTAGGGCTCTTTCACACGGCCGCTCCGTGTGAAAGCTCCGCTGCGGGACTTTTTTTTTTTTTTTTCACGGAGCGGATGACATTTGTGTCATCCGCTCCGTATGTCTGCATATCATCCCATCCGTTTGCGGATGATATGCGGATAAATGTAAGTCTATGGGCATTGTCATGGGCGGTGTCATCCGCTGACATCCGATTTTCCTTCCTTTCCATTTTTTGAACGGAGGAAAAATAGGGTTCTGTTCCGTTCCAAAAAACGGAACAGAACTGAAAGGAGGAAATCGGATGTCAGCGGATGGTATTCCGCTGACATCCGCAATGCCATAGACTTACATTATGTCCGCAAATCATCCGCAAAAAAATAAGATGATTTGTGGACACACGGAGCGGCCGTGTGAAAGAGCCCTTAGTAGAACCTGCAGTATTATCTACTAGTTTTTGTAAACTGGGCTTCTCAGAGTCAGTGCATCAATACCTTAAATCCCTTCAGAAGCAATGAACTAGGTTCTGTAGGCAAGAGAATAGTAAAATCTGCATGCGAGAACTAGACAGCTATATCCAGCTATCTTGTGCTAAAAAATTCTAAATTGACAAGTAAGTAAGGAACCTTAGTCATTACTAGAAAAAAAAGCTACTAATTAAATTAAATTGTGTACTGTACAGAATAGTATCCCTGTTTGCACAACTATACCTTGTAAGTTTTAGTGAGGTTGTCTTGCTACCGCCTATTCAGCATTGCTGAGAACTTTTAAAATATATATAAAATCTACATTTATCACTTTTCTAAGACTGATGAGGAAAGCCAAGTGCTTTCCTTAGTAAAATGCATTTTATTTTAGTTTTACTTTTTATGCTCCACTTTAAGATCAGCTATGGACATATTAATATAGCTAATGATTATAACCCATTGACCCAGCTTTTTATAATGAGCATGAGAAATAGATTTTACCATATTGTTCATAATTACATGGGCATGGTTTTGTGTATTCAAATTTGTCTACTTAAAATAATGCTGTTTTGCATTTCAAAATGTCATATGCATCATTATGCTATATTTTGGTCACATATTTATCATGTATAAAGGTATAGCCAGTAAGTATTTTTAGCTGTAACATCTTGGAATAGCTGTCGCTAAAATAAAACTCCATTTATTTAGTAGTAGTTGATGTCTACCTAGACATTTAGGCATTGTACTGCAAGATAGGGGTTGATTTACTAAAGATAAATAGGCTGATTACTTTGCATTACCTTGGTCAACAAGGTGAAGCACTGTTAATTTTCATCATCCAATCACGTGCAAGCAAAGATACTAGTTTTTTTTTCAGTTCTTTGCACATGATTGGGTATTATTTGCATAGTGAATTTTCACCACATCCACAATGCTAAGGGAATATCCCCTGCAAAATGAAAATTCTCCTGCAAATTGAACTCTGTTTGCTTTTAGTAAATCAGCCCCTAAGAGTCTAAGAAAGCCTTTATTATCAACATTCATGTCCACAATTTATAGGATATAGCCACTATGCAGTTGTAGTTCCATTTGTAAGCGTTATTGGAATGGTTCAGAAATGCATTTTATTTAGGTAACAAGTATCTAACTAGGAAATAGGAGTTTTCAAAGCTAATGTTTTGCCAGATAAATACACTGCTCAAAAAAAAAATAAAGGAACTCTTTTTAATCAGAGTATAGCATCACGTCAATTAAAGAGAGAGGGGTTTGTTAATCAGCTTCACCTGTTAAGGTGTTAATTAAATTAATAACAGGTGCACTAGATGGGCAACAATAAGACAACCTCTAAAAAAGAAATTGCTTCACAGGTGGAGGCCACTGACATTTTGTCCTACTCATCTTTCTGGCTGTTTTTCATTAGTTTTGTATTTGACTAGGGTCAGTGTAACTACTGGTAGCATGAGGCGATACCTGGACCCTATAGTGGTTGCACAGGCAGTCATTGCCAGAAGGTGTCCTGTGTCTCCCAGCACAGTCTCAAGAGCATTGGGGAGATTCCAGAAGACATGCAGTTACTCTAGGAGAGCTGGCAAGGGTGATAGGGATACACAAACCTCTACAGGCTAGACAATGGCATCCTGACTGCCATTAGGTATCCGAATGAAATTCTTGGACCCATTTTCAGACCCTGCGCTGGTGAAGTGGGTCCTGGGTTCCTCCTGGTGCAAAACAATGCCCAGCCTTCATGTGGCCAGAATATGCAGCCAGTTCCTGGAGGATGAAGGAATTGATACCACTGAATGCCCCCCCCAGTCCAGAACTGGGATAAAATGCCCCAGGACACCATCCGTCGTCTCATTAGGAGCATGCCCTGACGTTGTCATGCATGCATACAAGCATGTGGGGGGCTATACAAACTACTGAGTACCATTTTAAGTTGCTGCAATGAAATTTCAGCAAAATGGATAGCCTGCTGCATTATTTTTTCACTTTAATTTTTGGGGTGTCTTTGAATTCAGCCCTCTGTAGGTTGATAATTTTAATTTCCATCATTTTGGCATCCTTTTACCCAGTCCATATCAGTATAGATATCCAGAATTATATTTTTCCCCTATTGAGATCTGATGTGTTTTCAGAGTGTTCCTTTAATTTTTTTGAGCAGTGTAAACATTTTGTGGAACACTGCTGTAATTGACTTCTATAATAGTGAAACTGGCTCACCAAATCTACATTGGCTGCAGGAGTAAAGCCCACTCCAGGCAGTTAAAGGACCCATATTAGTTAAGTTAGCTGATAGGGCAGTACTTCTACTATTTTGCTACAGTTTCCATGTTGATGTGGTGCTTCAAGCAAACCTTTGTGAAGATCAAATTTCAAACAAATCCGATCTTCACCCACAAGTGGAAAAGTGTGAATGACCTGATAACTGGACCTTATGTGAAAAAAAAGATTGAAATCCTCTTGGTAATGTGTTAACACATCAGATTTAAATTGCCTAAATAATCTATTGGGACCCTGCTATACTCCCACCTTTGAAATACTACAGGTGGTACAAAAATAATTTTCTACAGACTCCAACCAAGTAAGCTCATTTTGTTATATACAAACAGGGTTTTTTCTCAGAGACTATCTTCAGGTACTTCCCCCTTCCAAGCCATGCCTCCTCTCTGCCCCCTACCCACCGCAGAGCACCATTCCTTGGTTCCACCCTTATCTTACTCCTAGTACCACCCCTTTTAGAGGAGAATACAGAACCAATTATCATTTTGTGAAGGTAAATAATTTGTATGAAATTTGTTAACAAGAAAGGCTCTAAAATAGATCCCCTGTGGCTAGAAACAACCCCCCCCCCCCCTTCCCCAGAAACAATAGATAACTTGCAACAAAATAATTCCCTAACAACAATATATCCACCCCAGAAAAAATAGACACCAACCAGCAACAATAGATATCCCAGCAGCCAGCATCAATAGACCCCTCCCTCAACAGTAGATCCCTCCCAGCAGCAATTAACCCTCAGCAACATAAAAGAAAAACCTCCCAGAAATGATAGATCTCTCCCCAGTAATGATAGCCCTCCCCAGCAACAACAGACTTCCCTAGCAAATATAGATCCCCCAGCATTCAGCATCATTAGACCCTCCAGCACACCCTAACACCCATTTTCATTCCAAATATTCACTGCTAAATGTGCAGGAACTGTATTCCTCCTCATTCCTCCTAAAAAAAGAAGCCCTGTATATCTTCATAAAAATAAAAAGAAGAGAAAGTTTTTATTAGTGTAAAAATGTTTTAAAATGCTTTATTTGAGCATAGGATACATGCATCTAAAAACTGTAGTTATCAGCGAAGGTAGTGTGTGGCATCAGTCAGTGTCTCCAGAGTTCCTCCCAAGCTCCTCCCTATACTTTTCATCCTAGGGGCCATCCTCAGGGGCTGGAAACAAGGGATCACTAGACAACTTAAAGGCTAACTTCCCCTTTAGCAACATGTTCCATGTTATACCCATATTTAGGATGTTTTCAATGTAACATGTTGCTAAGCACTCCACATCCCCAAAGCCCATCCTCCTCTCCCTGTGACAGAGTGCAGGGGTTTTTCTCCCCTGCAGCCATTGTCACTTTTAAAATTTGCATGTTTGTGTGGGGCTTTCCCCTCACAGCGGCATCATTCTTTCACAGAGGTCTGTGAATGCATAAATTACCACGACCACAGCAGACAGTCTTGTAGTTTTCCAGAACAAAAGTGCCATAATCAGCACACCCATAGTCCATTGACACTTCCTCCAGCTCTCCAGCTAAAAGACTTTACAGAGTTTTCAGTGCAGTGCACCCACCCACCTGTAGTTTGCAGTGCACCCACCCATAGTGCACCCACTATTCACTGATCCAATGTATTATTTTTTTTCTTAAAGGTAATGTTAGGCTTTAAATAACCTTAAACACTTCAAAGTATCTCTATTCTTGAGCGTGTACCATTCACATTTAAAGTGCAAGGTTTAAAAACCATTTTGGACACTGCAAAAGTAATAAATTACATTGTAGCCAAAATGACATCTCAATCTACATATTAAAAAAAATTGTCAAAATAGTAAAAATGTAAAAAATATATCCAATTGTACATCATTGGTAAACACCCACAATACACATGGCCAGATGCCCTACAAATACAATTATTATTATTATTATTATTCAGGATTTCTTTAGCGCCAGCAGTTTACGCAGCGTTTTACAATGTTAGAGGGAGACAATACAGTTACAATACAATAAAATACAAGAGGATTAAGAGGGCCCTGCTCAGAAGAGCTTACAATAATATTGCACATATTAATGAAAGATTTGCAGGCAATAATTAAAAATACAAAATAGATAATGTTCTATATCAATGTAAACCTAATACAAATATATAATCACAAATTCCCATATAATGTATGGTCTAACATAAATAAAATAAAATTGTATTTTTACTAATAAAAGACATTACAAATAATTCAAAATGTAAACTAATATTTATTCCTTATGAAACTATTTATGTTCCATTCTATGTTCAACCCAAATGGAGTATGTATAAGTTCTCATAAATCTCTCCAAGAAATCTCCCTGTTTTTATCGCAACCTCTGCACCAGTGGCTTAGTTTATCAAACCTCCCATATTTTATTCCAGTGAGATTCTTATTCCCATTAGATCCCCATTAGACTCTGTCATAGACCAGAGGTGGGCTTGCTGTTTGGGGGGGGTCCAAAGGTGGGTTTCATTTCACTCATCACAGCCAGCCAAACTAGCAGAAGAAAGTTTACAGTGGGTAGAATAATTCATGTAAATAAACAATATAAAACATTTCCAGCACTCAGTCAACTAGGGGCATATGAGTAAGATAATTCAATTAGAAAAGTAAATACATAGTATAGCTTTACAGAAATCTTAAAATGGATCTGAACTCAAAAATGAAAGTATGCTATGCTATAGGGAACATTTAGAAATTGTAGTTGTGTTGCAAAGCAGTTCTCTAAAGTTTTACCCATTGTCTTGTATGCCTCTGGAAAGATAGCAGTGGGTTCTCAGGTATGTGAGTGTGCCATTTGCAGTGTGAGATTAAGGTAAAATATACCTCTGACTGCCAGTGTCAGCAAATTTGATGTTGTCAACAGTGTGCTATTCACTGATCTACTTACTAGAGAGCTGCAGTGTAAGGATCTCTTTGCATCTGCTTCATTCATGGGATCACACGCAGCATTTATTCTTAAACAATCTTCAGACATGCAAATAAACACACAACTAGACTTCTTAATGGCAAAATTTTGGCCACAGCCTTTATTAACTGGTTTGAATATACACTTTATTAAAACTTCAACTTCATACTCATTACGATATGACTTATAACTTTTGACTTCCATACAAATTTTCAACTCAGCTATTAGAGCTCGAGCTGAATAACCATAACACAATATTATTACACTGTCCCCCTTTTCTTACGAAAAGGTGACCCACCACATTAATAAGGCCGCGACAAGGGGAGGGGGGGTTGGGTGAGCTCTGCAACTTGTGTCATCTCGCGAAGTCTGGCGCCAATTCCAGTCAGCACCTATTATTTATAGACCCCAAAGGGGCTTCCAGAAGCTTCTAGCAGCCTCCGAAGCCCTCACCATGAGACCACGCCCTCACCTGATAGGGGGAGCCTTGAAACCCTCAGGCTGCGGTGATCCCATGAGGAAAAGGGGGGCCTTAAAACCTATTTCCCCCTTTTCCCAACATTCTGTGGAACTGTGCTTTCTTCACCTCTTGTTGATGATTGAGTATTCCTCAACCACTCATTACCAGTCACCAAGGGCACAACCTGGAGCTCAGTTTAATATATGTCACAGGAGAATGTTGTTTTCCCAAACTGAAAGCTTGGTCTTTTTTCAGAGTTAGATGGGTGAAAAATCCCATGGAACTGCTTTACGCCTTTTATATTGGTAAATATAATGTAACATTGGTAAAAAGGTAAACATGTTACTTTCTTTTTAATAAACCTTTGTTAGGGCTCTTTCACACGGCCGCTCCGTGTGAAAGCTCCGCTGCGGGACTTTTTTTTTTCACGGAGCGGATGACATTTGTGTCATCCGCTCCGTATGCCCGCATATCATCCCATACGTTTGCGGATGATATGCGGACATAATGTATGTCTATGGGCATTGCGGATGTCAGCTGGTGACACCGCTGACATCCGATTTTCCTTCCTTTCCGTTTTTTGAATGGAGGAAAAATAGGGTTCTGTTCCGTTCCAAAAAACGGAACAGAACTGAAAGGAAGAAAATCGGATGTCAGCGGATGGTCATCCGCTGACATCCACAATTCCATTGACTTGCATTATGTCCGCAAATCATCCGCAAAAAAATAGGATGATTTGCGGACACACGGAGCGGCCGTGTGAAAGAGCCCTTAATGTGTATTTTGCTCTGTGGTTCATAGGGGCAAGAAGTGCAGAAGGGCCTGTGTATATTGAAACTGGGATGGTACTGAAAAAGGGCATACCTTCTTTAACGCCCAAGTCTTGATGTACCCACCAGTTGAAAACTGACTGACAAAATTTGTCAGGGTGACTGAGCATTGATTTTTTTTTTTATTGCAAACTTTTAATTTAAAAATGAAAAATATAAAATGGTATTAAATATTAGTAGACCAGTTTTAAGAAGAGAGTTATCTTGCTGGCAGGCATTCTTATACAGGCAGTCCCCGGGTTACAAACATCTGACTTACAAATGGCTCCTACTTACAAATCTACCCCTAGGAAGGGAAATTCACTCCAGTAAGAGTTCTCATGGGAAAAAGGTGTCTCCACTGAAGCTTTATCACCAATCCTTGTTTCCACAACAACCCAAAATTTTCAAAATCCAATTGTCATAGGGACAGAAAGTGAGGTGAAATCTTCTGAACAGGGGTACAGACAGTAAAAAAACAAATGGTACAGGGGTGTTAACCCTTCCTTGGGCCATCCAAAAACCTTCAAAATTATTCTTTTGGCTGGAGCTACACTTAAAAATGTGAAAGAGGAAAATAACTGCGCTAGAGGTGAAATAAACAAAAAATTAAAGCCGCAACTTCAAGTGTGACCACACCCTAAAAAGCAATATATAAAATAAGTTGCGCTAAATGATACAGAACAAATCAATGTCCAAAGAAGATAAAGTCCCAATGTGTAAACGTGAAGAGTGATGTAAATCTTGATCAGCGCTCTAGCAATCCAGAGTCTCTTAGGTAATGTGCTTACCAGATAGGCAATCAATAATTGCAGAGATTCACATGCAGGGCTGACTTGATTGTGGAAAATCGTGTGTTGGACACTCAAAATTTGGAGTCATAAACCATAGGAAAAAGAAAAAACTCCATAGCATAATACCGTAACAATAAGTGTTAAATGATAAACACCTTAAAAAAATTTACACCACATAAAGGTGTGAGTACTTAAAAATGTACCTGTTCTGCCTTACAAACAAATTCAACTTAAAGAGGTTGTAAACTCATATTACTTTTTTTTTTTGCAACCTGTAAGACAAACACATAATGAGCTAGTATGCCTCGCATACTAGCTCATTATGAAATACTTACCTTACAACGAGCCCCCGCTGTGCCGCCCGCTTACCTGTATGATGGGCGACATGTCCAGTCGCCCGTCTTCCGGGATCGCGGCATCCGGCCACCTGATTGGCCGGAGCCACGGTGACGTCACTCCCGCGCGCGGGAGCCGACAGTCACGGCATGGGGCTCTGAAGAAACGGCACCAGCGGCCGTTCCTTCAGAGCGCATGCGCCAGTGATATCACTGGCTGCATTTAAGGTAAATATCTCCTAAATGGTACATGTTTAGGAGATATTTACAGTATCTATAGGTAAGCCTTATAATAGGCTTACCTATAGGTAAAAGTGTCAGAGGAGAGTTTACTTCCTCTTTAACAACAAACCTACAGTCCCTATCTGTTTAAACACCTAAAATTCATTATTATGAGTGCTATCCTCCTATTTTGTTATAAAATATTATGCTACTAGAGATAAGCAGCAATTGCTGATCCATCCAGGGATTTTTGTGAAAATTGACTAAAGTCAAAGTGAAAATTCGCCATTATTCTCATTGAGCTTTAATTTTGATTACATTTGCTCAAAATTTGCTCAAAATTAACTCTAATCAAATTTGCTTTTTGTTTGTTTGTTTGTTTTTTGGGGGGGGGGGGTGAATATATTTATTTAAGGTAGGTTATTTGTGTTCTTGGTGTTTGTGTTTTTTTTGTATTTATTTATTGTTAAAAAGATTGTTCTTTTTTACAGATTTTTTTCTTTCTGTGAATAATTTCTAAAACAATAAGACTAGAGGACAATTTTTGTCAAAAGAACAGTCCCTGAATAGTTGAAATGAGCTTCTGTAATCCTCAGAAGCCATCTAAAGTCCATTGCACTTTAAAAAAAAAAACTACCAAAACTATCTTATGTTCTACTTCCCTATTAATTCCAGAGCATTTAGCAATACCATTAACATTTTGCAGAAATCTTATGGTATTTATCAAAATGTTCTGGAGCTAAAAACTCTCAGTTTCCTTACTGAGGAAACAAGCACTGGCATTATAATGGGAAAAAGTATTTATTTATTATTTACTAAATAAGTAATTATTATGTTTTAAAAATGCGCCAAAAATTTATTTTTTCTCCATAACTCTCTCTTATCAGTTATGGCAAAAAATACATTGGATCTATAATTAATCAATGGATTTTAATTTATTTTTACAAAATGTATTAACAATAGTAATATAATAAAACAATTTAGGTGGGTTGACATCCATTTTAGTAGATGTGTATTTAACGCATGAGCAATTGCTGCTCTAAAACAACATTAGGGGTTAAGAAAAACATAAAAAATGGTTCCAAACATTTCCAACCCTTTTTCTCCTTTAGCTGTTTCATTCTGAGAATTTTTCCATGAGCCTTGTTTACTGTTGATATTTTCTAGCTGATTGGAGAGGATTGACATTTTGACAGTTTACTGTAGCAGAAAGCACTGTACAAACAAAAGGTGCTGATGAAAGCTAGGAACTCATTATTATGTAAATTATGGCTGACTAACACAGATTCCATCTCCCAGTCCCCATCACTGAGACCAGTTTTATTCAATGATAATAATTTTCATGATTGCAGTCTTCAGAGTGATCAGAAATATGTTTTAGCTGTTGCATTTATGTACTGCCAGTACTTGACCCTTAATTAAATTCTGAAACTTTTCATAAAGTAAACTAAAATATAGCTGACACAATTGTTCAAACAAACCATGCGGTACATGGATCTATAAATTAGGGAGGGAAGATTGAAAGGTTACCTTCATGTATAGGTAGCAAGAATCACAATTTGATGCTGAATCCCATTTTGTTCTTTAAAAATACATTATCACAGAAAATAAATACATTTAAACATTAAACACAATGTCATTGGAATAAAAAAAAAAGGATAGTGTGTTAGTACATTTGCTCAACGTGTTCTGGAAAATAAAAATGTTTAAAATATAAGCATAGATGTAAACTAATAAAATGTATATTATAAAAAAAATAATAAAAGAAAAAAAGAAAAAAAAAAGCTATATGGTTATTTTTATATTACATGTATTTTGTTGTTGTTGTTGTTTTTTTTATACCAGATAGAACATTTTGCAAGAAGGATTATTTACCAGTTAAGTCCCATACACACGCACCGATTGTTGGCCGTAAATGTTCGGCCAACGTCCGATCGGCCGATTGTCTTCTTGTTAGTATGATGCTTCCGACAACCGACTGCGACTTTTCGGTCGAACAAAATCTGGTGTGCATGCTATAAAATTTTTGTTGGCCGTCACCAGAACGGCCGATTGTTCGTCAGTCAGTACAGATTTCGGCCGACAAAAGTCAGATGAGCAAGACTGGGCATGCTCAGAGAAGAAAAAACACACGAAAAGTAAACCAGAACATGACATCACTTCTGCAGTTGGTTGTTGTTGGCCGACAAAATTCGTGTGCAGTCTAGAGCACATTTCAACCAACACAACAACACTGGACAAAAGATGGCCGATTGGTCGGCCAACAATCAGTGCGTGTGTACGAGGCATTAGAAAACAGTATGTGGTTAAAAAAAAAAAGGTTGGCTAGATTCGTTTTTAATTGTGGCTAACAAATGCAATTATAGCTTGAAATGAATGTACAGGAGCTTGTACATTATTTCTTTCTGTTGTCATTAAAATGTTTTAATTTTTTTTTCAGCAAGGTAAAATGTGTGTGTTAAATATTACCTATTTATATTATGCAGTTTTCTATTAACAAAACAGGTGGCACTACAGTCTCCTTTTCACATCATTAGCATGGTTACTTTTCAGCACTGCTAAAAAAAAAATGTCTGTTTACAAACCTCAATGGGAATCACTTAGAGAAACTTCACAAGATCAAACAAAAATTCAGATAATGAAAATTAGTATGCATGAAATGTAGGTTTGCATGACTGCAGAGACATACATACACCCAGCGATTGCGATCCCCTTACTGATCTCCTGAAACGTACATTCATATTCAAGGCCTACATTTAATGTAAGTTTTGTTAAAACTTTTTAAAAAGGCTGCTTTGTGCCTTACATTTGAATAAGATGTGGTAAGGAATGTACACGCTAAAGTTCTACCTTTCGATAAAAGACAATACAAACAAATTAGAGGTGTAGTTCTTTATAGTCATCTATAATGATATCATCATGCACTTAACCTTATTAAGGCCCCTTTCACACTTGTGGGACCTGTCCTGCAATTTTGGGATGCAAAGTCGCATGACAAGTCGTACTCCCTTATTTCCAATGAGTACCATTCATATCTGTAATGAGTGGTAATGTCCGCGCTATGGAGAGAAAAATAAGATGGCTGCTGCCTACCTCAAAAATATAGACTGTGCAGTCAATATTGGGAAATATAAAAAGTGGTGAAGTAACTGGCGCTGCCTATAGATGTGTGTAAAACATATATTGCAATGAATGATAATAGCTTATACACAGAAAATCACTACATATAAATATAACAGATAAAAATGATAAATAGTATAAATATAAAGTGCAATAGTGTAAACAGTGTACAAGTGAAATGCTCGCACAAAAGAATATATATAAAAGAATATATACAAAGTGATCTGTGATAAAGGTGACCAGATAAAATGAAAAATGCTGGCCAGTGAGCTGTTAATTAGGCAGAAAGAAAAGAGAATAGATGAAAAAGACTGAAAATGTGAGTATAGAAAATAAAAATATAGGTGATTTCAAAGCCACTGAAATGACTGGCCAGAAAAAGAATATAGAAGTGCAACAAGGTCCTAGGATAGACCAGTGAAGTGCATGTTATCCACAATATTATAAATAATGGTGAATATATAATTACTGTAAAGTGCTATAGTGCAAAGGGTCCTGATTAAGGAAAGTCAATCATGAGGACCCGTGAGCAGAGAAAGTGAGCAAAAAATATATATTATAATAAAAACAGCTAGTGATGATAATCTGTATCCAAGCACAATAAATCAAATGGGTGAGAAAGTCCATAAAGTTCATAGAAAGTGAGCTATAAGGCGCATGCGCGGCGGCACCTTGAATGGACGCTTAATCAGGGAGCTCCGTCCCACTCTGACACCACAGACTGCCCCGCGGCGCTCGTCAGCATTCCTCCGCCTTCCCTCTGGCTCGATCAGCTGCCTTATCGCCCGGTGACCTCCACGGGATCCCTGATGTCCGGATCGCAGGTCCGTAGGGACCTCTCCAAGCAATTAAACTCCGCGGCCTCCCGCTCCTCCAGCCCCAAGATGGCGGCGGCTTCTCCTCACGGAGTGGGACCCGAAGATGAGGGGGACATTGCGGACGATCCACTACAGGCTCCACCATACAGATCAGTCACTGACAGCCCGACTGTCCCCGGCCTCTACGGTCTCCCTCTTGTAAAGGACCATCGATGAACTAACCCAGTCCCCAGCTGCGGCCTACCCTGCTCTCCACAGCTTGTCACAGGGGCCCTTGCCTTTCCCCACTCACAACCAGCAGGATTTCACCTACCTAATTGCCACCTTTTCCCAGATGCTTTTGAAGGGCCTGGCACAGACTGCTACTCAGATCACTACTGCCATCCATAATGACCTTCAGAACCTGGGTTCCAGGCTTGAAGCCATTGAAATCAAAACGGACCAAACCATTCATAAAGTTAACCAAAACTCTGCCAGAATGCAAGATTTACATGAGCAGCTGGACACTGCCTTATCCAAAATCGATGAGCTTGAGAACCACTCTAGAAGATACAATTTTAGGATTAGAGGATTGCCTGAAAGCGTTAAAGACATAGATGATGTTGTCACCAAATTCATACAGGACTTAATCCCTGACATGCCACCTCATCGCCTTGAGCTAGATAGGGCTCACAGGGCCCTCAGAGCCCCCCTTCCGGATGGTTCTCCACGAGACATCATTGTAAAACCGCACTTTTACAAAGTGAAGGAGGCGGTCATGAAGATTTCCAGAGGCTCCGAACACCTGTACATCCAGGGCTTCCCCATCCAAATTTTTGCGGACCTGTCGCCCACTACTATTCAGAAAAGGCGAGCACTCAAACCGCTTCTTCAAGTCCTGCAGCAAAGAGCGATCAAGTACTGGTGGTCCTTTCCTTTTCGCCTCACGTTTCTTCATAAACAAAAGACCTATAGCTTTTCGGCTCTCCCAGATGGGGAACAGCTCCTCCTGAAACTTGGTCTCATCTTCCAAGAACCTACCACGTCCGCACTGTGCAGAAGTTCTGGATCTTCCAAAAGCCCCTCTCCTCACAGCCCCCTGGTTCCAGCTTGGCAGAAGCAGCAATTTAAACGGGCCAAAGATGCAAGTCCACCCTGAAGATCCTCCTGGCCGGGCTGGCATTCTACACCTTTTTTTCATGGAACTCACTCCTGATTGACTTACTGCCCGTGGGGCTCCGCCCCCACAGCCTTGTTACTACATGGTCCCCCTACGGGGTTTTGTTTGATTTCTGTTTGTCGGACATTCCCCCCCCCCCTTTTTTTTGGAGGGATTTTCTTTTCTCTACACTTTTTCATATCAGCGGACTCTTGCTGCATTTTTGGCGGGTCTCACCTTTTTTGTTTTTGTCTTTTTTAGGGGGTGTCTGGTCAGAGCCTGATTTCTGCTGCGCCTCAATCCCTCTCTATATGGGAATTTTTCTCCCACGTGGACTGGGACTGATGCCTGTGCCCCCCACGGGCATCTCTGGGTTACAGGATGGGGCAGGGCCTGGCCTGCCTCTCCTGTTTTTGGGTTGGGAATTTTAAGTATGGCTACCACTGGCTTGTTGTTATGCATATGTGGCTCTCTTCTCTTGTCTTTTTTCCTTTTCTCGCTCTTCCCCATCTCACCCTTCTCCCCCCCCCTTCTGGTCACCGGGGGTCCCCTTACTTTGTTCCAACAGGATCCACGCCTTCTGAGGCAGTCTCCCGGTCGGAATCTAGGTCTCCACCTTGTGTGGCACGGAATTTGTCTTTATGCTCCACCTTTAGCGCTCCATGCTCGGCTGACTCGATGAATCCACCGGTCTCCTCATCCCGCCCCTGGAAGATTTCTTCTCACAATGTCCAAGGGATTAATTCCCTGACAAAGAGACGTAAGCTTTTTAATTTATATCACTCTCACAACATTGATATTGCATTCACACAAGAGACTCATTTCCCAGCTTCTTATAGACCTTTGTTTGTCCACCCTAAATACCCACAATTTTATTTAGCAAACGCCGCTGATAAAACCAAGGGGGTAGGTATTTTTTTTGCATGTCACGTCCAATTCGATCTTAAGCGAAAGGTAGAGGATCCAGAGGGAAGATATTTACTACTGATAGGCACCATGGAGGGGACTATGTACTCCCTCCTCTCCTATTATGCCCCAAATAAACGCCAGGACCTTTTTTTCCTCCACCTAGCCTCCCAGGTCATTTCCCAGACAGAAGGTATGGGGGGGGGGGGGACTCTAATATCGCCCTGGACCAGAGTCTAGACAAATCACGCCCGGGCAACCCTTCTTTATGCCGCCCTCCCAAGCAGAGCACCTGCATTGCCAAGTTGCTCTTCTCGGAGGGGCTTGTGGATGTCTGGAGGGAATTTAACCCCAAGGCCAAAGACTATACCCATTTATCAGCTCCACATAATATTTTATCACAGATAGATCATATCTTTGTCTCGGCTAAAACCATCCCATACACGGTTAAGTCTTTCATTAAGGACTCTCCTATCTCTGATCATGCAATGGTTGTCGTGATACTGAATCGCACTCAAGCTCATAATGGCATGTTCAGGTGGCGTCTTAATGAATCACATTTGAGCGATCCAGCACATTGCAATATCTTGTCCAAAAAACTGGAGGAATATTTCTCCACCAATGTTACCTCGGAGGTCTCCCCTGAAACTGTTTGGGCGGCCCACAAAGTGGTTCTCAGAGGGAATATCATACAAATCTCCTCCAATCTTAAACGACAAAGACGGGCTGACCTCCTCCAGTTGGAAGCAGACTTCTCTAAGCTTGGTAAAGCTCACAAACGAAACCCTACCCTGACTTCCAAAACTAGTTTGGAAGAAGCCAGACTTCGACTGAACCTTGCGCTGACGACAGAGGCGGAGAAGCAACTCCGATGGTCAGGAGCTAAATTCTACGCCTCCTCCGATAGAATAGGTCCCATACTCGCGGTAAAATTGTCTCCTAGACAGCGCTCTTTTACTTGCCCCAAAATCAGAACGTCAAGGGGGACTCTGTCACAAAATCCGCACCAGGCATTACAGTCGTTCCATTCTTTCTACTCGAAACTGTATGAGTCCCAGTCTCCCTCCCCCTCCCGGAATATACAGTCCTTCCTAGATGGAGTACCACTCCCACGCCTTTGCCGAGACCATAGGGATATTCTTGAGGAACCCGTCTCAGAATTGGAAATCTTTGGTGTTATCAAGGCTTTAAAGGCGGGATCTGCCCCTGGCCCGGACGGGTTCTCCTCGATCTACTACAAAACTTTTGGGCACATTTTGGCCCCCCATCTTAGCAAATTTTATAATGCCCTACAGAGCGGTGAATCTGTGGAGCAGACTCTAAATTCAGCATACATTTCTGTCATCCCCAAGCCGGTAAAAGATCACAGTGAGGTTAACAATTATAGACCCATCTCTCTCATTAACGTAGACTTAAAAATATTAACGAAGGTTCTCGCCAACAGGCTCTCCAGCTTCATTAGCACCTATATACATAAAGACCAATCGGGGTTTGTACCAGGGAGACAGGGCTCCGACCAAATTAGTAGAGCGGTGGATCTTATCTCCCTAACCAACTCTAGGTAGGATGGCAGCTCCCCCCAAGACACCTTACTTCTTTCACTCGATTTACACAAAGCATTTGATACGATTTCTTGGCCTTAACTCTTTGAGACCCTTCACAGATGGGGATTTGGCACTAAATTCCTCAACATTTTGAAAGCTCTCTATTCCTCACCATCTGCCCGTATACATATTTTAGGAGACTGCTCCGACCCTATTGCTATTAGGAGGGGCACACGACAGGGTTGCCCCCTCTCACCCCTTTTATTTGTTATAGCTATTGAATCCCTCGCAATTGCGATTCGCCAACATCCAGATATATGCAGTGTTCATTGTAGTCCCACGGAACACAAATGTGCACTCTTCGCGGACGATGTTTTACTGTTCTTGACTTCTCCAGTTGTTTCGATCCCTAATGTTCTGCACGTTCTTCGCAAATTTTCGCTCGCCTCTGGCCTCACGGTGAACTTCTCCAAATCCATGGCTCTCAACATATCAGTTCCCACATCCTCGCTCGAGGCACTAAAACCTTCTTTTCCGTTTATGCGGTGTACGCCCTAGATTCCCTATTTAGGGGTACACCTCACCACATCAATTGACACCTTATACCAAGCCAATTACCCTCCCCTATATAAAAAACTGAAGGCAGACTTGTCGGGCTGGGATCACCACAACCTCTCCTTATTGGGGAGGATAAATTCCATCAAAATGACCCTCTTGCCGAGAATTTTATATTTCTTTCGGTCGCTTCCCACCCCCCTCAATAAAAGCCACATCACCAAACTACAATCCAGTATAATCAAATTTGTTTGGGGCAAAAAGGGCTATCGTTGCTCGCGGTCTGTCTTATTTCGACAGAGAACGCAGGGCGGACTTGCCTTACCCAATTTATGGAAATATTACCAGGCTGCTCAACTAGCTCAGTTTTCTATGATTTACACTCATGGGCCTAGACCTGATTGGATTCAAATTGAGAGACAGGCGATCCCCCACTTCTCACTTGATTATGTCGCCTGGTGCCCGTCTAAGCTTCAACCCGCAGGGAATACCACCGATTGGAAAGTTTACTTGTGTCTTATACGCTGGTTACCCCTGTAGGGATGCTGATTTCCGGTGAGTGCGGGAGAGATTGGAAGGGGGGATCACTGTCTCCACACCCGGCACTTAAACACCTGGAGCACCTCAAGAATCACCCACGGAGTTGAATAATGTTATAGCTCACTTTCTATGAACTTTATGGACTTTCTCACCCATTTGATATATTGAGCTTGGATACAGATTATCATCACTAGCTGTTTTTATTATAAAATATATTTTGCTCACTTTCTCTGCTCATGGGTCCTCATGATTGACTTTCCTTAATCAGGACTAGTGTTGAGCGAACACGGACTGTATTATTCGTGTTCGTACCGAATAATTGGATTTTTTGTACCCGAACACGGACACGGACACTTTACTGTATGTTCGGGTAAAAATCCGTGTTCGGTCGTTTTATTTCCGGGTTTTGCATGCTTTGGCGCTCTTTTCATGGCGGGCTTTCAACAGCCAATCAACAATCGTTTAACTGGTGTGCCTTAAGCTATCCCAGCAATGCCTGCAAATGTCTCAGTAGCTGTGATTGGCCGTCTGAAGCATGTGACCAAGTCTTTATAAGTTCCAGGCAGCCGCAGCGTCTTCATTCTGCTGCTTAGATCAGGGACAGAGCACACATCAACGTGCTGGCTGCTGATTAGGGAAAGACAGGCAGGAAAAAACCATTTGTGTCCGGATAGAATTGAGGGACAGGTCGGAGTGTTTAGGCAGGGCGAGTTGTAGGCATTTTAGGGATAGAGTCTGCTGAATTATAGGGTCAGTGTCTTCTACAAACTACAATCGATATTGCTGTGTGGGGGGTGGGGTCTGCACTCAATCCTGATCTACGATCTCTTCTCAATCCTGTTAGGGAGAGGCTGCTGCTGAATTTTAGGGTCAGAGTGTTCTACAAACTACAATCGATATTGCTGTGTGGGGTCTGCACTTAGTCCCGATCTACGATCTCTTCTCAATCCTGTTAGGGAGAGGCTGCTGCTGAATTTTAGGGAAACTGTGTTCTACAAACTACAATCGATTTTGCTGTGTGGTGTGGGATAGGAGATAGGCAGGTGTCAGTGATCCACATCCATTTTTCTGTGTGTGAGCTGCAGTGAACACAATCTTTTTGGGCTGCAGTGAACACAATCTTTTTGGGGTGCAGTGAACAACGTCCTTTTTGGGGTGCAGTGAACAAAATCTTTTTGGGGTGCAGTGAACAAAATCCTTTTTGGGGTGCAGTGAACAACATCCTTTTTGGGGTGCAGTGAACACAATCTTTTTGGGGTGCAGTGAACAAAATCCTTTGTGGGGTGCAGTGAACACAATCTTTGTGGGGTGCAGTGAACACAATCTTTTTGGGGTGCAGTGAACAACATCCTTTTTGGGGTGCAGTGAACACAATCTTTGTGGGGTGCAGTGAACACAATCTTTTTGGGGTGCAGTGAACAAAATCCTTTTTGGGGTGCAGTGAACACAATATTTGTGGGGTGCAGTGAACACAATCTTTTTGGGGTGGAGTGAACAAAATCCTTTTTGGGGTGCAGTGAACAACATCCTTTTTGGGGTGCAGTGAAAAAAATCCTTTTTGGGGTGCAGTGAACACAATCTTTTTGGGGTGCAGTGAACAAAATCCTTTGTGGGGTGCAGTGAACACAATCTTTGTGGGGTGCAGTGAACACAATCTTTTTGGGGTGCAGTGAACAAAATCCTTTTTGGGGTGCAGTGAACAACATCCTTTTTGGGGTGCAGTGAACAAAATCCTTTTTGGGGTGCAGTGAACACAATCTTTTTGGGGTGCAGTGAACAAAATCCTTTGTGGGGTGCAGTGAACACAATATTTGTGGGGTACAGTGAACAGAATCTTTGTGGGGTGCAGTTAACACAATCTTTGGGGGGTACAGTGAACACAATCTTTTTGGGGTGCAGTGAACAAAATACTTTTTGGGGTGCAGTGAACACAATCTTTGTGGGGTGCAGTGAACACAATCTTTTTGGGGTGGAGTGAACAAAATCCTTTTTGGGGTGCAGTGAACAACATCCTTTTTGGGGTGCAGTGAACAAAATCCTTTTGGGGGTGCAGTGAACACAATCTTTTTGGGGTGCAGTGAACAAAATATTTTGTGGGGTGCAGTGAACACAATCTTTGTGGGGTGCAGTGAACACAATCTTTTTGGGGTGCAGTGAACAAAATCCTTTTTGGGGTGCAGTGAACAACATCCTTTTTGGGGTGCAGTGAACAAAATCCTTTTTGGGGTGCAGTGAACACAATCTTTTTGGGGTGCAGTGAACAAAGTCCTTTGTGGGGTGCAGTGAACACAATCTTTGTGGGGTACAGTGAACAGAATCTTTGTGGGGTGCAGTGAACACAATCTTTGGGGGGTACAGTGAACACAATCTTTTTGGGGTGCAGTGAACAAAATCCTTTGTGGGGTGCAGTAAACACAATCTTTGGGGGGTACAGTGAACACAATCTTTTTGGGGTGCAGTGAACAAAATCCTTTGTGGGGTGCAGTGAACACAATCTTTGTGGGGTGCAGTGAACACAATATTTTTGGGGTGCAGTGAACAAAATCCTTTTTGGGGTGCAGTGAACAACATCCTTTTTGGGGTGCAGTGAACACAATCTTTTTGGGGTGCAGTGAACAAAATCCTTTGTGGGGTGCAGTGAACACAATCTTTGTGGGGTACAGTGAACAGAATCTTTGTGGGGTGCAGTGAACACAATCTTTGGGGGGTACAGTGAACACAATCTTTTTGGGGTGCAGTGAACAAAATCCTTTGTGGGGTGCAGTGAACACAATCTTTGGGGGGTACAGTGAACACAATCTTTTTGGGGTGCAGTGAACAAAATCCTTTGTGGGGTGCAGTGAACACAATTTTTGTGGGGTGCAGTGAACACAATCTTTTTGGGGTGCAGTGAACAAAATCCTTTTTGGGGTGCAGTGAACAACATCCTTTTTGGAGTGCAGTGAACACAATCTTTTTGGGGTGCAGTGAACAAAATCCTTTGTGGGGTGCAGTGAACACAATCTTTGTGGGGTACAGGGAACAGAATCTTTGTGGGGTGCAGTGAACTCAATCTTTGGGGGGTACAGTGAACACAATCTTTTTGGGGTGCAGTGAACAAAATCCTTTTAGGGTGCAGTGAACACAATCTTTGTGGGGTGCAGTGAACAAAATCCTTTTTGAGGTGCAGTGAACACAATCTTTGTGGGGTGCAGTGAACACAATCTTTGTGGGGTACAGTGAACACAATCTCATACTTCTGAAGATTTGAGGGTGCTGCCTGTTCCATACTCCTCCTCCTACTGCTCAACCATCCTTTTAGGGGTACAAACAATAGTAATTGGGGCCTAGTGTGGTGGTGTACGTGTGAGATACATACACTTTCTTTTTGATCATATTTTCTATTCCGCTATTCAATTTAAACCTTTGGGGATCAATTAAATTGCGTGATAGTCTGTGTCGGTACGTGTGAGATCCACCTTTCCAAGATTTTGGGGTTCATCTCATACTTCTGAAGATTTGAGGGTGCTGCCTGTTCCATACTCCTCCTCCTACTGCTCAACCATCCTTTTAGGGGTACAAACAATAGTAATTGGGGCCTAGTGTGGTGGTGTACGTGTGAGATACATACACTTTCTTTTTGATCATATTTTCTATTCCGCTATTCAATTAAATCCTTTGGGGATCAATTAAATTGCGTGATAGTCTGTGTCGGTACGTGTGAGATCCACCTTTCCAAGTTTTTGGGGTTCATCTCATACTTCTGAAGATTTGAGGGTGCTGCCTGTTCCATACTCCTCCTCCTACTGCTCAACCATCCTTTTAGGGGTACAAACAATAGTAATTGGGGCCTAGTGTGGTGGTGTACGTGTGAGATACATACACTTTCTTTTTGATCATATTTTCTATTCCGCTATTCAATTAAAACCTTTGGGGATCAATTAAATTGCGTGATAGTCTGTGTCGGTACGTGTGAGATCCACCTTTCCAAGTTTTTGGGGTTCATCTCATACTTCTGAAGATTTGAGGGTGCTGCCTGTTCCATACTCCTCCTCCTACTGCTCAACCATCCTTTTAGGGGTACAAACAATAGTAATTGGGGCCTAGTGTGGTGGTGTACGTGTGAGCTACATACACTTTCTTTTTGATCATATTTTCTATTCCGCTATTCAATTAAATCCTTTGGGGATCAATTAAATTGCGTGATAGTCTGTGTCGGTACGTGTGAGATCCACCTTTCCAAGTTTTTGGGGTTCATCTCATACTTCTGAAGATTTGAGGGTGCTGCCTGTTCCATACTCCTCCTCCTACTGCTCAACCATCCTTTTAGGGGTACAAACAATAGTAATTGGGGCCTAGTGTGGTGGTGTACGTGTGAGATACATACACTTTCTTTTTGATCATATTTTCTATTCCGCTATTCAATTAAAA
The DNA here is from genome assembly GCF_965119305.1 of Pelophylax lessonae. Lineage (NCBI taxonomy): Eukaryota > Metazoa > Chordata > Amphibia > Anura > Ranidae > Pelophylax > Pelophylax lessonae. The sequence goes on from NC_138769.1 coordinate 448,108,224, forward strand.
CCTTTGGGGATCAATTAAATTGCGTTATAGTCTGTGTCGGTACGTGTGAGATCCACCTTTCCAAGTTTTTGGGGTTCATCTCATACTTCTGAAGATTTGAGGGTGCTGCCTGTTCCATACTCCTCCTCCTACTGCTCAACCATCCTTTTAGGGGTACAAACAATAGTAATTGGGGCCTAGTGTGGTGGTGTACGTGTGAGATACATACACTTTCTTTTTGATCATATTTTCTATTCCGCTATTCAATTAAATCCTTTGGGGATCAATTAAATTGCGTGATAGTCTGTGTCGGTACGTGTGAGATCCACCTTTCCAAGTTTTTGGGGTTCATCTCATACTTCTGAAGATTTGAGGGTGCTGCCTGTTCCATACTCCTCCTCCTACTGCTCAACCATCCTTTTAGGGGTACAAACAATAGTAATTGGGGCCTAGTGTGGTGGTGTACGTGTGAGATACATACACTTTCTTTTTGATCATATTTTATATTCCGCTATTCAATTAAATCCTTTGGGGATCAATTAAATTGCGTGATAGTCTGTGTCGGTACGTGTGAGATCCACCTTTCCATGTTTTTGGGGTTCATCTCATACTTCTGAAGATTTGAGGGTGCTGCCTGTTCCATACTCCTCCTCCTACTGCTCAACCATCCTTTTAGGGGTACAAACAATAGTAATTGGGGCCTAGTGTGGTGGTGTACGTGTGAGCTACATACACTTTCTTTTTGATCATATTTTCTATTCCGCTATTCAATTAAATCCTTTGGGGATCAATTAAATTGCGTGATAGTCTGTGTCGGTACGTGTGAGATCCACCTTTCCAAGTTTTTGGGGTTCATCTCATACTTCTGAAGATTTGAGGGTGCTGCCTGTTCCATACTCCTCCTCCTACTGCTCAACCATCCTTTTAGGGGTACAAACAATAGTAATTGGGGCCTAGTGTGGTGGTGTACGTGTGAGATACATACACTTTCTTTTTGATCATATTTTCTATTCCGCTATTCAATTAAAACCTTTGGGGATCAATTAAATTGCGTGATAGTCTGTGTCGGTACGTGTGAGATCCACCTTTCCAAGTTTTTGGAGTTCATCTCATACTTCTGAAGATTTGAGGGTGCTGCCTGTTCCATACTCCTCCTCCTACTGCTCAACCATACTTTTAGGGGTACAAACAATAGTAATTGGGGCCTAGTGTGGTGGTGTACATGTGAGATACATACACTTTCTTTTTGATCATATTTTCTATTCCGCTATTCAATTAAAACCTTTGGGGATCAATTAAATTGCTTGATAGTCTGTGTCGGTACGTGTGAGATCCACCTTTCCAAGTTTTTGGGGTTCATCTCATACTTCTGAAGATTTGAGGGTGCTGCCTGTTCCATACTCCTCCTCCTACTGCTCAACCATCCTTTTAGGGGTACAAACAATAGTAATTGGGGCCTAGTGTGGTGGTGTACGTGTGAGATACATACACTTTCTTTTTGATCATATTTTATATTCCGCTATTCAATTAAATCCTTTGGGGATCAATTAAATTGCGTGATAGTCTGTGTCGGTACGTGTGAGATCCACCTTTCCAAGTTTTTGGGGTTCATCTCATACTTCTGAAGATTTGAGGGTGCTGCCTGTTCCATACTCCTCCTCCTACTGCTCAACCATCCTTTTAGGGGTACAAACAATAGTAATTGGGGCCTAGTGTGGTGGTGTACGTGTGAGATACATACACTTTCTTTTTGATCATATTTTCTATTCCGCTATTCAATTAAATCCTTTGGGGATCAATTAAATTGCGTGATAGTCTGTGTCGGTACGTGTGAGATCCACCTTTCCAAGTTTTTGGGGTTCATCTCATACTTCTGAAGATTTGAGGGTGCTGCCTGTTCCATACTCCTCCTCCTACTGCTCAACCATCCTTTTAGGGGTACAAACAATAGTAATTGGGGCCTAGTGTGGTGGTGTACGTGTGAGATACATACACTTTCTTTTTGATCATATTTTCTATTCCGCTATTCAATTAAAACCTTTGGGGATCAATTAAATTGCGTGATAGTCTGTGTCGGTACGTGTGAGATCCACCTTTCCAGGTTTTTGGGGTTCATCTCATACTTCTGAAGATTTGAGGGTGCTACCTGTTCCATACTCCTCCTCCTACTGCTCAACCATCCTTTTAGGGGTACAAACAATAGTAATTGGGGCCTAGTGTGGTGGTGTACGTGCGAGATACATACACTTTTTTTGATCATATTTCCTATTCCGCTTTTCAATAAAAACCTTTGAGGATCAATTGAATTGCGGGATAGTCTGTGTCGGTACGTGTGAGATCCACCTTTCCAAGTTTTTGAGGTTCATCTCATACTTCTGAAGATTTGAGGGTGCTGTCTGTTCCATACTCCTCCTACTCCTCATCCATCCTTTTAGGGGTACAAACAATAGTAATTGGGGCCTAGTGTGGTGGTGTACGTGTGAGATACATACACTTTCTTTTTGATCATATTTTCTATTCCGCTATTCAATGAAATCCTTTGGGGATCAATTAAATTGCGTGATAGTCTGTGTCGGTACGTGTGAGATCCACCTTTCCAAGTTTTTGGGGTTCATCTCATACTTCTGAAGATTTGAGGGTGCTGCCTGTTCCATACTCCTCCTCCTACTGCTCAACCATCCTTTTAGGGGTACAAACAATAGTAATTGGGGCCTAGTGTGGTGGTGTACGTGTGAGCTACATACACTTTCTTTTTGATCATATTTTCTACTCCGCTATTCAATTAAATCCTTTGGGGATCAATTAAATTGCGTGATAGTCTGTGTCGGTACGTGTGAGATCCACCTTTCCAAGTTTTTGGGGTTCATCTCATACTTCTGAAGATTTGAGGGTGCTGCCTGTTCCATACTCCTCCTCCTACTGCTCAACCATCCTTTTAGGGGTACAAACAATAGTAATTGGGGCCTAGTGTGGTGGTGTACGTGTGAGCTACATACACTTTCTTTTTGATCATATTTTCTATTCCGCTATTCAATTAAATCCTTTGGGGATCAATTAAATTGCGTGATAGTCTGTGTCGGTACGTGTGAGATCCACCTTTCCAAGTTTTTAGGGTTCATCTCATACTTCTGAAGATTTGAGGGTGCTGCCTGTTCCATACTCCTCCTCCTACTGCTCAACCATCCTTTTAGGGGTACAAACAATAGTAATTGGGGCCTAGTGTGGTGGTGTACGTGTGAGATACATACACTTTCTTTTTGATCATATTTTCTATTCCGCTATTCAATTAAATCCTTTGGGGATCAAATAAATTGCGTAATAGTCTGTGTCGGTACGTGTGAGATCCACCTTTCCAAGTTTTTGGGGTTCATCTCATACTTCTGAAGATTTGAGGGTGCTGCCTGTTCCATACTCCTCCTCCTACTGCTCAACCATCCTTTTAGGGGTACAAACAATAGTAATTGGGGCCTAGTGTGGTGGTGTACGTGTGAGATACATACACTTTCTTTTTGATCATATTTTCTATTCCGCTATTCAATTAAATCCTTTGGGGATCAATTAAATTGCGTGATAGTCTGTGTCGGTACGTGTGAGATCCTCCTTTCCAAGTTTTTGGGGTTCATCTCATACTTCTGAAGATTTGAGGGTGCTGCCTGTTCCATACTCCTCCTCCTACTGCTCAACCATCCTTTTAGGGGTACAAACAATAGTAATTGGGGCCTAGTGTGGTGGTGTACGTGTGAGATACATACACTTTCTTTTTGATCATATTTTCTATTCCGCTATTCAATTAAAACCTTTGGGGATCAATTAAATTGCTTGATAGTCTGTGTCGGTACGTGTGAGATCCACCTTTCCAAGTTTTTGGGGTTCATCTCATACTTCTGAAGATTTGAGGGTGCTGCCTGTTCCATACTCCTCCTCCTACTGCTCAACCATCCTTTTAGGGGTACAAACAATAGTAATTGGGGCCTAGTGTGGTGGTGTACGTGCGAGATCCATACACTTTTTTTGATCATATTTCCTATTCCGCTATTCAATAAAAACCTTTGAGGATCAATTGAATTGCGGGATAGTCTGTGTCGGTACGTGTGAGATCCACCTTTCCAAGTTTTTGAGGTTCATCTCATACTTCTGAAGATTTGAGGGTGCTGTCTGTTCCATACTCCTCCTACTCCTCATCCATCCTTTTAGGGGTACAAACAATAGTAATTGGGGCCTAGTGTGGTTTTGTACGTGCGAGATACATACACTTTTTTGGATCATATTTCCTATTCCGCTATTCAATAAAAACCTTTCTAGGGCAAGATCTTAAATTACAGAAATATGAGGAGACCGTCAAATAAGGGCCGTGGCCTGGGTCGTGGTGCTGCTGGTAGAGCTCCTGTTGCAAGGAGAGGACATGGTCGATCTGTGCCAGCTACACGCACAAGTGAAACACCTTCCTCAAGTGTGAGTAGGCGACAGAACCTGCATCAGTATTTGGTAGGGCATCATACGCCCCTAGAAGTGATGAGGCCAGAACAAGTGGAGGCGATAGTAGATTGGTTTGCTGCTGACAGTGCCTCCAGTTCCTTCACATTGTCTCCCACCCAGTCTACTGCAGAAAGGTCACAGTTGGCACCTGCAGCCGATGTCCAACCGTCTTTCACCTCACCCCCTTGCAAATCAGGCAAGCAGTCTGAGCCCCAAGCCATACAGCAGTCTCTTCTTCTTTTTGATGACTCTGTCAGCAGGGTTTCCCAGGGCCATCCACCTAGCCCTGCCCCAGAAGTGGAAGAGATTGAGTGCAGCGATGCCCAACCACTTATTTCTCAAGATGAGTACATGCAAGGATCATCGCAGCACGTCTCCGATGATGACGAAACGCAGGTGCCAACTGCTGCGGCGTTCAGCATTGTGGAGACCGACCAGGAGGGCAGGGGTGAAGACTGGGTGGAAGATGATGTGGAGGACGATGAGGTCCTCGACCCCACATGGAATGAACGTCATGCAGGTGACCTGAGTAGTTTGGAGGAAGAGGCGGTGGTCGCACAGAGCCACCAGCACAGCAGAAGAGGCAGCAGGGTGCAGAAGCAGAGCGGCCGTGCCCTAGACACTACGCCCGCTACTGCCCAACGCAGCAAGGGAACGAGCGCACCAAAGTCAGCTCAAAGGAGTTCTCTAGCGTGGAAGTTCTTTAGAAAATGTGCTGATGACAGGACATGAGTGGTTTGCACCCTGTGCAATCAGAGCTTGAAGCGAGGCATAAACCTTCTCAACCTGAGCACAACCTGCATGATCAGGCATCTAAGTGCAAAGCACGAGCTGCAGTGGAGTACACACCTTCAAAACCAAGAAACGTCTCTGGCTCATCCTGCTTCCTCTTCTGCTGCAGTCTCGGCCGCTCCAGCCACATCTGTAGTGATACCGGCACCTGCCACCCCGCAAACAGACGATCTGTCAGCAACACCACCACCTGGGTCACCAACAACCATCTCCACAATGTCCCGTGGAAGCGTTCAGCTTTCCATCTCCCAAACACTTGAGAGGAAGAGGAAGTACCCCCCTACCCACCCGCGATCCCTGGCCCTGAATGCCAGCATTTCAAAATTATTGGCCTTTGAAATGCTGTCATTCCGTCTGGTGGAGACGCACAGTTTTAAAAACCTTATGTCGGTGGCTGTCCCACAGTACGTCGTGCCCAGCCGCCACTACTTTTCCAGGCAAGCCATCCCTTCCCTGCACAACCAAGTGGGGGAAAAAATCAGGTGTGCACTGCGCAACGCCATCTGTGCCAAGGTCCACCTAACTACCGATACGTGGACCAGTAAGCACGGTCAGGGGCGTTATATCTCCCTAACGGCACACTGGGTAAATGCAGTGGCGGACGGGCCTGAGGCGGATAGCAATTTGGCGCATGTCCTTCCACCACCGAGGATTGCAGGGCGCTTCAGTTTGCCTCCTGTTCCTAACTCCTCCTACTCCGCTTCCTCATCCTCTACCGCCTCCTCATCCGGACAGCGTAACACCTTCACCACCAACTTCAGCACGGCCAGGGGTAAACGACAGCAGGCAGTTTTACAACTTGCCTGTTTGGGGGACAAACCACACACCGCGCAGGAGTTGTGGAGGAGCATGGAACAGCAGACAAATGAGTGGTTGCTGCCAGCGAGCCTCAAGCCCGGCCTGGTGGTGTGCGATAACGGGAGAAATCTCATAGCAGCTCTGGGCCTAGCCGGTTTGACGCACATCCCTTGCCTGGCGCATGTGCTGAATTTTGTGGTGCGGAGGTTCCTTAAAAACTACCCCGATATGTCAGAGCTGCTGCAGAAAGTGCGGGCCGTTTGTGCGCACTTTCGGCGTTCTCACCCTGCTGCTGCTCGCCTGGCAGCGCTGCAGCGTAACTTCGGCCTTCCCGCTCACCGCCTCATATGTGACGTGCCCACAAGGTGGAACTCCACCTTGCACATGCTGGAAAGACTGTGCGAGCAGCAGCAGGCCATAGTGGAGTTTCATCTGCAGCACGCACGCGTGAGTCGCTCTGCGGAACAGCACCACTTCACCACCAATAACTGGGCCTCCATGCGAGACCTGTGTGCCTTGTTGCGCTGTTTTGAGTACTCCACCAACATGGCCAGTGGCAATGACGCCGTTCTCAGCTTAACTATCCCACTTCTATGCCTCCTTGAAAAAACAATTCGGGCGATGATGGAAGAGGATGTGGCACAGGATGAGGAGGAGGAGGAGGATGAAGAGGTAACATTTCCAAGGCTTTCAGGGCAGTCATTCGCAAGGGGCTCCGAGGGTGGGTTCCTGCACACACAAATGCCAGGGACACAATTGTCCAGCAGGGGCACAGTTCTGGAGGATGAGGAGGATGAGGAGGAGGAGGAGCTGGAGGAGGAGATGGAACCATGTTCACAGCAGGGTGGCACCCAGGCCAGCTCATGGCCATCACTGGTGTGTGGCTGGGGGGATACAGAGGACACGGACGATACACCTCCCACAGAGGACAGCCTTTCGTTGCCTCTGGGCAGCCTGGCACACATGAGCGATTACATGCTGCAGTGTCTCCACAACGACCGCCGAGTTGCCCACATTCTAACTTGTGCTGATTACTGGGTGGCCACGCTGCTGGATCCCCGTTACAAGGACAACGTACCGTCCTTAATTCACTCACTGCGCGAGTACATGCGCGAGTACAAGCGCACGCTGGTAGACGCCATGCTGCTGGCATTCCCATCTGACAGCGGGGCCACAGTGGAAGCACAAGGCAGAGGAGGAGGAGGTCGCCAACGCAACCAGGGCACCGCCAGCACCTCAGAAGGCAGGGTTAGCATGGCCGAAATGTGGAAAAGCTTTGTCAGCACGCCACAACAAACAGCAGCACCAGCAGCTCAGATGGAACGTCTTAGCAGGAGGCAGCATTTTACCAACATGGTGGAGCAGTATGTGTGCACACGCCTACATGTAGTGAATGAGGGGTCTGCCCCCTTCAACTTCTGGGTCTCCAAATTGGGCACATGGCCTGAGCTTGCCCTTTACGCCTTGGAGGTGCTGGCGTGCCCTGCAGCCAGTGTATTATCTGAACGGGTATTTAGCACGGCTGGGGGCGTTATAACAGACAAGCGCAGCCGCCTGTCCAGAGACAATGTGGACAAGCTCACGTTTATTAAAATGAACCAGGCATGGATCCCACGGGACTTTTCCGTACCTTGTGCAGAATAGCAATGGATACCGACCTTACCCACCCATTGTTCCATTTTTGCTCTTTCTCACTCTTTTGGGATGTACCCTCATTTAAAATTTGTGAAAAGAAGCAGTGTTGGCTACCTCGTCCTCGTCCTCAGGACCAGATTAACGTAGGGGCTATTGGAGCTGCAGCTCCAGGCCCCTACCTTTTATATAGGCCCCGGGTTGGCCATATTCACTGTTACCGCTCTTCTGTCACTTGTAAACACAGAAGTCTGGCTTCTATGCTCGCTTCCCCAGGCAGCACCCTCAGAACCTCCCCACACAGCGCGAAGGCCGGACAAGGAGGGACAGTTGCCGATGCATGGATGTGTTTATGGGCTTCAGAGACAGCATCCCATGTTGAATTAGGCATGCATGGCTGCACCCTTCCTCCTCTGGGTGCATGGCAAGGTACGGCCCTTAAGGCCCTTCAAAATCCTCAGCACCAAGCCCATGATGCTCTTAATCCGGCCCTGGTCCTCCTCCACCGCCGCTTCCACCTACACCACCCATAGGTGTGCGCAGCCTATTGCATTAAGGTGTGCACCCCAAAGTTGAAATACACATGCATGTGTTTGCCAGCAGGGAGAGTAATGTATCGGGGCCATGTACCTGTAGGCAAAGAGAAATAGAGCAGAGCAGGTCCGAGGGAGATCTTTCCCATCTCCTCACTGGCAATGCTATGTGCCCTAGGTGATTAGGGTGTGCCCAGGCACACCCGGCACACCCTGTGCGCATGCCTATGTCACCGCCACATCCACCACCACCTCAACCTCCCTACTACTCCATATGGGCCTCGTCCTTCAGAGATGAAGAAGAACATTGTTTTATTTTTCTGTTTTTTTTTTGTTGTTTTAAGTTATTTCCCTATCCACATTTGTTTGCAGAGCACTTGCCATGCTCTTAATTACGTTTTGCTGCCATTTGCAGCACTCTAGCCCTTTCCTTTGGTGTTTTAGAGCCATTTTAGTGCCTTAAAGTTCGGGTCCCCATTGACTTCAATGGAGTTCGGTGTCCGGGAAAAGTTCGGTAAAAGTCCGGGACACGGACCCGGACTTTTTTTTAAAGTTCGGCCGAACCCGTCGAACACGGACATCTAGGTGTCCGCTCAACCCTAATCAGGACCCTTTGCACTATAGCACTTTACAGTAATTATATATTCACCATTATTTATAATATTGTGGATAACATGCACTTCACTGGTCTATCCTAGGACCTTGCTGCACTTCTATATTCTTTTTCTGGCCAGTCATTTCAGTGGCTTTGAAATCACCTATATTTTTATTTTCTATACTCCCCTTGATTGGGATCATTGCACAATCACATCACCGTTTTAGTCTTAGCTGAAATATTGTTTTTTTTCAGCTATTCTCTTTTCTTTGTGCATAATTAACAGCTCACTGGCCAGCATTTTTCATTTTATCTGGACACCTTTATCACAGATCACTTTGTATATATTCTTTTATATATATTCTTTTGTGCGAGCATTTCACTTGTACACTGTTTACACTATTGCACTTTATATTTATACTATTTATCATTTTTATCTGTTATATTTATATGTAGTGATTTTCTGTGTATAAGCTATTATCATTCATTGCAATATATCCTATCCTAACATTTTGTTTGTTATTGCCTAGAACTACTTGAGAGGTCATAAGTACATTCGGTCCCTGATGAAGCCATCGAAATGGCGAAACATGTAGAACCCTGGTGACCCCATGTATCTCTTGGTTCAAAATATCACAGTACTTGTATCAATTTTATCATGGATAATTTTCTACAAATTGTCACATATCTTCTCTGTTTTTTGTATGTTTTACGCTGTAAAATGAATAAATTTTGTATTTTTAACTGAAATTTTCTCTGATTGTCTGTCTCTGCCATAACCACACCGCCTTTAAAGTCCCATACCTATTTGGTGGCTCTCTGGCTGGTTAGTCAGGCCATTGAACACCCTTTTATCCTTTATCATTGCAATATATGTTTTACACACATCTATAGGCAGCGCCAGTTTCCTTACCATTCATATCTGTGCAACTTCAAGTTGCAGCAACTTTAAAGTAGTCTCTGCACTCCTTTAGTCCAACTTTGAAGTCAGAATTGATAAATAAATTGTGGTAAAATTGTGACAAAATCACATGACTTTTAGGTCGCACAAGTGTGAAAGGGGCCTCAACCGGTGAAATACATGAATCTTTTCCTGTAGCCCTTTTTTCTATACACTTACAATCCAAAGTTTGGCTAAAAAAAACTTATAACTATCATTTAATAAAACAAAGCAATGCACTAAAAAAAAAAAAAAAACCTTAAGTGTGCCTATGTAAAATAGTTCTTAATTAGAATAAACAGAGCTTTTCTTCCCATGTGACAGCGCCTTAGCACCCTCTCTGCCAACTTCTTCTGATCACTGATCTACATTGATGGTGTCACCAGGGGGCAAGGTCTAAGAGCAGGAATATCTCACAGAGTTACTGTGCAATAAATGAAAATGCAAGCCTAGGCAAAAAAAAACTGCAGCTGCAGAATGCCTATTATCCAGTCTATAGCATTCAGAACTGGCTTGCCTCATACTATTTGGAGCATACAGCTGGCAGAGTTTAGATCCACTTTATTTCTTGTGTAACCAGTGGTAACAGCCTCCACATTTAGAAGGACTAAATGTTGCCATTTTGTTAAAGACTTTTATTATGTTGCTTGTATGTGAAGAAAATGTGCTGTAGGTTTATCAGAGAGGTGTAATAATCTCGTGAATATTGCTGTGAATAGGGATGAGCCAAACTACCCTGGAATTTTGGATGCTGAATACCTTTGAAAATCAATGGGAGCTAGATCTGTCAACTTAAAAATGCCCATTTTTTTGGGCTAATAGGTGAGTGGGTTAAAAAAAAAAAAAAAAAAAGCATAGAGGCATGGGCACTGCCGTGGTGAACGTGTACCAGTGCAAAAAAAGATCTTAAAAAGATCCATTCGACCAGGAGCAGTGATTCTTTAAAAGATTAAAGTGAATCATTAAAATGTCCAATTCTTTAAAGCAGTGGTCCTCAACCCTGGCCTACAGGGCCCACTAACAGGCCAGATTTTAGGTATTACCTTGGGGAGATTCAGACTAGAGTATTGCAATCACTGAGCAGCAAATTATATCACCTGGGATGTATTTCAGTTATCTTGAAAATCTGGCCTGTTATTTGGCCCTGTAGGCCAGGGTTGAGGACCACTGCCTTAAAGCATGCCTGGAGGGTGTCCTAATACTGCCTATGAAAATGCACATCTCAGTGATGTCCAGAAAGTGCTGCAGAAACAAAGGAAACACATTTTAAAATTGCCAGCAAATACCACAGATTTTTGAGTTTTAGAACAAAACTCCAAGTGTCATGCATCTGTAGTAGTGAGCCCTTGGTTGGTGGATCACCAATCTGGGCTCCCCATGGAGCAGAGTCTAAGCTCCAGCTTGCTTCTTCACCAGGGCCGATGATGGTGGGGATGGATTTGCAGCAATTTGAAACCAGGTCACAGCCCCGAGGTACACCCAGCTTAGACAAGCTAAGGTCAGGACGGGCAGCAGGCAAGCACATATGGTAGAAGAAGCCAGGATCGGTACATGGGTAGTTAGACATTGGATACACGGGAACTAGCAAACAGGAGCTCAGAGAACTGTGAAGTTGCTTAGGGAAGGAGCACTGCACTGAGCATGTGTATATATAGGGAAGCAAATAGGGAGGTGACCCAAGAAGTAATAGAAGGGAAAAGGATTTAAATCCACAGGGGAGCAGGCGACGCCCAAAGGTGAACAGAGAAGCCAATAGTACATGTGAATGAAATCACAGATATAGCAGAACCACTGCAGCAAGGAGGTAAGAATGCACAAACAGAAATGTGCAGGCTAGACTGTGAAACCAAGGGTATAAAATGTATTTCAAATAGAGAACATTTGGGGCTTCCCACTCGGTAACGTGGTTTGGCCGCATTAACCTGCTTAAAATGACTATCCTTCCCCGACTGATTTATTTGTTTAACACAGTCCCCATGCATTTACCTGTATCCTTTTTTAAACGTTTGCGACGGGCTTTTTTAAAATTCGTCTGGAGGGAAAAGAGCCCCCGCCTGGCCTATGCTGTCCTCAGGAGGACGAAAGCCGACGGTGGTGTCGGTCTTCCAGATGTCACACTATACTATAAGGCTATGACATTAGTTTGTATGCTGAACTGGACGCATGATGGTCAGTCTAAACCTTGGGTCCCCTTGGAGAAAACGCTGGCGGGACGGAATCTTGCGGGTGCCCCGTGGATTCCGCCGGGTGATCGTGGACTGTCAGCCTGGACGTCACCCCTGACTATAGCCACACTTCGCATCTGGGATGGCCTTAACGCGTCTGGCGCCATGTCTTCTGGCGTGTCCCCCTTGGCTCCCCTGGGTGGATTTCCCTAGTTCCCCCCGGGGGAGGATGTACGCTTTTTTCGCTCTTGGAACGCTGATGGCAAACTGTACTGCGGGAAATTTGCCCCTGCAGGCACTTTGCTACCCCTAGCGACTCTGCGCGACCGCTTCGGCGATTTTCCTATGTCCGACTGGCGCTATAGGCAACTGACTGACTTCTTCGCCACACTCCCGACTGCTCCACGCCCAATTACTGGCCTCTTGGACTTCGAGAAGTGGTTTGTTGACCCTCCGGAATCCCGCCATCTACTGTCGCACATGTACAAATTGTTATTGAGTGGGGTTTCCTCCTTGCCTCCCTATTTCATGAAGGAATGGGAGAGAGAGCTGGGGGTGGAATTCGCCCCCCCCCCACAACTCTCTTGCATTCTGCGACTGACCCATGTCTCCTCTATTAGCACCAGGATACAGGAGTCGGCCTATAAATTTGTAGCCCGATGGTACAGGACCCCTGCCAAATTAGCCCGGATTTTTCCGGGCTCGGACCCCCATTGTTGGAGGGGCTGTGGCCGGGTGGGCACTTTCCTCCACATTTGGTGGGAGTGCCCCCTGCTGCAGCCCTTCTGGGACGCTGTACATCTTTGGGTATCCAAGCTGTCGCTTACCCCTCCTTCCCGCACTCCCCTTCAGTACCTGTTCCATGATACACGCTCCTCAATCAAACGCTACAAACGTAGTATAGTTCCTTTTCTGCTGAACGCCGCCAAGTGCCTCGTACTGAGGCATTGGCGGAGTTCCACCTGCCCCACGCTTTCTGAGTGGAAACGGGAGGTCAACCTGGTGATGGAAGCGGAACGGAGAGTTCTCACATCACAGGGCAGGGAGGAAGGCTTTAAGGACACTTGGACGGGGTGGATGTATTACTCTGATGAGATCTCAGATGAGCACACACCTACTATTAGCGGCTGAACTCTAGGACTCCAGCATGGTCTTCTTCTACCTGGGGCCTCCGCCCCCTACCCGGACCTCCCTTTCCCTACCTGTTCTATCCTTCCTGTTTGTCTCTTCCCCTCTGCTGTCTCTCCCTTTTTCTTGCCTTTCTTTCTCTCTCACTGTCTCTTCCCTGAGGCCAGTGGCTGATTCTGCGGAAGTATATATTGTAACACGGATACTAATGTGCACTGATGCTAGAACTATGTGTGGTGTCTGTCGGGCTCTCCGGCCTCCTCTGCGGAGATCCCCTTTTTTTGGGCGGCACTGACAGACACGGCACATCCTGGGGGTCCTTGACTGTACTTGCTGTTTGGCCGATATTGGCACACGCCTTCACAATGCCTGATTGATCGACCCCTATGGACATTTCGGTTTCACTAATGGTGTCCGGACTGAACATAATACCGATTGTGCCTTCTCTGTGTTTCTTTTTCTAAATGCACTTATGCACTCCTTTGCTATTTTATGTTTCTGTATGTTATTTTGAACTTGTTAAATAAATAAATAAATAAAGATTATTTAAAAAAAAAAAATAGAGAACATTTGAAAGGATCTATGTTCTGGGTTTTTATTATATCATTGCTTTTGTTTTGTTTTTTGGGTTTTTTGTTTTTTTTTTTTATTTTTTTAAGAAGCTGGTAATGAATGTAATTTGCTAGCAAATTAAACTGTACAATGTTTTTTTTTTTGAAAATTTTTGTAGCACATCCTACAGCAAGAATGAAGAAAAAATGTGTAAAGTCCCCCCACCCCAATGCATACCAGACCCCTTGAGTCTGGTTCATATTTTAATGGGGTACTGCACACAAAAAAAAGAGGTTCTCCAGTAAATCCATACCAGACCCTTAACCTCCCTGGCGGTATGATTCTTTCGGATTTTAGGTGCTGAAAGCGGTACCATTATTTTGCATGTAATTCTTAAGAATGAGCAGCCCAAACCAACTACGTATGTATGTATGTACAGTATACATATATATATATATATATATATATATATATATATATATATATATATATATATATAAAACAATAAACAGGTTTATCTACAAATATAGTGGAAGGTGACCACTACACACATACAGAAGCATAGACCTAGCCTTCTGGTACTGTGCATGTGAGATAATAACAATAGAACGGAGATAAATCAGAAGTATTTAGAGACACACTCAAGAAGCTATTGGCAGCTGCAGGTAAACTATTAGAGCTTAGGAATACTTGCCTAATAGTCTCTGCGGTCTGGGTGAAAATACAGCAGCAGTAGAAGCACCTGTGTGTATACGGTCATGTGGCTCAGTTCTCTGTGTTTCTCTCTCTCTCTCCACTTTCTCCTTCTGGAGTTTCTTCCAACCAAAAAAACAGGAACTATTGTACATTATCTCTGTGAATGCAGCAAAGCCACTTACAGACAAAAGAGGGCAGATCCCTACATGTGTTTCTCCAGTCTGTGGGTGTATCTGTCCTGTTTGTGTGTGTGTGCGCATGTTTGCCAAAACTGTGTGTGTGTGATCAAACTGCATTTGTGTATGTCTATCTGTCCTGGCTTTGTGTGTGGTGAGATTTATTAATATGGCTACCCTGACTTTGTGTGCCCACTCCATTTGCTTTGTGCTGTAGATAGAGTCAGTGACCAAAACCCTTCACTTCCTGGGCATGCAATCACTCCAGAGCACAGGATGATATTGAGGCAAAGAAACAAAATGAGAATTGTTGCACTAGTCAAGTGGGTGTAAAATTATAAGTGTACAGGAATTCTCCATTATTGCTGACAGGAAGTACCCTTCTGCAAAGGTCACATGCACACATACGTATACAGTATACACAGAAGCTCTGATTTTTAAAGCAGCAAAGACTGCCCTGGACCATGGAGCCAGATATGATGACTTGATCTATGCAATATGCAGTTACATAAACACTTTTCTGTGGTGTTAATAATCCCCCTCCTCACATCTTTTCTTGTTATTGAATACTTTCAGAGATGTGGAAGGAAAGCTGTCCCCTAAAGAAATGCAAGAAAGAAGGACAGGTGCTTCACCCAGATCTCACTGCAATGCACACCTTATAACATTTGTTTAATTGTAAAATAGTGGAGAATTTTTGTGCAGAAAAACAGATCTTTCAGTTGAAGAAAAAACTATAATGTGCAGGTATGCATTTCTTTGTGTATAAAACATATATACTAATTAATATCACAATTTTCTGATTCTCCCAGCTCATTATTGTTTTAGGTAATTGAAAATGTATTGTGGCATAGTGTAATGCTAACTTTATTCAATGTAAAATAATGTGTCGCAATGCCCTTGGGACCTGTGGCTGTTTAAATTTTCACTGTTTTGTATCCACATTCAAAAGATTCAATTAAAAGGTGTTTGGGTGTTACAGAGGGATATCAGGTCTATGCAGGGGAAGCTTGATATGTACATGAATCTATACAGAAATTACTAGCCTCTGAGGACTGCTATAGATGAGCGGAGAAAAATGGGTACTTACAGATCAGCACGCCTTATTAAGATTGCTGTCAGGATCCATATGATACTTGTCCCCAACATGCATAGGGTGCCTAGGATATTGCTATATTTTAGAAGTTTAGACAACTTTAACTAGGGCATTGTTTGCAGTTCAGAAGAAAACTGGGCATACACAAATCAGTTTAACTATTTGCTAACCTCCCAGCAACTTCAGGTATTTGACATCAGAAACTATCAGCACATACCCACTCAGGGTCGCCAATAGGGGCGCAGAGCCAGCCCTACTGCACTGGGCCGGGTCCCCACAAGTTCAGCAGGAGGCCAGGGGGGCAGAGAGGGGACTCTTTAAATACCTTCAGGCTCATGCCCAGTAATCCCATAGGCTGTGACTCCCAGCATTTAAACAAATATTCCCTGGGCCGCATCAGTTCAGCAGCAGGGGCCAGGGATAGAGAGAGGACTATTTTAATTATTTATGAGATCAGGCAGTGTAATCCTCTATGCCAAGGCTCCTGACCATCGAATTAAAGTTCCAGCCACTTCTATATCAATCCACTAGGGCAGAAGACTTAGCATTCACCCTCCCCCATCCTACACCCAGGCACTAGATATTTTGGTTCTGGTGGGTGTGTCTAATCTCCACTACCTGGAAGTTAAGAACATTCTGGAGGCTATGAACAATGCTGAGATATGTGCTTTGCCCATACACAGTGCTTGACCCAGCAGTGTAACATCACTTTTCCTTCTCTTTCCTACCACTTCATTTAGCTGCAAGGAATACATGAAATGCCAGGTAATTCTAAGTATGAAAGCCCTTGGGCTAGGGAAGGGGTTTAATGTTTCTCGCTCACTTACCACGCTTTTGGTTCTAGACCACCCATGCTATAAAAGTCGGAACGACTGAGGTCCACGGGTTCCATGTGGCGGATTCCGGTGAGTCTGGTGAGTTCCAGATTCACCTGTGAGTGCAATCTTTTCACTGTTTAAACACTTGCCCTCTGGACGTTTTTACCCCCTTCATGACCAGAGCATTTTTTTGCTATTCAGCACTGTGCTACTTTAACTGCCAATCTCATGCAACACTGTACACAAATGAAATTTATATCATTTTTGCACTCACATAGAGCTTTCTTTAGGTGGTATTTGATCACGCTGGATTTTTTATTTTTTGTGATATAAACGAAAAAAGACCAGAAATGTTAAAAATATTTTCTACTTTCTGTTATAAATTATATCGAATAAAATCACGTTCGTTCATAAATTCAAGCCAAAATGTATTCTGCTACATGTCTGTTAGAAACAAAAATTCCAATAAGTGTATATTAATTGGTTTGCATTAAAGTTATAGTGTCTACAAACCATGGTGTATACAGTATATTTGAAAATTAATCTATCCTGATGTATTGACATGAAACCCTAAAAATACCAGGACAGTACAAATGACCCCTTTTTGAAAAGTAGACACTCTAAGGTATTTAGTAAGAGGCATGGCAACATTTTTGTAATTCCACATTTTTGGAAAATGAAGAAATGATATAAATTTTTCTTTTTTGCAATGCTTTTTTTTAAATATACTGGCACCAGTGCAGTACAGCATCAGTGTCCTCATTTAATTGGTGTTGTGGTAATCAGGGACTGGCTGGTGACAACAAAACAAACAAAAATAAATGAACCCCTTCCCATCGACCCCACACATATATGTGTTTTTTTTTTCTTCGGGGCTGAATGCATATGCATATCTTCCTTTGTGCTGGGAGCACACCACACAGCATGCTTCCAGCACAGAGACCGGGCTCTCACCCAATGTTCGGGATCCAGGACTCTCAGTTCCGGGTCACCTGATCATGTTGATAACCTCTGATTGGCTATCACAGTGATTAGTCACTGTGAGCCCGCCCCTGTGTTTTCTTTTTCTTCTGAAGAAGAGGAAGGTACATTGTATCTTCTTCTCCTGGCAGGAAATGAAAACGTATACAAACCAAAGTGTGTAAAAAAAATAATAATATATTCAAAATGAATAATAAAAAGTTAAAAAAAAAA
Organism: Pelophylax lessonae; assembly: GCF_965119305.1. Classification (NCBI taxonomy): domain Eukaryota; kingdom Metazoa; phylum Chordata; class Amphibia; order Anura; family Ranidae; genus Pelophylax; species Pelophylax lessonae. The sequence goes on from NC_138769.1 coordinate 448,125,794, forward strand.
ACAAAGAAAAAATAACAAGATCAAGATTTGCCATGGTTAGTGTTAAGAGTCAAGGTCAAATTCAAAAGTCTCGGTTAGCATATTTTGGGTAAAAATTAAAAATAAAATGTTAAATTAGTAGCAGCATCAGTTAATGTCACTATTAGTGTGTTTTAGGCAAGATAACAATGCAAAAGGCACACAATTGTTTCTGGGATGTACTACGGGTAAAAACAACAACTAACATACACATGTGGTATCGTCAGGAGCAGGAGAATTTATTTTAGTTTGTTCTTCTGTGGTAAATTATGGTAATAGCAAGAAATATAAAGCTAAATTTAAAAAAAAACATTTTTTTTTACTACTTTGGGCCAGTTTTCTTTTGATAATAAAAAAACATCAACATGGGGACAAGGACCTTTGGGGGGGACACCCCAAAGCACCCTCCCTATGTTGGGGGCAAGCGGCCTGGTAGGGTTTAGGAGAGGGGAAGCTCACTCGTTCCCCCCCTTTCCTGGCCTGCCAGGCTGCATGCTCGGATAAGGGTCTGGTATGGATTTTGGGGGGACCCCACCCTGTTTTTTTATTTTTTTTTAAATTTTGAAGTTCCCCTTAAAATCTATACCAGACCGAAAGGGTCAAAGGGTCTGTCAGCTTGACATGGCACTGCTCCCTGTCTTTACCATTGGCATATATGGGAAATCTTGGTCAGCTTAACATGGCACTGCTCCCTGTTTTTAACAATGGCGTCTATGGGAAAATCTTGGTCAGCTCGACTTGCCACTGATCCCTGTCTTTAACATTGGCGCCTATGAAAAATATTGATCAGCTCATGAACCATAAGTGACAGGGACACCAAACTTAGCACCGAGAAGGAACCCAGGACTACAATGTATCCATACATTTTAAAAATGAACTATGCCTGTACACTTCACTGACTGCACTAAACTGACTGAACTCACTATCCACTAACTACCTGCCTAGTCTCTATTGTCACACACTATACACGGCTGCCGTGTAAGCAGCCGCCTTATATAGTGAGGGGCGTGCACCCTGCCTTTGGGCAATCGTGGCTCTGACAGGACATTGTGTTGTGATTGGCCAAAGCATACAGGTCAGGTGCATGCTTTGGCCAATCACAAGCATTTAATGCACTGCGATCGAGCAGTGCATTATGGGGCGCTCGTCAGCGGGCAAACCTCCCGCTGTGCGCCCCGGGTGTTCATGTATTCAGCGACCACACGAACACCCCGTGTTCAAGTTTGAACGTAAGTTCCACTCGAATATAAAGCCCATCCTTAGTTTCTATTCATGGCAGCTTGCTTTCTGTTGACATGCTGTGATTGACTACAGCTAATCACATGGTACAGGGTGCTGTGATTGGCCCAGGTACCATGTGAAAGCTGTGGGCCAATCACAGAATCAATACAGAAAGCACAGCTGTTATCAAATAAACCCAATTTGTAACAGTTGTGCACACATTGTGGTCATGTAATCGCATAGTGATCACGTGATCCTGCACGCTGAAGTGGCCGGACACCACCCCAGGGGATGCCCCAGTGAGCATGTGCAAAACAATGCATATATACTTGCTGAGCCTGGCCGTGCTACCTGCCCAAAGTAAAAGTACTGTGGAGATCTTAAAAGGATCTTAAGGATCTGGGGTTTTCGGAAGACATCTAAGCCATGGATAATGCCATAATGGACTCTAACTTCATGGAGGTATGCCTGGGCTACTACACTATTCTAGCTAGGATTAGGGGAAGGACGTTGTTCATATTGAACTGTTATGCTTCAATTCTTCAGAAAAGTTACATTAACTGTTCTTAGCCTGGTCTAAAGTTTTTTAAATGAGTGCATGTTGGTTTTGGCATATCAAAATAACTTTGTAGAAGAACAAGTAACACCACTACAAAAGGGTTAATTTGGCAAAGACAAGGAAGAGGAGTATAGCTGCTAAGAGTAACCATGCACAAGTTCAAGACACCAAGCAACTAGATGTTAAGCATGGTACCTACTAAAGGTGACAGGTCCTCTGGTAGCAAGAGGGTTGATGCCCTGGCACCCTCTCTAGTGAGCAGAGGCTTAGCACGTCACTCTTTATGCAACATACAAGTTACAGCATGTAGTGACATAGGACAAGTTGCTTTTCAGATATGGAACCCTATGGACTAAGATTTGGATGCCATTAACCACTTGCCGACCGCCGCACGACTATCTACGTCGGCGGTCAGCCCCTCACAGGCAAACTAACGTAGGTCTACGTTGCTTGCTTGTGAGGGTCTAGGGAGCGAGCGCGCGCCCCCGGAGGCGCGCTCCCATTCCCGCGTGGTCACGGACCCCCCCGTGCGTGTGACCAGCGGACCCGATGTCCGCCGGCCACTCGGCGATCGGCGGGGGAGAGGGAGAATGTCAGGCAGCTTGTGTAAACAAGCTGCCTGTCATTCTCCTCGCTGCAAAGACACTGATCACATGGATCTACTATGTAGATCCGTTGATCAGTGTCCTTACAGCTGAAGCCACAGCCAATCACAGTAGAAAGCACGCCCCTAGGGACACACACAGCCCCTCCCTCCCAAATAAAGTTAACCCCTTCACTACCAGTGTATTTTTACAGTAACAGTGCATATATATAGCACTGATTACTGTAGAAATGTCACTGGTAACCCCAAAAGTGTCAAAAATGTCAGTCAAGGGTCCGATCTGTCCGCCGCAATGTCGCAGTACCGCAAAAAAAATCGCAGATCGCCGCCATTACGCGTTAAAAAAAAAAACAACAAAAATGACAAAAATCTTTCCCTTTGTTAGTAAACACGATAACTTTTGCGCAAACCAATCAAAATATGCTTTTTGCGATTTTTTTTTACCAAACATAGGTAGCATAAAACAAATTGGCCGAAAATGTTAAAAAATTTAGATTTTTCCTTTTTTTTGGGGGGGAATTTCATATAAAAAAATGTGAAAAATATTATTTTTGCAAAATTGACGCTCTTTTTTTGTTTATAGCGCGTGATCAAAAAATCGCACAGGTGATCAAATACCACCAAAAGAAAGCTCTGTATGTGGGAAAAAAAGGACGCCAAATTCGTTTAGGTACAGCGTCGCACGACCGCGCAATTGTCCGTTAAAGTCACGCAGTGCCGAATCGTAAAATACCCCCTGGTCGGAATGGGGGTAAAATCTTCCGGGGCTTAAGTGTTCATGTGCATGTAAAGGTAGGCGTCCTGATACTTTTGACAATACAGTGTATCCTATAAAGTGAAGCAAGACTTGCATATTGTGTTTTTACCTAGTGATAGTTATTGTGTCATGTGATTTACTGTATCAATGATTATCAGCCTTATCAGACTTTTTAAAATCAATTTATAATGGATGTATCTTGTAACTGAACTTCTCAAACATATTGGTAGCCACTACGTGTAGCCTGTACAAATGTGTGCATAAAATACCAACATGGAATTGAAATGCAAGCAAAGATCAATGTTGAAGTTTCATTAAAAGCTACCTTTAAGTAAAAACAATAAAAACATAGAATGTTTAAAACTAGAATTTCCCTTTAAAAACAATGTCATTACTATGACTGTAGGGTATCTTTAAAGTAAAAGAGAGATAAATATTCTAAATAAATTCCAACATTTCTTTTAAAATAAAACATAAATCACTACAACATAAAGAAACAGCGCAAAAATGCTTGACATTTGACATGTAAAATCAAAGTAAAAAAATAGGCATTCTAAGAAATAACAATGGTAGTTCTCCCTCTCAATTATTTTCTCAATTATTTTCTTGTAATTAAGTTAACATGCATATAAATTTGTACCTTTTAAAAAAAAAAGGTGACATTTTTATTGCTAAACAAAAGAAAAAGGCATTTGGCTGGTCTACTCTTGAAATAATCTTCACAGAGTTACAGTAGACTAATTAAATAACCAGAAAATGATTAGTGCTGGTTATGTAAAACACAAGGACTATAGCAAGGTGAAAGTCAAGAGATATTCTGAACAATGATGTTAAAAGCTCATGACGGGGCTGAGTGTGATAACATCCCTCTAAATACTGGTTATGCAACTGAATAGCTGACATTGAACTATTATGTTAAGGATCCTAATTAAAGCAATATTCAAGAAATATACTTTCTTCTTGGTTTTGTCTGCGGTTATAGGTCGCTGAGTTACAAAGCTACATGAAGCTACTGTGAACTCCTGGACTTTTTTTCCTTAGCTACAACATACAAGTGACAATTATTAAGTATAAATGCTGCCACCGCAAGTACCAAGCAGGAAAGCCTACTTCTGTATTCAGTAATTATGTGGGTTTTTTTTTTCTTAAGTAAAACACTTATTATAGTTGTATGTGTTGAAATATAAGACATAGCTTCTTATATACCAATATTTATTTAAATTATTTAGCATCACACTTTTTCAAATTCATGACATTTTTTCTACAGTGTTCACACTCTAGCTCCCCACACTCATAATTACTGGACCGAATCATATTCACAATTAATTATTATGACACTTGATTGACCATTACTTATATAGCGCACATAAAAATAGAATATATTGTCTTAAAAAAACATACATGCACCACATAGTTACACAATATTTATGTAATGAACAGTTATATAATGAAAAAAGACGCATGTTCATCAAGTTCAGCTGAAATACAAAAATGAATTAAATAGGAGAAAACACCTTGTGACCTCAGAACCCATTGCCCATATTGATTCAAAGAAAGGCAAAAATCCTTGTAAAGCATGGTCCATTTTCATACTCCCTGGATCAAAATTCTAAAATGTTATTTCTAATGAATATTTATAGTAAATGACCTTGTATGCATTTTAAAACACACCTCACTCTTTTTTTAAACAATCTTCTGAGTTGGCTTAGGAGGCCTATTCCACATTTTCACAGCTCTCACTATGATGAAGTCTTTCTGTATGTGGTGGGAAAACCTATTTTACTCTAAATGGAAAGAGTGCTCCCTTGTCTTCTGATGACTTTAACCACTTCTGGACCGGAAGGTTTTACCTCCTTAATGAGCCATTTTTTTCGGCAATGTGTTGTTTTAATGGGCAATTGCGCAGTTGTGCAACACTGTACCCAAATAAAATTGATGTCCTTTATTTCCCACAATTAGAGATTTCTTTTGGTGGCATTTGATCACCTGTGCGATTTTTTTTTTTTGTGCGCTATAAACAAAAAAAGAGTGACAATTCTGAAAAAAAAAAAAACAATATTTTTCACATTCTGCTATATAACATTCCCAATAAAAGAAATGTCAAAATCAAATGTTTTCATCATTTTAGGCCAATTTCTATTCTGCTACATATTTTTGGTAAAAAAAAACCCCAATAAGCATGTTTTGATTGGTTTGCGCAAAAGTTATTGCATCTACAAACTAGGGGAAAGATTTATGTCATTTTTATTTATTTATTTATTTTTTTGCTAGTAATGGCAGCGATCAGCGATTTTTAACGGGACTGCGACATTGCCGTGGACAGATTGGACCCCTTACTGACATTTTTGACATTTTTTGGGGAACCAGCGACATTACTACAGTAATCAGAGCTAAAAAATATGCACAGGAACAGGAAGAAAACAGGTGCCTCTTGAGTAAAGAATTTAAACATTTATTTAACAAAGTTCTTAAAAACTTACATAGGGGTAAGTATAAGCAGTTGTGTGGATCGACCAGTATTCTGGATGGCATGGGGCAGGAAAGGGGTTAACTCAGGGACGATCAAAGGGTTAAGTGTATGCCTAGGGGGGTGTTTTTTAACTGTGAGAGGGATGGGCTTGTAGAATCAACACAGAGACCTGTGATCCTAAAAAGGAGGATCACAGGCTCTCAGTGCTGATTCCTGTGTTTACAACAGCAGACCGCTGTTCTCTCTCCACAGGGAGTGATCGCGGGTGCCCAACGGCAATCGCTCGTGACCCAGGATTGCTCCCGCGGATTGCCGTACAGGTACGGCAATTCATGCAGCCGAGCCAGCCTGCTGCAGTATATCTGCGGTGGGTGGTCGGCAAGTGATTAAAGGAGTTGTAAAGGCAGAAAGTTTTTTTATCTTAATACATTCTATGCATTAATATAAAAAGCCTCCTGTGTGTAGCAGCCTCCCCAGGACCCTTTAATACTTACCTGAGCCCCATCTTTGTCCAGCGATGTCCACAATTTGGTCCCTTTGCCGTCAGGAACTCTCCCTCCTGATTGGCTGAGACACAGCAGCAGTGCCATTGGCTCCAACGGCTGTCAATCAAAGTTAGTTAGCCAATCAGGAGAGAGAGGGGATGGCACCGAATGGCAGCTCCTTGTCTGAATGGACACACAGAGCTTCAGCTCGGCTCGGGTGCCCCCATAGCAAGCTGCTTCCTGTGGGGGAACTCGGCAGGAGGGAGAGGCCAGGAGCAGGGAAGAGGGACCTGAGAAGAGGATGATCCAGGCCGCCCTGTGCAAAACCACTTGACAGGGCAGGTAAGTATAACATTTTTGCTATATAAAAAAAAAGAGACTTTACATTTATTTTAACGTGAACACATTTTCACCAAGTTTTCTATATAAGACATGTATCCATTTATATGGGGTTAAGCTGGTCATATGTCAGTACGGACCAGACAGAATTTTAATTACTGTGTGGCCACCCCCCTCAGAAAAAGTTTTTCACTTGAGCAACTTCTGTAGAAGGTAATATGTTGGAAAATTAGTTGATCGGTGTATTCTGACAGCAACAGATGCAACTATCAGAATACGTTGGGGTTGATTTACTAAAGGCAAATCCACTGTGCACTACAAGTGCACTCGCTGTAGATCTAAGGAGAAGATCTGAAATGAGAGGAAGCTCTGCTGATTTCTATTATCCAATCATGTCCAAGCAAGTATGCTGCTTTTTATTTTCCTTGCATGTTCCTCTCAGATCTACAGCAAGTGCACTTGTAGTGCACAGTGGATTTGCCTTTAGTAAATAAACCCCAATGTCTCAGCAGGGGGAAATTCTCCATCCACCTCGCTTGTGTGGATGGAGGAATCTGTTAGTTTTTTTTTTCTTTCATTCAGCCCACCAGCTAACAATATATGGCCAGCCCTAATCTTTCCACCTAGCTAAGGTAAATTATCCCTTAATAAGTCAGAACTAAACCTAACGTCTGTTGACTTCTTTCTCCTCAGTATCTTGCAGGTCTCACATTGCTTTTCTCCACCCACTGAGTGGTCACTTCCAATGTAATGCATGTGCCCAGGAGTGTTCTAGGGATTCTGCTGCATAACTGTTCTGCTAAAAAAGAACCCCTATTTCAAAGTGATTTTTTTTTTTAATTACTAAGTTCCACTTTATAGTTACCCTTCTTTGTAAGTTTTATTACACTTTGTAAGTTTTATTACACATTAAAACATCTTTTTTGTGTACTGCTGCCCAAAACAGAACTGCAATTTCAAAAATAAGTTTTTTTGAGAGATTATGGGGTTGATTTACTTAACCGCCTTAGCGGTAATCCCGAGCGTGACTCGGGGTTGATTTTTCATTGCAGGATCGGTAACCCCGAGTCACGCTCGGGGTGGATTGCAGAGAGCGCAGCGGAGCTTCTCTTACCTTATCCTGGCGATCCAGCGATGATCTCTCATTGCTGCGACCGCCAGCCGAGAATCCCGCCGCTCCTCCGTCCCTCCGTCGGTACGATCACTTCCTAGTTCCGTTCCCTGCAGCAGCAATGCTGCATGGGAGCGGAACTAGGGAGGGAAATTAAAAAAAAAAAAAAAAAACGTTACACAAAACACACTTTATATTATATTATATATATATGCATATATATATATATATATATATATATATATATATATATATGCATATATATATATATATATATATATATATATATGCATGCATGCATATATATATATATATATATATATATATATATATAATATGCACACACACACACATATATATATATATATATATATATATATATATATATATATATATATATATATATATAAAATTATATTATTGATTCAATTATAATTCATGCGTTATATATTATATATATATATGTGTGTGTATATATATATATATATATATACACACACACATATCTGTATATAATATATAATGCATGAATTATAATCTAATCAATAATATAATTTTATTATATATATTATATATTAAATAATAAAATAATATTATTGATTTGATTATAATTCATGCGTTTGTGTTTCAAATTTATCACATCTGGGATGTCTACTAGAGTCTTGTTTTGGTCAGGTTTAAGTCAGTAATTACTAAGAATTGTAGGCCTATAATACATAACGCCAAATTTCCATGAAAAGAATTGTACCGCTTTTGGTATGTAATTCCAGACATAATCATACCGCCAGGGAGGTTAAGGCAAATAGGCTCTTAAGTTTGCAAGGGTAGCTGCCCTTTGCAAAATAATTTTCCCCAGGTCTTAGTAAATGTGGTGAAATTTCACTTGACAAAGAATATGCAATCAGCATTTTTGCTTGCACATATTTGGATTATGGAAGTCAGCAGTCTGGGAAGTGTCCCTTGCAAAGTGAAATTTACTTTGCAACAGTCTATATACCATTCGTAAATCAATGCCCATGTCTTCCTCACCTTGGTCTTTGCTCCTTGCAATGCCGGAAAATATATTTCTTGCTTCAAAAGCTGCAGATTGACATTGCATGCTGTTATTCAGTCTATGATCTACCAGAACCCAGACCATTTTCTATTATTTCCTCCCCAATTTCACTCCCTCTAGCTTATATGGTAGATTCTCATTTAATCCACTTAACTGCAAAACTTATAATTATTAAAAAAATTATTATACAGGATTTATAACATACCAACAGGTTGTGCAGTGCCTAAAAAAAAGAGAGACACAGTACAGTTGCAATGCAATTCAATACAAGAGGTTTCAGAAGACCCTGCCAGTGAGAGCTTAGGGCTGGTACGCACCGGCAGAATATCAGCCGGTATCCACTGGTTCAACAAAGACAAAAAGAAACCTGATAATTCCATGCACACTTACGTGCATGTGTTACCATGTGCAATGCATGCACACAAAATAGTTTAACCACTTGCCGACTGCTGCATGACTATTTACTGTGGCAGTCAGCCTCTCCTAGGCAAAGTGACGTAGGGGTACGTCGCTTGCCCATGAGCCTGTAGGGGGCGAGCGCGCGCTGCCAGCGGCGCGCTCCCACCCCCGCCCGTTCCCTGCCTAGCCAGAGCGTGTGACCGGCAGGTCCGATCTCCCACAGGAGAGGGAGAAAGACAGATGGCTGATGTAAACACAGCCGTCTGTCATTCTCCCCGAAGTAATGACAGAGGCTATGCAATCCTGCTATGTAGGATCCTATGTCTCTGTGATTACTTCACTAGCCACGCCCACTAACAGTTAGAATCATGCCCCTAGGGACACACTTAACCCCTTGATCACCAATAAAGTTAACCCCTTCCCTGCCAGTGTCATTTTTACAGTAACAGTGCATATTTATAGCACCGATTACTGTAGTAATGTCACTGGTACCCCCAAAAGTGTCAGAAATGTCAGTCAGGGGTCCAATCTGTCCGCTGCAATGTCGCAGCCCCGCAAAAAAAAATTGCAGATTGCCACCATTACTAGTTTAAAAAAAACAATAAAAATGACATAAATCTTTCCCGTAGATAGTAAACGCAATAACTTTTGCGCAAACCAATTAAAATACGCTTATTGCGATTTTTTATTACCAAAAATATGTAGTAGAAAACAAATTGGCCTAAAATGTTAAAAAAATTTGATTTTTACATTTTTTTATGAGAATGTCATATAAAATTATGAAAAATATTGTTACTTTTTCAAAATTGTCTCTCTTTATTTGTTTTTAGCGCAAAAAATAAAAATCACACAGGTGATCAAATACCACCTAAAGAAAGCTCTGTTTATGGGAAAAAAAGGACATAAATGTTATTAGGGTACAGCGTTGCATGACCGCGCAATTGTCCGTTAAAATCACACAGTGCCGAATCGCAAAATAGGGCCTGGTCTTTGTACAGCCAAATCCTCCGGGGCTTAAGTGGTTAAATCCAGCCACTAAGTAAAACTATGGTCTCTCAATTAAAAAAAAATATCTGCTGTAGCATTAAATATTATGAATAATAAAAAGAAGTATTGGGCATTTTCTAGGCTAATAGGCAACAGATTATTAAACAAATGGCACAGGGGTTGGGCACTGCCCTGGGAGACATGTACAAAAGCAAAAAAAAAAGAACCAAAAATTTTGTTGGGGGGGAGCAGCGATTTTAGTAATGCATAAAATTAAACATTAAAAATGCAAAACACCATTAAATAACACGCCTAGTGGTGCCCTGAGCTTGCTTGTGAACAGTGGCGGCCTGCCCATAGGGGGCACAGGGGTTCCGCCCCCCCCCCCCCCAAAACAAGCAGAAGAAAAAAAAAGATTACATTTAAAAAAAAAATGTCTATTTTTCGCCCACTAGGGGCGCCGGACTTAGTGCTGGGTATGGGGGGATGGGGTTTTTGACCCCACCTTTGCCTGACAGAGGCGCCGATTGGCACTCTTCTGGGGGTCATCAGGGCGCAGAGCAATGCGCCCCGACACACCCCACTTTAATTATGTCCGGGCTGTGATTAGTCCAGAGTCCAGCCTGGACCAATCACAGGAGGACATCGGACCTGGTGACGTGACGTATGGGGGCGGTGCACCGCCCCGGCGTCATGATCACCTTCTGTTCCCGCCCGCGGCTCGGCGCAGAGAGAGAGGAGCGACGATCAAGAGAGCAGCGTGTGACGAGTCCTCCTGGCTGAGTCGGTTCGGAGCGCGAGTGAGTGAGGCGTAGCCGCTACCTACCTCTACCGTCCTGAGGGATTCCTGGCTGAGTGACCTCACCCCAGACCACTGGCACTGACTGAGACCAGTCTCCCAGAGTCCCACCAGTCCCAGAGCTCAGACGAGTCGAGTCTTCAGGCAGGCCGCAGGCGCAGCCGCACAGCCAGGGAGGGAGAGTACTGAGTCCGGACGGAGTCCGCACTCCACAGCAGGCCGCAGACACAGTCCCAGTGGCAGTGACAGACAGTCAGAGTCAGACCAGCAGCAGCCCAGCCGGTAACGGTAAGTGAACTTTGAAGTCATTCAATTGATGCTGATTCAGAATGATGCCTCAGGGCTCCATCCATGTCTCCATCTATCTATGTTTCCATCTATCCATGTTTCCATCCATCCATGTGTCCATCCATCCATGTATCCATCCATTAATGTCTCCATCCATCCATGTCTCCATCCATCCAGGTCTCCATTTATCTATGTCTTCATCCATCCATGTCTCCATCCATCCATCCATGTCTCCATCCATCCATGTCTCCATTCATCCATGTCTCCATTTATCTATGTCTTCATCCATCCATGTCTCCATCCATCAATCCATGTCTCCGTCCATCCATCCATGTCTCCATCCATCCATCCATGTCTCCATCCATGTCTCAATCTATCTATGTCTCCATCTATCTATGTGTCCATCCATCCATCCATCCATGTGTCCATCCATCCATGTATCCATCCATCCATGTCTCCATCCATCCAGGTCTCCATTTATCTATGTCTTTATCCATCCATCCATGTCTCCATCCATCCATCCATGTATCCATCCATGTCTCCATCTATCTATATCTCCATCTATCCATGTCTCCATCCATCTATCCATGTCTCCATCCATCCATTCATGCCAGTGGGGAAGTTAACTGGCAGGGGTTTGTGGAGGGATTGGGGGATTTCTGCTGGCAGGGGACCTCAAAGTCACGCAATTTTTAACGTGTTTTTTGCCGCGAAGCAATACCTAATACATTTTTCTCTTTGCGCCCCCCCCCCCCCCTCAAAAATTTTGAGCACCAGCTGCCACTGCTTGTGAAGTGGCACATTTATACAATATATACAACCTACTACAGCAAAACTGACATTTCCAAAGAAAAGCTGCTTCATTCAGTTTGTAAACAGAGCAACCCAAGATTCTTAGGATCCAACCCAGACCCTTATCCTAAATGAAGGTCTGACATACACTATATTGTCAAAAGCAATGGGACTCCTGCCTTTACACGCACATGAACTTTAATGGCATCCCAGTCTTAGTCTTATGGGGTTCAGTATTGAGTTGGCCCACCTTTTGCAGCTATAACAGCTTCAACTCTTCTTGGAAGGCTGTCCACAAGGTTTAGGAGTGTGTCTATGGGAACGTTTAACCATTCTTTCAGAAGCACATTTGTGAGGTCAGGCGCTGATGTTGGACTTGAAGGCCTGGCTCGCAGTTTCCACTCTAATTCATCCCAAAGGCATTCTATCTGTTGCAGGCCAGTCAAACTCACTCATCCATGGACCTTTCTTTTTTCACTGATGCGTTATGCTGGAACAGGAAGGGGCCATCCCCAAACTGTTCCCACAAAGTTGGGAGCATGAAATTGACCAAAATGTCTTTGAATGCTGAGTCCTAAGGATACTCTTCACTTGAACTAAAGGACTGAGCCCAACCCCTGAAAAACAACCCCATACCATAATCCTACGAGCCAGGCCTTCTTGTCCAACATCAGTGTCTGACCTCACAAATGCGCTTCTGGAAGAATGGACAAATATTCCCACAGACACACTCCTAAACCTTGTGGACACTCTTCCTAGAAGAGTTTAAGCTGTTATAGCAAGGAAGGAGCCAATTCAATATTGAACCCTATGGACTAAGACTGGGATGCCATTAAAGTTTATGTGATTGTAAAGGCAGGTATCCCAATACTTTTGACAATATAGTGTAGATGTTAATAGGGGGCATCTGGAAAAACATGGCATGGGGTTCCTCTCAATTCATACCAGGCCCTTAAAGCGATAATATAGCTTCATTTTTTCAAAATAAAATAACAAACATGTTATACTTACCAGCTCTGTGCAATGGTTTTGCACAGAGCAGCCCTGATCCTCTTCTTCTGGGGTCCCCACAGGCTCTCCAGGCTCCTCCTCTTCAGCAAATGTCCCCTTGGAAAGCCACTCTTCATGGAAAGATACGTGCGTGGTCACTCCCAAGCATCTATTGACACAGAGCGAGCGGCTCGCCCTGCCCCCCGCTCTCTTGGCACAGCATTTGAAGGACAGCAGTGGTTCCCACTGCTATCAATCTGCCTAGGGAGGAGGGAGACAGCTGCGAGTGCCACTGTTCTTGCGTACATCACTGGATGGATTGGATCGGGTTCAGGCAAGAATTTAGGGGGGGGGGGGACTGGGTGGCATTCTGAAGCACAAAATGTTTTTTTACCTAAATGCATTCAGGTGAAAAACCTTAAGGCTTTAAAACTATTTTAAGGTCTGGTATGAATCTAATAAGGACCTCATGGAATTTTTTTTTTGTGTGTGTGTGTGTATGCGGTCCCCATTAAAATTCATACTAGACCTAAAGGATGTGGTATGAATTAGGGAAGAACTGCGTATTGTTTTTTTTTCTCTACTATCCACATCCGATTCTTTGCTTACATGGTCGTGAATGGGAGCAGTAACCTTACTGATTTAGGGCTGTTCATATTGGAACGCACACGTTCACTCGTGTGCCTTTTTGCACATTCCTATGCAACACGTTTTGACAGCCCATTCATTCCCATGACTGCCAAATGCAAGGGAAAGTGTAAAACGTATGACAGGCATGACTTCAAAAGTCACACCGCACCAAACTGCATAGTACTGTGGAACAATGCAGTTTTGATGGCCGCAATGTGCGCTCATTTCCAATATACCTTTGGGGTGCCACTAACAGTTAATGGCACCCACATATCTCTTACAAGGGCAGTGCAATCCTTTGTGGTGTACTTTATTTTATAAAGCGCCTTTAGAGCCGGTTCACATTAGAACGATCCGACTTGCCGGGGCAACCTCACAAGTCGCGGTGCGCTGCTCGCACCGCGACCTCGGAGTGCCCGGCACGGACTTCATAACATTGAAGTCTAGGCAGGTCGCTCCGGGTCGCCCCAAAGAAGCTCCGGACCCTTTTTCTAAGTCGGAGCGACTCGTGTCGCTCCTATTAGAACAGGTCCACAGCTTCTCTATGGCAGGCGACCTACGGCGAACTGTCAGGCGACCAGGTCGCCTGACAGGTCGCCCCAGTGTGAACCGGCTCTAAAAGGTAGCTTCTTAAAGCACTTTACAAAGAAAACACAAGAAGTACACAGGATAAAACAAAGGAAAAAGGGACAATTATGAGAAAGCTTGTCTAAAGAAAAAAGTTTTTACATTTGATTTGAATGAATTTAGAGAAGACGACTCTCTGATGTTCTTTGGAAGTGAATTCCAGAGGTTTGGGGCATAGGAGAAGGCTCTGTCTCCCATCGAGTGTAGGTGGGTAGAGGGGGCACACAGAAGATCAGAATTTGAGAAGCGGTGTTTACAAGGGGGGGAGTAAGTTAATAACATTTCAAACAGATAATGGGATGCCAAGCCATGAAGAGCCTTACAGATGAGAAGGATGATATTAAAGTCTATTTGAAACCTGACAGGTAGCCAGTGCAAGGATTTCAAGATAGGGGTAATATGATCACTTGTACCAGACCTAGTTAAGCTTCTTGCTGCAGAATTTTTTACATATTGTAGTCAATAAATAGTGGATTAAGATACATCAGCAAGTAGAGCAATGCAGTAATTGAGTTAGGAGAACATAAATGTATGGATTGGCTTTTTAGTTATAGTGTATGATGGCATAGGACCCAGTCGAGCAATGTTTCTCAAGTGGGAAAAAAATGTTCTAACAACATTTTGTACAAGGTTAAGGTAGCATCAAATATCACCCCTAGGATTTTCAATTCAGACTGAAGTTCAAGTACAGTGCCATCTATAGATAAGCTATCAGGACTGGCCTTATATTATTGATGGGGGTGCCAATAAGCATGACTTCAGTCTTGTTATGGTTTATTTGAGGGAAATCATGGGCAATATAAGTTTTTATATCACAAATACAGTTTAATAGGAGAGAAGCAGCCCAATAATACAGTTTAGTGTGGATGTATATCTGAGTGTCAACAGAATAGAAGTGATAATTGAGCCCATGAGATCTAAGCAGTTGGCCAAGTGGAAACATGTAAATACTAGAAAGTAAGGGACCCAAATTTGAGCCCTGAAGGACACCAGACTTGACTGAACCAACTTTAGACTGGAATCCACCAAGAGAAACAGAGAGTGACAGCGATCAGTAAGACATGACTTAATCCACTTCAGAAAAAAATTCTGAGACTCCAACTATGGTTTCAATGTGACAGAGTAAAAGATTGTGGTCTACAGTATCAAAGGCAGAACTAAGATCCAGTAGTATAAGAATAGCTAGTAATTCAGAAGCTAACAGAAGGTCGTTAGTGACTTTGACCAAGACAGTTTCTGTGCTGTGCACTTGCTAAAAACCTGAGTGGAGGGGTTCAAATAGGTTTTTCAGGGTCAGGTGGTTATGTAGCTGAGCTATCACAACCCGCTCAAGGATCTTGGCAAGGAAGGGTAAATTAGATATTGGGCAAAAAATTTTAAATTGTCCAGAGCCATCATGTTTTTTTTTTTTTTTCTTTTGGTACTGGGATTTTTTGGTATAAAACCGGTTCTAAGGGAGTCATTTATGATATTGAAAATAATGGCGCATAGAGAACTAAAGCAGGAATTAAAAAAAATGGGTGGGTAGAGGATCAAATATGCAGGTGGAGGATTTTATATTAAAGACCAATTTAATCAGAGATGCAGAGTCAAGGAGAGAGAAATGGGAGAGAGAAGAATTAGTAAAATTGGGTGGAACAGGAAGTGATATGGAAGAAACGTGTGCTGTGGATGACAATGTGATGACATATTTTGTCATTTTTCTGAGGAGAACAAAATCTAACAATGTGTTACAGAGCTGTGTTGAGGCTGGTAATGTGGAGGGACTGTGAGGATTTAATATTATGTCAATGGTGCACAAGAGTTGTCTAGAGTTGCTAAGATTTTTCTTGATAGCATTGTTAATAGTTTGATTTAGCAGTCTCAATTTGACCCTTAAAGACACACAAATGATCTTTCCAAACCTGATAATAAACAGTCAGGCCAGAAAGGTGCCAACTATGCTCAAGTCTCCATGAGACTGCCTTCACTGAACGGCAGGGCCGGAGTGGGACTCATTTTCAGCCCTGGAGTTTCATGCCTTAGACTGGCCCACTTTAGTTCACGACTCCCTATATTAAAATAATGTAATTAAAACCTCTGAATATAAGTTTGCAATGGCGCACTGTTCTCAGCCTTGTAATTCATTCAGTGAGAGAGAGAGAGAGAGAGAAGGAGGAGTGAAATAAAGAGGGAAGGAGAGGCAGGGAGCGAGAGAGAGAGATAGAGGGAGGGGTGGAAAGAAAGAGGGAAGGAGAGAGAGAGAGCAAGTAGGTGGGGTGGAAAGAAAGAGGGAAAGACTGACCCCCCCTACACTGCTCCCCCTACACTGACCCCTCCACTGACCCCCCTACACTGACACTTCCCTTCACTGAACCCTTACACTGACCCCCCTACATTGACCCCTTCACTGACACCTACACTGACCCCCCTACACTGACCCTCCCCATGTTGACACTTACACTGACCCCCCTACACTGACCCTTTCACTGACACCTGCACTGACCCCCCTACACTGACCCCTTCACTGACACCTACACTGCCCCCCCCCCACCTTGCAGCAGTGGCATCTGTAAACCTCTAGCTGCTGCCTCTGCAGCTTAAACGTCGTGGAGTGATAGGGAGCTGTAAAATGAGGCTCAGCAACATGTTTTATTGCCCGCCAACCGCAAGTGTAAATGAGCCCATGGTTAGGTTCACACTGTTACAGGTGGTTGCATGTGCGGGACAGCGTGTATATGGCACCTATTCCCGCACCCACAACCACCTGCAGGAAAAATTCCCTGCTCTTTTACAGATGCGCAAGGCTGCCATTTATTCCTTTTGGCACTCCCGCGCATCTGAAAATGCAGCACATTTTTTGGTGCGGGAAATTACATGGTACTTTTGCACCATGCGATTTTGCTGCGGCTGCGTTTTCATAAAGGTGCAGGGACCTTTTTCCTGTGTTTCCTGCAGGTACAATAGCCCATTTAAATGAATCGGCTGCTGTGCCTGCGCAAATGTGAGTCACAGAAAACGCATTAGTGTGAACCTGATATAATAGTCACCTAAATGGAAAATACATACAGCAAGGTGCCTCCAACATATTTTACTGTAATAGCACAAAGTCACTTTAAAAAATATTTCTGCTGAGTACTCCCCTATTTATCAATCATATCCACAGTGCTCAGATGAAAAGAGCAGAATATCACTGCATTGTGCAAGTGCTGTAGATATTCGCGCCAAAATGATTACTAAATTAATTAAATTATATATAGCGGTAACAAGACTGCAGCTACCTTACAATCACCAATAGGGAAAGAGTACTCTACTAATATTAAGAAGCTATGCTTCAATTAGGCAGCGCATATCTTGACTTCCAAAATTGTGCTGAAATGTATGAATTATACTATAGTGACATGGACTTTTAAATAATACCAATCCTTATAAATAATTATTAAAGTGCATAAATGTCAAAAATGAATAAAATATACATAAAGTGCTCAGTGACATTCATGTAAATATCCGTATCCAAAAGAATATAACTGTGTGTATATATTACTGCAATCAATTAAAGTGCTTAGTGCTCATGAAATACCCAATTAAATACAATTATATATATATATATATATATATATATATATATATATAAAACACTTCAAACAAATAAAAGTGCTTTTGTGTTCAGTGCTACTATAATTTGATCACTCAAAGTTCAGTGCAAAAAAATTGTCCAATATTCTCCCAGTGAAGTATTCACGACCATGCAGGGGAACAGTGGTGGTGGGTATCTCCTATTCACCTTTTTAGCTAATATTTAGCTGTTGAATGGTCCTCTTGTCCACTTTTCCTCTGTTTGGGATCACCTATATGTCTCATATGTCTCAGGGTAAGTAATAGGAGAGAGACAAGGGACTTCTCATGGTGTAGTATGTTCAATAATCGTATCCTTTATTACGGGTTCATTAAAACTCATACAAAATATAAAATCAATTAATGCCTATGTAGCATTATGCTGAATAGCTGTATATACTAATTACTGGATCATGGAGAATAGCAAGCCTTCATGTGCAAATCACGTCGCTCCTTCCCGGCTACCAGTCCGGCATCCGGCGTGCGTTCCAGCTAAACCCTGCAGTGAGGCGGATCCTGGTTGCCATAAGGTAACAGGGATCATATCCCTCTGGTAAGCGCACACCCCAGATAATACTGCACGGGTGAATAGGAGATACCCACCACCACTGTTCCCCTGCATGGTCGCGAATACTTCACTGGGAGAATATTGGTCACTTTTTTTGCACTGAACTTTGAGTGATCAAATTATAGTAGCACTGAGCACAAAAGCACTTTAATTTGTTTGAAGTGTTATATATATATATATATATATATAATTGTATTTAATTGGGTATTTCATGAGCACTAACTAAGCACTTATTTGATTGCAGTAATATATACACACAGTTATATTCTTTTGGATACGGATGTTTACATGAATGTCACAGAGCACTTTATGTATATTTTATTAATTTTTGACATTTATGCACTTTAATAATTATTTATAAGGATTGCTATTATTTAAAAGTCCATGTCACTATAGTATAATGCATACATTTCAGCACAATTTTGGAAGACAACATATGCGGTGCCTAAGTGAAGCATAGCTTCTTAATATTAGTAGATCACTGCATTGTACCTGTAATTCATCAGTGATCTTGTGTTTAATCTGGGCATCTTCTGTCTGCTTCTGTCCCCGTCTGTCAGCCCGCCCACCACCTGAATTGCTTTAGTATTCTTCTCTCTGCCAGGGATGTAGTCCCGACATTTTCTTCATCTTCTGCCGGCCTCTATCCCCGCCCATTGGCCCACCCACCATGTACAGCACTTCCCTAGACCATTAACTACAGGTCTGATAGGAGGTGGGCGGGGACAGAAGATGCAGAAAATGCCGGGACTCAACCTAGACACAGAACTAAGAATACTAAAGCAATGCAGGTGGTGGGCGGGCTTACGGTCGGGACAGAAGCAGACAGAAGATGCTGAGAGTAAACCCGAGCCCTAAGCACTTCACCTCCGCTGCGCCCCCCCCCTCTTTCCCACAATAAATTGTTCCACCCCTTGTACCGGCCCTGCACTGGACCAGCCCACCGGGAATTCTCCCGATGCTCCCGATTAGCCAATCCAGGCCTGCTGAACGGTGATAATTATACTACGGAGCTGGATGGGAGAATGAGACGGTTCATATTTTTATTGGGGCAAAGTTGTCAAGGTAAGATGAAAGCGCTTGATTAAGGGCATCTAATTTGTCAACAAGGGTGTCTGAGGAGGAGATACATGATAGAGGAAATAACTGAATTTGCCAAGTTATCATAATTTAAAGATCGAGACACAGAGGTGTTAGAAACGACTAATTCCAGATTAAAAAGAATAGCTAGATGGTCAGACAGTCCAAAGTCAAGGGAAGAACGGTCAGAGACAAAAAGTGCCATTTGCAATGATAAGGTCCAGGCTGTATTATCCTTTGATTCCTATGCCACCGCACAATGCATTGGAAGGCTGATTGGCTGAAGCAATAAAAGCTTCCCAATTAGGGAACATAGCACTCTCAGAGCCATGATTGGACACTGTCTTGATGACTCGCCAATCATGGCTGATTGCTCTTAGACCCAACCCACACTATAAAACGATAATTCCCATAGCAGCCATTTGCAGTGTGATATTGGCCTGCAAAGAGATAGAACAGGGCTCTGTTTATTTCTACTAGCGAGTTAGTGTGCTATAGTGTGCTATTGTGATTCTATTGTGATTATCAGTTTAGTGTGAATATAGGGATATAGTGCAGTGTGAGTGTAGTGTGACCATTAATTTTTACTTTTAGTGTCAGTTTAGTGTGAATATAGTGATAGTGCAGTGTAAGTGAGCAACCGTTCATTTTTACCAGTTTCAGTTACCATGTCAGTTTATTCCGTCAGGGCAGGTCTACTGCAGTATATTGCAGCGCGTTAGTGCGTGTTTACTGCAGTATAGGTAAGTGCGTTTTAGCAAATTTACTGCGGTATATTGCAGTGCGTTAGTGCACGTTTACTGCAGTAAATTGCAGTGCATTTAATGATAGTTACTGCAGTATATTGCAGTGTGTTAGTGCATGTTTACGGCAGTAAATTGCAATGCATTAGTGCATGTTTACTGCCATACAGTTAAGTGCATTAGTGCACATTTACTGCGGTATATTGCAGTGTGTTAGTGCATGTTAATGCAGTAGAGTGAAGTGCGTTAGTGCATGTTTACCTCAGTATATTAAAGTGCGTCAGAGCACATTTACTGCAGTATATTGAAGTATATCAGTGCAGTTTTACTGCATTATATTGTCTGAGAGGCCAACAAGGAGAGGCAAAAGTTCCCATGGCACTAGAAGGGGCCAGCAGTGTCTGTGTACACAGGCAAAGGTGGACGTGGTCCATCCTCAGGCAGGGCACCATTTCCACTGTTTAGTGATGTTGCCAATGCTATCCAGCCACAGTATGCAGAGGAGGTGGTGGACTGGCCTAGTAATTCATCATTATTCTCCTCATCCTCCATCACCCACTCACTCCATCACAGCTGCCAGAGCAGCTTATTTTGCCTCCTTGTTCACAGCTACTCCTATCATAACCCCAGCATCAGGCACTGAGGAGTCAGTTATTTGAACACAGCATCAGCCACTTGCTCCTTGACGATGCACAGCCATTACTTGATTCAGATGTTGGTTTTGAGGTGGAGGAAGGTAGGAACATGAGCCTACAGAGAGGGGGGAATACTGGTGAACAACAAATTGACAGGCATGTTCTCCCAGCCACAGCGTATTGCCAAGTTGGCTCCAGTGATGATGAGGATGGAGGGGATGATGATGATGAGGTCACTAATGCAATTTGGGTACCGGATAAAGCAGAGGAGGAAAGTTAGGGTGAGGCACAACCCCAACAAGGCAGCCATTATGGCAGAGTAGAGATCAACCACCATATTCCATCAAATTGTGGAGCTGTTATATCCCGGCCCACTTCCCACAGCTCAGCAGTCTGGGCCTTTTTTTAGCACATGTGCAGCTGATCACACTGTTGCTATTTAAAAACTTTTCCTCAAGCAGATCAAACGTGGCAAAAACACCAGCCATTTGGGTACCACATGCTTGACAAGGCATTTAAGCTCCCACCACTCTGCCCATTGGCAAAAGGCACCTGAAAGCCACAAAAAAGGGACACAATTCTGCTCCTCCTCACTCCTCACCTTTCAGGTCTACCCCCACTATATCTCATGGTGCCATTATCGCACACCACCATTCCTGGCTCCAGCTGGCATGGCATGAACCACCTCTGGGCTTGACCCTGCAGAGCTGAAATAATCTCTGCTCCGGTGTTGCTCCTGTCCCCTTGATAGACCAGCTGAAGCACTGCATGGCATCTCCTGTCTGCCCTTAGACAGGGAAAGTTGGCACATGTGCCATGCCTGACACATGTCTGCAATTTGGTGGTGCAGCATTTCACTAGGTGGAACTTGACTTTGATAATGCTGCAGTGGCTGCACATGCAACAGAGGGCTGTCAATGAGTACCTGTGTCAGTATGGCACATGGACAGTCTCAGGCCGACTCAGCTGCTGATAAAGGATGCATGCACTGTACTGTAACCATTTGAGGAGTCGACAAGGATGGTAAGCCGTGACAATGCATTCATCAGTAACACAATCCCTGTTTGGTTCCTGCTGGAGCAGACTCTGCGTCGCATTATAGACAGGGCATACTAGGAAGAGCAGCGGGAGGAAGAGGAGGACTTACTTTCTTCTTAAGGCTCTCTTTATGTAGACACCATTCTTGCGATGCCACAGAACACACAAGAGAATAGGGAGGAGAAAGATAAGGAGGAGGAGGAGGATTCTGGCAGTTTTGGAGGTATTGAAGCAGAGGAACACATACTTCAACCCTTAAGAGATGGTTTTCCATCACCGAACCCTTGGGAGTAGTACGTGGCTGGGAGGAGACAGTTCCAGATACTATAATCCTTAGTGACCCCGATGAGTGTACTTCTCATGCCTCTGCAAGCTTGCGGTGCTTGGGTTATCTCATGCTTCAAAGCCTGCGAAAGAACCCAAGAATACCTGGCATCAAGGAGAAGAGAAGGATCACTATTGGTTGGCAACCCTCCTTGTCCACCATTACAAGGGAAAAGTCTCAGAACTCATCCCCTCCCCACAGAAGGTGCAGAAGATGAAATCTCCTGAGGACGCCTAAAAGAGGAGTTTACCTAACACTTTTCCCAACTCTGGTAGGTAACAGTGTCATGGAAAACGTAGTTTTGAGGCTTCTGTTGGTCAAGAGAGGAGCGGTGGAGAAGGGGGCCGCCTAAGTGATGCATTTCACAATATTGTTAGTCCTCACTGCCCAGGGCGCTCAGCTTCCACACCCCATCAGCAGCGTCGCATGGTGGGAGATTACCTAGGGGGCGAAAACAGACATGGAGAGCTTTCCAGTTGGGGATCCACTGGGTTACTTGGTCATGAGAATAAACCCCTGGCCAGAACTTGCCCAGTATGCAATTGCCCTGCATCCAGTGGGCTTTCTGAATGGCCATTCAGTGCTGCCAGAGGTTTTGTAACAGATAAAAGAGCTCACTTATCAAAATTAATCAGTCCTGTATTAGCAGCAGCTAACAAGCCCCTGATGCCGATGTCGCCGATTAAATGTGTTCTGGATATGGAATCTCTGAAAGACTGTCTAGGCTGCCTAGCTTTGTGAGTGTTAATTTCATCTGGTAGAAATGTTTTGGTGTATGTTTCATGGGCACAATTAACACCCAAGGATCAATGTTTCCACCACACCTGTCTGACAGGTGTGTATCATTTCCATTTTTCACAGCAAGGCAAATTCTTGCTTTTATCGAGAGTACCACTATAGGGTTACGGTATAAAGGCACCACCAACACCCAAAGCCCAATTTTTCTGCACCTGTTACTTCTATCCAAAGTCTGCGAAAGAGACATCAGAATTTATCCAAAAAATCTCTAATCTTGTTCTGCATGCACTAAATTGTGGCTTCATCATACAGACTGGCTTCCCAAGTTATTGTTTATAAAATAAAGAAAGCTTGCAGGCAAAGTTTTTTTTTTTTTTTGCCTTTATAAATGTCATTTTTGCTGCTGCAGGTTCTATAAATGGTACAGATGTGCCACTTTACAGGCACTCTAAGGGCACTGTATTTAAAGGAATTTTTCATTTGTATTGTTTCACTTTAAGCATCAGTAAATCACTGCAATTTTTACAAACTTTATTTTCATTGATACATGTCCCCCAGGGCAGTATCTGGACCCCCATAACCATTGTATGCCCAATTATTTGCATATAAGCCTTCAAAATGGACACTTTTGATTTTTCCAGTTCGGGTCCAACAGACTTCAATGAATTTTTTTATTCAGTTACGAACTTTTGCTATGTTTGAAAGTTCTGGCGTGAACCAAACTGGGGGTGTTTGCTTCATCTCTATTTATATACAGTATATAATTCTTCTGGCCATAGTGCTGCACCATTTTTTATTTGACTTATTATCCAAGGTAAACTGACTAAAAATGTAATCTATATAAATTAGATAAGTAGAAAAATGTAAAACTAACTTAATGTTTCCTTGAAACCTTAGGGTCAATTCACCAAATATAATTAATGTAATCTTTTTACATGTTTTTTTGTGCTATTTTTACAATAGAAAATAGAGCTTTCAATTTTATCAGGCTTTCCAACTGATAACATTTTGTAATATTTTAGTAATATTTTGAGTGTAGTAGTTAGTTCCCACAGATTTTTGTGTTTTTAAGAAAGCAGAGTGGGGGCTATACCATGTGGAGACTAAATAATACTGCATAAGATAAAATAATAATGTGCCTAAATTTTACTACTCAGGGTATCTGAAATGTTGAGTGACAATCTGTAAGTGCACTAAGTTCACAGCACTGTGATGCTTACTGTATACCCTTTGCACAAACAAGAGCTCAGCATGTGGTTCTAATACAACTCTCTCAGGCATCTTTAATAGCAGAAACAAATGGAAAATTTACAAGTAGTGACGGGCTGAACACCTCCCCTGTTCGGTTTGCACCAGAACATCTCGAACAGAGAAAAAGTTCTAGCGAAGATGCAAACTCTATTAAAGTCTATGGGACATGAACATGAAAAATCAAAAGTCCTTATTTTAAAGGCTTATATGCAAATTATCGCTATAAAAAGTGTATGGGGACCCGGGACCTGCCCTGGGGGATATGTAATGCAAAAAAAATGATTGTTTTTATAGGAGCAATGATTTTAATAATGCTTAAAGTGAAACAATAAAAATGAAAAATTCCTTTAAATATCGTGCCTGGGGGTCCCCTTAATGTGTCTGCAAAGTGGTGCATTTGTACAATGTATAGATCTTGTTGCAGCAATACTGACATTTCTAAAGGAAAAAATGTCATTTAAACTTGCTTGCGGCTGTAATGTATTACCGGCTACCAGCAATACAGATAAAAAAAATAGGTGTAGTGTCCCCCCTCTAGTCCATACCAGGCCCTTCAAGACTGGTATGGATTTTAAGGGGAACCCCACGCCAAAATAAAAAAACCGGCATGGGGACCCCCCAAATTCCATACCAGACCCTTATCCAAGCATGCAGCCTGGCAGGCCAGGATAGGGGGGGACAAGCGAGCACCCCCCTCCTGAACCATACCAGGCCACTTGCCCTACACTCGGGGAGGGTGTTTTGGGGTGCCCCCCAAAGCACCTTGTCCACATGTTGATGGGGACAAGGGCTTCTTCCCGACAACCCTGGGCTGTGTTATGTGGAGAAATTGCAGCGCTTAATGGGAGTACATACAATTAAGGATATAAACATAGATCAATCAATCAAGCTGCCAACACCTGATCCTGAATGAGAGAAACAGATCTAAAATAGCATATAAATAAAATGGTGTAGCGCTATGATAACTCGGAATGGATAACTCATAAGTCCATAAATATATTAATATAAAAAGAAATAGATCATTCCAAAAAGGAAGATTCCACAGAATAAGTGCTTATTCCCCAATAGCATATATATGCGGATCTTCAACTAACAGAAGCCAAGTGTAAGAAAGCCACCACCATGAGGGATAGATCAGCCTCTTACCGAAACGCTATGATCCTTATTAAAGGGATCATAGATTGCAGAAAGCCAATAGTGGGTACACATCAAGGGAGATCTCTCAAATATCCTTTCACCGATCGATCCCGCATGTCCCTCAAGGATTATCCAATTATGTGAAGAAAAACAGCTCCCATAGCGTAATACTGTCACATAAGTTTATTAAGCATAAAAAAATTGGCAACTTACATATGGCCAAGATCAGCAGAGCGTGTCATGTGGGATCTCCTGTAATGGGCATTAATCGGTTTCAAACCAGGAAAATGCCCATTGTGTCCCCCGTCCGTAGCGCCATGATGTGCCGCAGGCTCCTCCTACGCGTTTCATCACACGTTCTGACGTCATCAGGGGGTGTGGCTAAGCGGCAAGTGCTTTCGTTTTATAGGCTACAGAGCGGACAGGCAGTGCTCTGTGGTTGCAATCCTGATCCAGGAAGCAACTGTATCTGCATGTCAACCCCCGGAAGCGGATGCAATCCAACAGTTCAGGAAATGGACATATTTGCAGACTGAACTCAAAAGTCCATTAACAATACCTAGATCAATTCATAATAAGCGGTTCATCAAAGAACCAAAGGCCTTAATAGGCCACAAATTTTCAGGATAATTAGGGGAATATGAACCGAATCATATCGTATTGTGCATTTTCACAGCCGTTTATAGGACAATGGAATGCAGTTCCACCTCGTGGTCAGAAAATAGAAAGCCCAAGGGGTTCCAAACATGCTCTCTGCATCTCATACATAAAACATCGCTTATACAAGACATAAATTATAACACCAGAAATATAACTACATAAAAAGGTTAAAACTCTTTACACTAAAACCATATAAAATAATTATGTGATGTATATAATTAAAAGAAATACGGAAAAAGAATACAATAGCAGGTGACCTAAGAAACAAATGATATAAAAATATCTCAAAATGAATGGCAGGGACAAGTAGAGAATCCAAAATTACTCATGAATTATTGATGAAAGAGTTGAGGTCCCACTCTATGTTCAGCCCATGTGGGGCATATAATTTTATACAATAAATCCAATTTGTTTCGAGTTGGGACACTCCCCTAGTCATGTTGCTCCCCCTCCAATTTCCTGAGAATTTATCAATACACAGGAAAGTGGTGCCACTGGGGTCCCTTCCATGACAAAGATCATAATGTCGTGACACACTATGCTTTGGGAAACCCTTAGCAATGTTCGCAACATGTTCCTTCAATCGCACAGGTAACATACGAATAGTACGGCCCACGTATTCGAAGCCACAAGGGCAACGAATAAGGTAGACCACATACCTCGTAGTACAGGAGATATAGGGTTTTATATTGTAATCTTGTTGTGTATTACTAGAAAAAAAGGATTCCACCCCTCTTTCCTTATTGTTATTCAATTTACAGATAGCGCATCTCCTGCAAGAAAAGAAACCCCCTCTATTCTGAAAAAATGAAACAGTTTTTGGAGGATCCACTATATTAGGCACCACTTGCAGCCTCAAAGGGCGTACACCCCTAAAAATAATGGTGGGGGCCTCAAGGAGGAGAGGACCCAGAAGATTATCATTCCTCAGAACGTGAAAATGTTTCCGCATGATTTTCTTAATGGAAAAATGCTGCACAGAGTACGAGGAGAAGAACGCATGTTGAAAGGTATCATTCCTCTCTCGCACTCTAGGCTGCAACAAATCTTCTCTATTATGCTGATCCGCTTGGATCAGTGCTCTTTCCAACTCTTCCTCCCTGTATCCTTTCTCAAAGAACTTGGTTTTAAGAGAGGAGGCTTCATGTAGAAAAACTGTCCTGTTTGTACAGTTTCTCTTTAATGTAAGGAAATGACTGACAGGAACTAATTTAAGCCACGCCAGGTGGTGAAAAACTGGATGTGTCAATGAATCCGTTCCTGTCAGTCTCCTTAAAGAACATGGATGTCTCAAGAGTGCCATCAAGCACCCTAATCCTCAGATCCAAAAAGTGGATCTCTGTTCTGCTCCTTTCATGTTGTAATTGAATGCCTCTGTCATTTTTGTTGAACATGGTCATAAATGCTTCCAATGCATCAAAATTACCATCCCATAGGAGGAGGATGTCATCGATGTACCTCCGCCACAGTACAATCTCTGGCCTTGGCATATTATCGAGGACATCCTCCTCCCATTTGGCCATGAATAGGTTTGCTATGCTTGGCGCAAACTTCGCGCCCATGGCCACACCTCTATTCTGTCTGTAGTAAGTACCTCCAAACCAGAAATAGTTGTGGGTCATGGCATAGTCCAACAGGGAAAGGATGAATTGACTCTGGAAGTTCAACAGAGAGCTCTGCCCCAAGTAGTGTGCGACTGCTTCTCTGCCATGTTGGTGGGAAATCACTGTATATAGAGATGAAACATCCGCAGTGACTAGGACATAACTGTCCTTCCATTCAATACTCTTAAGTTCGTTAATAACTTGCATTGAATCCCTTAGAAAGGAAGGGGTCTTGATGACCAGGGGCTGCAAGAAGACATCAATATATTTGCCCACCCTGGAAGTGACTGAATTTATTCCACTGATAATTGGTCATCCGGGTGGGTTCACCGGATCCTTGTGGACTTTTGGCAAATAGTTTATGATGGGTATCCTCGGAGCAGATGGAATTAAAAAGGCTCTCTCCTTTTTGGTGAGGAGCTTCCGATGGAACCTATCCTCTACCAAAGTGACCAATTCTTTTTTGTAGGCTGCAGTAGGATTACCTCCAAGGGGGATGTATGTTTCTCGATCGGACAAAAGTCTACTCATTTCGTTATTATATGAGGAGATGTCCAAGATGACTATACCTCCCCCTTTGCCAGCAGGCCTCACAATTATGTCCTTACGTTCCTTAAGGAATTTCATCCCCTATTCGAACGTATGGTTCCTATGTGTTTTTTTCAGAGATAATTGGTCTAAATCCTTGGCCACTAAATCCCGAAAGACTGAAAGGGAAGGGGCCAAAGGACCTGGGGGGTTAAAGAGTGAAGCATTGGAAAAGGGAGAGTTCCTAACTCCCATAGAATACTCCACTCTAGGACGGATAGGATTACTTATTAGATGTCTCTTTCTACTCATTTTCCGGACGTATTTTTGCAGATCTACAAACGTCTCAAATTTGTTAAGAGGTCGGGAGGGGTGAACTTAAGTCCATGATTGAGGACATACTTCTCCTTATTTGAAAGAGGAGCAGAACTTAAATTAAAAAGTACCTTATCTCTCCGTATCGCCTTCTTTTTGTTGCGGACCCTCCTCCCTCCCTCTCTTCCATCTTTTAGTCTTTTGGTCCTTGGGGTACCCCCGTGAAAAGGGTTATTGTAATAATTATTATGTGACCCCTGTCTATTATAGTGATCAGGATTATCCGATTGGGAATGCTGATAGCCCCTTGGATATTGGGGCCATTGATTTCCCCCCATTTGTTCATGGTAAGGCCGGCCATAATGTTGAGAGGGTACATAGTCTCTCTCAGAAGGGTGAGTGGTAATATACTGAGCAGCATTCTAACCATCCTCCTGTATAGGTGAAAACCTGTGATAGGAAACTACGTTGTTTTCTGTTTGATGTAAAGGGGGGGTCACCCTCTACCTCTTCCTCTCCCATGTCCCCTACCACGCCTGGGTTGGGACCAAGAATTGTGGGTAGTTTGGTATGGGAAGGGGGAGTGGCAAGATTCACTCTGTCCAGCCCCCTCTAATGGGGTACTGGTTGGAGGGATGGTTACTGGATTAGATGTTACTCTTAGACCAGCAGAAGTCGAGTCACCCTGCCCCACATTTTGTTGCCATTTAAAGACTACTTTATTTTTATAGTCTCCCATATCTCTAAGGAACTTTTTTCTTTTTTTGGTTTTCTGTTCAGTATCCTCCTTCTCAAGATGTTTCTTTAACTGATCAGATTTTTGCTTATATAGATCCCTAGTTTTAAAATCATGGGCTGTGGTTGTGGGGTTCTGCGGGTAGGGCGCTTATCGGAATTTGGAAGCCCCCTTTAACAAGGGGACCCCCAGATCCCGCCCCCAATGTGAATGGGTAGTGGTACCCATTCACCAAAAAAGTATAAAAAAGGAAAAACCACATAAGACCGTTTTTGACAAGTGCTTTTTTAAAAAGAAAAAAAATTGTGTCCCTCGATGTAAATCCATCGTCAATCACGATGCCCGTCGACCTGAAAAATAGAAAAAAAAAAAACGCTTGGCCTCTTTTGAGGCTACCCGCCGTATGTCACGCTTAAGCTTTAACAGCTGTTTTATAGGTCAGAAGAGGGCGGAGCTGTCAAAGCGGGTTGACGGGCGTCGTGATTGACGATGGATTTACATTGAGAGACGCTTTTTTTTGTCTTTTTTAATAAAGGACTTGTCACAAACTGTGTTCTGCGTTTTTTCCTTTTTTTACACTGTTTTTGCTGAATGGGTAGGGGTATGATGTAGCCGATACCCATTCATATGGGGGGGGGGCCGAATGTTGGGGCCCCTTGTTAAAGGGGGCTTTCAGATTCCGATAAGCCCCCACCCGCAGACCCCCACAACTACAGCCCAGGGTTGTTGGGAAGAGGCCCTTGTCCCCATCAACATGGGGACAAGGTGCTTTGGGGGCACCCCAAAGCACCCTTCCCATGTTGAGGGCAAGTGGCCTGGTATGACTCAGGAGTGGGGGGGCCCTCGCTTGTCCCCCATCTTTCCTGACCTGCCAGGCTGCATGCTCAAATAAGGGTCTGGTATGGAATTTCCTCCTGAAAATTGACACAATCAAACATAGCTGAGTTATGCAGTCTTTTTCTGGAACGAAAGGACTGGAGCATAAACTTGGTGGTCATTAATCTTTTTATTCTAAATACCTATTATTACAAGAGAAACTAAAGCATCCAATGTTTCTGCAAATGTTTATTCTTGGCAGTACCTGAATACATAGAAATTAAGAACAAAAAATGTACCTTATATCTCTAAAATTGTATTATAAATAACAAGTGGAATTACAAAAACACATCTCAGCTGATTGAAAAACAATCTAGAAGTCAGTTGGCAGAGCCAATGAGCTACAGAGATAATTACTTAAGTGGATATATTGAAGATCAGAAAGATGATTGTTCCACATTAAATAACAATTGTATCCTTAATGATGTGTTAGACTATAATACAAACATCCCAGTGCCATTAAAGACATTACAGCACAGTTAACTAATTACTACAGCAGTATTTCATTGTACTGCTAGGATATACATTCTGTAAACAACTGTCTGATAACTGATAAATTAGCACAAAGGTGTTCCTGTATATATTTAAGCAAAGCACATGCACAATTAAAAATATAAATCTAAATATATAAAACAACTGAACTTAGAGTTTAATAAGTTAATTATATATTTAGCATCCCTAAGGAAAAGATTTAAACTGTTCAGGTATGCTGGTAGATTATAAAAATGAATAGCAATCTTTTTCACCTGCTTTAGGTATGAGGTTTAGGTTACCATGGGTTTGAGGCAAATCCTGGGAGCTCCTGATTTGTAGTCCAGGTGAAATTATGTGCAGATTCACCCAGGATAATTTTTATAAAATATAATGTGCTGTATGGTCTTTAAACTATGTCCAGCAGACTTATAAAGATGAATAAAGAGACTTTTGATTTAGCCAGTTCCCTTACTATGAAAGAAGGGGCACAAAGCAGCTATTATTTGTCAGCTAATTGTTGTTCAGGACTAGTAAGCCTGTCCCACCTCCGCTTTCATACTTCCAGTCTGTGGAGGGCAGGTGGTTCCAGGAACTGGTTTACATGCACTGTAGCTTCTGTATATACAAGCACTATTATGGAGTAAGTGTATTTTTAAGTGTTTTAAATTGCCAGTAAATGTGAAATTACACTATTGGAGGCTGCCTCCATTTTTTTTCCCTTTGAATATACAAACTGGAGGAACGTTTATGGAGAAATGGTCCTGGAGAGCGAATCTGGATAAAGCTGTTGAAGGGAAAGGGGTCATGGAGACCTGATGAGTGGGGTGTTCACAAAGGGGAGCACATATCGGTCACAATACGTAAAGATATTGGATTTTCCATCTCTGGGCACAAGACACTTTTAAGAGCACTTTATGAACACTGAGGGGTTGATTTACTAAAACTGAAGAGTGCAAAATCTGGTGCACCTGTGCATGGTAGCCAATCAGCTTCTGTCTTCAGCTTGATCAATTAGGCTTTGACATTAAAACCTGAAAGACGATTGGTCTCTATGCAGAGCTGCACCAGATTTTGCACTCTCCAGTTTTAGTAAATCAACCCCTGAATATCTCAATTCTCTTTATTGTGTATATGTATTTCACAGAGAGACTTGTGTTTCTGACTTTTACACAGAATTTATATTGTTTACAATATTTATGCACTGTATTGTACAGTAAAGTTTCAATATTGTGTGTTATTGATTTATGCACTTTACTGATACATGCACTTTACTTAGTTAAGGATGTGGCTGAGGGAGCTGCATTGTAGAATAATTGTATGTGCATGGTGTCACTGAAGGGAATTTTTTTACTTTGTTGTATAGAGGCATTGCAAGCGCCACGACATATTGTCTTTTCTTACATTGGTTGTATCCTATTTATAGGATATAAGCACGGTGGGGTCAGCTACACTTGGTATTAGACCCATAGCACAGAGTTTTGAACTGATTGATTACGAATACTTGACCATGCCATTCAGATTATGTAATGCTGCCAATTCCAGATTCTTGCAGAAATTTGCCAATGAGTTTTTGTGAGTTTCTGAAAACTCCCCGTATGCTAAATTCTTCAAGTGCGTGTTCCATGCTTCCAAAGTTGCCTACTACAGTATTCAAAGGCAGTCCAGTGCTTCATGGGCTTTGCAAATGTTTACAGGAAGTTCATTAAACACTTTTACCCCATCATACGACCTATCACCACCCTCACTAAAAATGGGGCTACTCCTGTTTTTTTGCTCCCGTAGGCCATCTCTTCTTTTCAGAAACCCAAATCTGTTTTTGTTTCAGCTCCAGTTCTGACTCATCCTTTATTTTCCTTTCCATTCATTGTGGAAGTTGTTGCCTTGGATGTTAACATTGGAGAGTTTTTTTTCCCAGAAATCACTCTACTCAAGTCAGTTGCACTTATGTGACTACATTTCCCAAAAATTCTCTAGTACAAAGTTAAATTAGAATATTGGGAGCATTGAGCTTTTGGAAATTAAATTGGCCTTGGAGGTGTGGCACCATTGACTGGAAAGGGTGCAGCATCCATTTGTGATCTCTCCTAATCAAAAGAATCTTGACTATATCATATCTGTTAAATTACCTAACAATTGATAGACTTGTTGGTTCCCCTTTTTGTTCACTTTAACTTTACCAACACCTTCCACAAGGCTCTAAGAATTGCAAAGCAGATGCCCGCTACTGCAGCTTTAAGTCTTTCTCCAAGGAGTCCTTAGAGTTCTACAGCAATTTGCCTCCTGCTAAGGTGTTGGTCATCCTTTCCCCTGATCTGTCTGCCTCTATATTTGAAGGATAGTTTAGTGTTCCTGCCAACCTATATGTGGGAAAGCTATTTGTACCACTCCCCCTCATGCTAAAAGTCCCATCAGAAGCTCATGGCACCAAGTTTGCTGGGCTGGACATCCAGGTATCACTAAGCCTTTATTTCTCTTTTCATAACCTCTGGTGGTCTACCCTCTTCAGTCGCATCCATGCCTATGTTAAAGCCTATGAGACCTGTGCACCTTCCAAACCTATGCCCATTCCTCTAGGTTCCATATCTTCTTCCTCTACCAGTGAGAAGAAGAAATAACCAATTAGCATGGTTATTTGGGTTGAATAGTATGGAAGAAATGGGTATGGCACTGTTTATTTGTAGTGGTATATATCCCTTTATGTGTGCTTCAAAAGTGGTGGGTTTAACCACTTAAGCCCCGGAAGATTTTACCCCCATTCCAACCAGGGGGTTTTTTGCGATTCGGCACTGCGTGACTTTAACGGACAATTGCGCGGTCGTGCGACGCTGTAACTAAACAAATTTGATGTCCTTTTTTTCTCACAAACAGAGCTTTTTTTGGTGGTATTTGATCACCTGTGCGATTTTTACTTTTTGCGCTATAAACAAAAAAAGAGCGACAATTTTGCAAAAATAACAATATTTTTCACAAAAAAAAATGTAAAAATCAAATTTTTTTAACATTTTAGGCCAATTTGTTTTATGCTACATATGTTTGGTAAAAAAAATCGCAAAAAGCGTATTTTGATTGGTTTGCGCAAAAGTTATCGCGTTTACTAACAAAGGGAAAGATTTTTGTCATTTTTGGTGTTTTTTTTTTTTAACGTGTAATGGCATCGTGTGAAAATGTCAGTCAAGGGTAAGATATGTCTGCCACAATGTCGCAGTACCGCAAAAAAAAACAACATTTTTTACTTTCTCAATAAAATCATTTAAAAGATCAAATTTTTTCACCAATTTAGGCCAATATGTTTTCTGTTACATATTTTTGGTAAAAAAAAAGTCCTAATAAGTGTATATTGATTGGTTTGCGCAAAAGTGATAGCGTCTATAAACTTTGAGATACATTTATGGACTTTTTATTTTTTTTATTGTTTTTACTCTGCGACATTGTGGCAGACAAATCTGACACTAAGGGACACTTTTTGGGGACCAGTGACAGCCATACAGGGATCAGTGCTAAAAAATATGCCCTGTTACTGTATAAATGACACTGGCAGGGAAGGGGATAACACTAGGGGTGATCAAGGGGTTAAGTGTGAGCCTAGGGGGTGCTTTCTAACTGTAGGGGGGACTTGATTTACTAGAGAAGAAGAGAGATCTGTATTTCAGCTTAGCTTAGCTAAAGATTTCTCTCTTCCTCTGTGACAGAACATCGGTCTGCCTTGTTTACATAGGCAGACCTACGTCCAGTCATTCCGCAGAACGATCGTGGCCGCCGGACCCGCTGATTGGCTCCCGCTGTGTCCAATCACAGCAGGAGCAGCGCTCCGGTGATGCACGCATGCCCCCGAAAACCCCTGCAAAAAAATAACGTACATGTACATGATTTTGGGCAGCTGGGCGGCCCTGCTGCAGGATATACGTGTTTATTTATCCATTGTTAAAATATTATCATTAAAAACCAAAGACAACATATAAATATATATATTTACAATATATATTTATACAACTGTTTAATACTCCATGCTGATTGCATATTTCTATCTCTGGGTTGGATTGCGTTCTGGTACTATTAATTCATATGTAGCGGAGAGTGTTGTCTTTGGTTTTTAATGTTTTTTGTTTTACAATGGATGAATAAAATGTATGGTTTTATCTACCTAAGATGCCTCAGGTTGTGCCTATAAAGTTTGCTTTGTTTAACCTAGAGGATCTCTAGGATATCTTTGTATACTGATTTGGATGTGACAAAGTGAAGATCCACCAAATTTCTCTATGAGTTTATGTTACATATTGACACTGATGCTAACTGACACTGATACTAATTTAAAAAATATCTAGGTGGCGCTGTATTGCTGGATGGATTTTTCTTTTAGGCCTGCTTTAGAAGAAACATTTGTTAAATGCTTAAATTGGACATAGGTTTTAAATTTCCCACAAGCTTAGTATTTAAAATAAGCAAAGCGTCACCTATTCAAAAGTAAGCTGTCTCTACTTACAATAAGCCAGTTAACCCTATAGGCTTTGATTTGTATGAGAAAGCAATAAAATACTGATCAAGTTTACATACTGTATGTTATGTTGAACTGTTGAAATTTCTTCTTGGCCTAGTCATTAATTTACAGCTAACTTTTGACATCCATGTCAAATGATCTTTGGAAAAGCTGGATTTCTACTGACACTCTAAAATCCACGTGTGCATATATTTTAGGAGAGCGAGGGTCTAAGCACCCTTTGTGATAATCTTGTCTTTGCAAAGACAATGCAGATCAAAGCTGAACCAAATAACATATTCCATTAGGATTCCCAACATGTTTGGTTTAGAGTGTGCAGCTCACTAAAGGCTTTACGGTACACCAAGCCCTGTTTCACCTTAAGATAATCTGAATATTAGAAGTAACATGCAGGCCAAATTTGATCATTGTTCTGCACCCATCTAAACATTGGCCTGCAAAGGTGAACACTACAATCACTCAATAGCAGACCTGCTATTTTCTGGATAAGGAAAAAAATATCCAAAATTGATTTTCTGGCCTGGTTCTTTTGGTCCTTTCCCCGAAGTAAGGCTGATGTCAAAGGTGTGTACTTGATGCATGTTCACTCATCTCAAATGTGCATGCCTCTTCTGCAAAACAATTGTGCATTTTCTAACCATCCTTTCATGTCAAATGTTTGCTCCTGTAAGAAGTGTTTGACATATACTATTAAAAGGGTCTAAACAAATCAGTTACAATGATCAGTAGGCCCTATAAGTAATAAAAATCAGTTGTAGGTAGGAGAGGGCATGCCTGCATATGCATTTCTGTAGTCTCCAGTTAATACACCAAAATAAATAACTGAAACATACTGTTTGAAATGATTATTGTTTTGACTATCTCCTATGTCCGTATACAGTGGACATTCTCAGGACATCACTGTCAGTCAAAGACTTGGTTGACCAGGTGGAAGTTTTCATATGACCTTGTACATTTCTTCACAGTCAATGCAGAGATATGCAATGTAAAGTATTACAACAAACTTGATCAAAGGATTCAAACATGCATGTATATATTAATGACTAAAGTAAAATAAGTAGGCACATGAAAAATATAGCATGTCCATTATCCCATGTCTGCAGGTGCACTTGGACAGACAGTAATGTGACTTACCAAATGTCCTCTGTAAATTACTATAGTGCATATGTGCTTTATAAATAAAAATAGACACATTTCTTGCATTACATTGCTGCATATTGATATTACAGCCCCACAGGTCATGTGCATGCACTTTACTCTGAAAAGGCAACTGGATTGGTGTCTTCCCCAGTAATGACATCCAGTTTATAGCATTCATTTGTTATATTTCCTCTGTAGCTGTTGTGTTGAGATTAACTGCATAAGTGGTCTGCAGCTGTCTGTTATGAATTAAGGGAGTTTAATCAAAGTATTTCTAATGTACAGCATAATGATAATACATGGGGGAAGTACTATTTAAGAGATAATGATGGCTTCAGAAGATCACTGTTGTAATGTTTAGTGCATATGCCTTCAGCATTGAATTTGTTGTTGTTCTGAATATGCTTAATGGATCTGTGAAAAGCTGCCTAATGTGGGATTGTTTGATGGGGCTGACAGAGCTGGAATTAGCCCATTGCTGTTTACTGCATACAGCCATTAAGATTAATTGCTGCCAGATAATTTTGACTGTTTTTTATCTCCAGCAAAACGTGTCACTAATGGGTTTATAAATTGGTTCACTATTACTATTAGTGCGGCTGTAACAGCAGAGGAGATCAGCAGCTCATTCTGCAGATAAAGGTAAGAAAAAAAAAATTATAAACTATTAGGTGAGTTGCTTGTTTTAAGACATTAGACAGACTGATATATGATACTCATTAAGCTTTAGCCTAGGATTTCGGTTAAAGCTAATAGATGATAATAAAGTCTTATTTGATATGCCATTAACAGCTCAATATAGTAATGCATTGAGTTATTTATAATATATTCAGTAAATAAAACACTCTTCCCTTCCAAGTTTTTTCTCTCCTTCTTCCTATTGAATTATAAGACCAGTAATGATTTTGAAATATTCCTTTCTAAAATATTTATGATAGAGTTGATAAGAAAAAAAAAAGAAATGCCCCTTCAGGTATCCAAAGTGTCTGATTTGCCCATCAAACATAGATTAATTTATACTGAACTTACAACACCTTCTGTGTTTTAATGCAGAAGCTAATTTAAATGATTTAGGTTAAATATTGTCAGGAATAGATTATACTTCCTCTTCTTCATATTTCATAGTCAGATAAGTGTTGTTGAGAGTTCAGCTAGATCCAAATAAGGACACAGAGGCATATTATCAAAGCAGTAGATGTGACATCAGACATTCACTAACTGCAAATTAATCACTGTAATTAAAAATACATGCAGCTGGAAGATTCATCTACACTGAATGTTTGGTGAATGTTAGATTAAATATGCTCCATGGTGTCTAGAACAAACATAATAGTCCTGTGTTTCATAATTACGCCTAGGTGCAATTGTTGGTGTGGAAACTCTAGGGGGTTCATCCTGGTTATTGTTACATATGAGATGCTTTGATTTCAAAATTGCTTATACCTATATGAAGGAGGAGGTAGAACAAAACAAACCAGAATTTTGTAGTTATTCATCTTCCCACTATGTGCATGGTTATGTTTGTGTTCATAAAATGATTTTCAGATTAACAGTCATTTTTTTGCAAGCTGTAGCAATGGAAGAACTTATCATTGTCTTTCAATTTAAACAACATACTGGGATTACATAAGAGTTACACCAACACTGGGTGGTACCGTGGGTGCAGAGATAGATAGTAATAGGTGCCACATCCTATTTGACTAGACTATGTATATATAGGAACAACATGGATTTTTTAGGCACACATACTGTATGTAAAAACCAAAAAAGTTTATTCAAAACACAACAAATTTCACATCAATAAAACCATATAAGATCAAAGAGATGTAATTGAATAACTGACCAAACCACATGCTAACACTAACTAGGGATAACTGGCGGCCCAGGGGTAAGGTGATAGCCAACATAATTTGGATTGGTCAGCATCAATGATAGGACCTCGACATGCTTTGTAAGTTTTCGCTTCTTCAGGAGCTCATTAGATTATTCTAAATGGATAAAAAGAACAGTAAGTACATTTTATAATATATAGACAATTTTTACTGATAGGTACACCACAAGTAAAAATACTGTGCTTGGAGTCCAAAGGTGGAGCCATGGCACGCCGGAGGACCAAGTGCAAATGTGGGGGCACACTCGTTACCATCACCATAGTATAGTAGAGTGTTACTCCTACATAAGGAGATAGAAGTGTACACAGAAGATAAAGAGAATGACAGCCACCACCTGGAAACAAGCAGAGAGGGATGGACTATAAAGCAAACCACATACCCTGAACTATCTCTGCTGATAACAAATCAGGGGGTGGGCAAATGTAACTCTTCCTCACACTGTTTCCAATGTATGTGGAATGGCTAAATGAGCCTACATAACACCAATACTTTACCATCTATGGGGGATTTTTTTTAAAAAACAGTGTAAGATATATATTACATTCAAAATGGACTTAGCACAGAGGGTGGACATCAGCCCATTAAAGCAGTGCTGGCCCTTTAATCATCAAAAATGGTCAAATAACAGTGCTCACCTCACATTGAATAGTCATAAAAAGGGGTAGCCAAGTGTTGAATGGATTATGTGACTAAAACCAGTCAGAGTACAGCATATACAGTTAAAAGAGTATCATTTGTTGTATCAACAGTAGAACATTTATGAAGCCCTAAATACCCAAAGAGGCTTTTCCCACAATGTGAGAATCTGTGGTAAAAAGCTATCAGGTAACCAACAGAGCATATTGGCTGTTTGTAAGCATTAAGACGAGCACAGGAATAAAGGCAAAAATAAAAGCCAAATATATAGCCAAACAAGACATTCCACATACCAGGATTGCCACAGGTCGTTCCAAGCCAGCCCTATATGGATAAGTAAAAAGTGATGTTTGACACTGCATAAGGCCACAACTGCGCCTTATATGTGTGTCCCGGTCGGGCTGTTCACGTCAGCGGCAAAGACATCTCCCAACCCGGCCGAACTGCAGTGCGCATGTCCATACCGCACAATGCGAATGTGCGAATGAACGATTGTCCACTCGCCCATAGAGCTGGCTGGAGTGGGCAGCTCACTCAGATGGAGGAACATCCTGGGAGCAGCGCCCCCTGGTGTGACCTCCAAACACTGTAACCAATATCCCCAGTCCTGGAGGGGAAATGGGGACAATATGGACTGTGGCTTTTCAACCACACATATGCCCACGAGGCCTAGCATGCACAACTCCACACTAGGATGGACCTCCAACATAACTGAAATACAAAAATGAAATTACAAAGCAAGCACTTGGTTTTGGAAGACAAAGGTAGTACATTATTATAACAGATTTTTAACAATCAAAACCCTCATTGGATGATCACAATTCAAACCCAGATGTCATATGTTACATCAATATAATCATACAATATGTATGGATAATTCTAACCTAGGGATTGTGTAAAGTAGATGAAGTCGCTCCTCATTGAGGCTTATTAACCCTCTAAGGGTGGATTTATAAGAAAGGCTAGTAAAAATTTCATTGATACCAGGTGGGTAGGTAGCGTTGAGTCGCTCTATCCACGGGTTTCTTTTTGAAGTATTTGCTTATCCCAGTTACCCCCTCTGGGGTCCTGGGGAATAACTTCCAACACCAAAAAAGTCACCAGAGTGATATTGAATCTATGGTATAGATCCAGGTGCCTACTTACAAATGTGAGCATTTTCCCATTTGCTGAATAGTAAATGTAATCATTCTATCTTTGCCGCAGCTGGCGGATAATCTTCCCCACATAGCAAGCCCTACATTTGCAGAGCATGGGGTAGAAGACACCTTGAGTGCCACAGTCTGCCCGAAACTTGGGGGAGAAAATCTCCCAATTCGGAAGTATGAACCTAGAGCCACTGGAAATCCAGGGGAAGAAGGTACAGTGACCGCATTTAAACATGCCCCCTGAAATAAGGGCTTTCCTTCTGGATAGGAGCATAATAACTGCTAGTAAGCCTGTCCCAAAACGACACAGCCCGTTTGAAAATCATTTCAGGGTAATTCCATAGATATTTTTTTAGGGTAGAGTCATCCTGTAGCAGATGCCAATGATTGCTAAGTATATTCCTTAATTGGTGTTGCTGGCCAGAAAATCTTGTAATAAATTTACCTGTAGGGGTATTTTGTTGCTTAGTGTTGGATTTATATAGGAGTGAGTTGTGAGATTGTTTAAGAGCTTTATTGTAAGCCTTTCGTAGGAGGGACTTGGTGTAGCCTCTTTGTAAAAGTCATTGTCGGTGCAAGTTAGCCTGTTGTTTGAAATCTGAAAGGTGTGTACAATTCCTTCTCAGTCTGATATATTGAGCGTAAGGGATGCTATGAATCAGTGTAACAGGATGCACACTATGAGCATGTAAGATGGTATTACCAGCAGTCTTCTTGCGATATAGGCTGGTGGTCCGACAATTCTCAGAGTCCTTGAAAATTTGAAGATCCAGAAAAGTGAAAGTATATGGATGATTATTCAGGGTGAATTTCAAAATGAAATGATTCTTATGCAACTGATCTACAAATGTTTTGAGCTGTTGGTCAGTGCCCATCCAAATAATAAGTATGTCATCTATATAACGCAGCCATACGGATACATGGCTGGTATATATCCCCAAATTATCATCTGAAAATAACTGACACTCCCACCCCCCCCCCCCCCAGGTACAGGTTAGCGTAGGTCAATGCACAGCACGTGCCCTTGCTCTGTACTTGGAGGTAGAGGGAGCCCTTAAACACAAACCAGTTGTGTGTAAGGATAAACAGGAGAAGTTTTAAGATGAATTCATTAAAGGGCCACAATTTTCAGTCCTGTTCCATAAAGAAGGTGCATACCATTCCAACGCCCTCCAACGAGCAGGGCGTTTTGGAGGGTCCACCATTCCTTCAATGGTTTTGAGTAAATCTAACGTGTCTTTCACGCAAGATGGCAGCCGCACAACATGAGGCATAGGGCAAAAGTCTATGAACCTGCTGGCCTTCTCAGTAAGGGACCTGATGCCAGACACAATAGATCTAACAGGGTGTGAGGTAAGAATTTTGCACGTCTTAGGTAATGTGTAAAACGTTGCCTCCCGAAGGAAGCAGTTGTTCAAATATTGGTACGTGTCCTGATCAATAAGTCCAGCCTGGTAGGCCTCCGCAATAAGTGATTTATACTTGGCTTGAAAAGTCATGGTATGTGCCAATAATATGCAATGGTACCAATGTTTGTTGGATAATATGTCATAACACATCTTAAAGAAAAACAATATTACCCCCTTATCGGAGGATTTTATTACCAAGTCTGGGTGATTACGAAGTTTAGCTAGGGTCTGGTGTTGTAAAGATGACAATTTGTATTGGAGGGGACGAAGCAATAAATGTTTAATTTCACTGACTGTCGCTGTCCAGAAGGCCAAAATGTGAGGGTTGGTCATTAAATCTGGAAATTTTTGAGATTTAAGTTTAAACTGTTTATCTGTGACCATTGGGGGGGAGGGGAAGCGGTGGCCTGAAACAGAGAGTACTGACTCTCTGGTGGTGTTTCCAACACTGCAGAATCAACATTCTCCTCAAGAAGTAGTGTTGAGTCCCGGAGGACCCGAAAGTCCTCCATGGTGAAATGTTTAATACTTTTGGACAATTCTCTGTCCTGTTTTGCTCTAACACGTGTAGCAAGGTTTCCAGGCCTGTGGCCTGATGTGGGTCTGCCATTAGAACCGTTACTCTCTCCAGCCCATGTGAGCTGCGGCCCTGGGTGTGATAACTGAAGCAGCGACAACTCCGGCATCTTTGTTTGTGGTTTTTATTTGATTTAAAGGGGATGGAAGAAGGGAATGAGTGGGATACTCCTTGCGGCTCAAACTAATTACACTTGGGACTTTGTTACCGAAAAATGCCCGTTGGCGCTTCCTTGACGCCAGCTGGCGCCAGCCAACGCTCACTGACTCTGAGAAATCTCTGTGTAACCAAAGAAGTGTTGAATCCCTGACATATAGTCCTGTAGATCCAAGACTGAGAGCTGTTGAACTCCTGACACTGCTGTGCTGTGGAAGTCACTAAATACTGTCCCCCCGCTTGGTACAGCTTGAGGTAGTATCTTGTAGGACTTTGTGTAACTGTTGCTTCACTGACACTCTCTGTACAATTCAGGGCCCAGACTG
Source organism: Pelophylax lessonae (assembly GCF_965119305.1). Classification (NCBI taxonomy): domain Eukaryota; kingdom Metazoa; phylum Chordata; class Amphibia; order Anura; family Ranidae; genus Pelophylax; species Pelophylax lessonae. The sequence continues at coordinate 448,168,005 of NC_138769.1, forward strand.
CCGGTACCCCCTTTACAACTTCAAGGTTCTCTACCTAGGCACCCCCTTTACAGCTAGCTGACACTGGATCCCAGATCCTCTTCAGGAGTGGTCCCCTCTAACTTCGGGCGAACCCAGGGGCAATCCTCAGTACTCACGACCTGTGTAGGCTTTCCTGAGACTGGACCCCTTCTCTCTTTCCACAGGCTCTCGGCACACCGGATCCCCTCAGCTCAACTCAGCACTCTCTGGACACTCAGGCGACACCCCGAGACATCCACCTTCCTCAGACAGGAGGAGAGACAGCCGCACTCTCCTTCCTGGGACTCTGCTCCCACCAAAGACAACCTGTCACACACTTCCCCCAAACCTATATCCACTCCCAGTATCCTTTGCAGCCTAATCTGCCTTCTGGGGTAGTTACAAGCTGGAGTGTGTCCCCTGATTGGGCTTCCCACACTTCCCTATGAGAAGCCTTTTACATGAGCCAGTGGGGATACTTCTCCCCTCAGCAGGCACATCTGGAAGCCCTGACACCCTACCTAACAAATCACAGCCCTGCTGTTAGGCAGAGAAGGCTCACTATATATTTTACCTAGCACCTACCTGTAGGGTTCTACACACGGTTTTGGTCATATACTGTATGTACTTGAAAGTTAGATTTCTAGGAAATAAATAGAGATCCTTAATGGTCTCATATTTATCCAGCTGGACTGTGGGACAAAAACTCAATATAAGTTTAAGAAACTCCAACTCCTCCAAAATGAAGGAGCAATGGGTTAAATTGATCCCACTAGGTTCTAAGTAGGAGGTGTTGTCATCGGGACCTGTGGAAAAGTTGTGGTTTGTGGTCCCACTTGTGCCAAATGAGAGTCAAGGGTGCTCTCTTTGGTAAACATTTGCAATTGAGTAGCACAGGATAAAGGGGATGACTGAGATGAATAAGGTGGAGTGAGTAAGGATGTTAAAATGTGTGGCATGCTACTAGAGGTGGATGTGGAGGCTGTTGGGCCAGTGATAGGTTGTGCACCTAGTGATGTGTTAGATTTATTGTGTAGCTGTTGTAGTGCTTGAGCAGCAACAGTACCTAGGTATGGGTCACGCGGGATCACCAAAGGCTCCGCAAAGCCATTACCTGGTATGCTGATCTCACCGGAATGTATCATGGACTGTGGAGGTCCTTATTCCAGGTGCATGTTTAAATGCAGTCACTGTGCCTTCTGTCCCTGGATTTCCAGTGGCTCTAGGATTATACTTCCAAATGGGGAGATATCCTCTCCCAAATTTTGGGCAGACTTTGGCACTCAAGGTGTCGTCTACCTCATGCTCTGCAAATGTGAGGTTTTTTTCTGTGGGGAAGATGATCCGACAGCTGTGGTAAAGATTGAATGATCACATTTACTATTCAGCAAATGGGAAAATGCTCACACCTATAAGTAGCTACCTGGATCTATACCATAGATTCAACACCACCCTGTTGACTTTTTTGGTGTTGGAAGTTATTCCCCAGGACCCCAGAGGGGGTAACTGGGACAAGGGAATACTTCAAAAAGAAACCCTGTGGATAGAGCGACTCCTCGCTACCTATCCACCTGGTATCAATGAAATTTTTACTAGCCTTTTTTATAAATCCACCCTTAGAGGGTTAATAAGCCTCAATGAGGAGCAACTTAATCTACTTTACACAATCCCTGGGTTGGAATTATCCATACATATTGTATGATTAAATTGATGTGACATATGACACCTGGGTTTGAATTGTGATCATCCAATGAGTGTTTTGTTTGTCAAAAATCTGTTATATTAACCACTTCCCGACCGCCCGCCACAGATATACTGCAGCAGGCTGGCTCGGCTGTGCGAACCGCGGTACCTGTATAGCGGTTCGTGGGAGCGCTCCTTGGGGCATGTGCCCACCCCCATTTGGAATGGGGGAAGCCGATCCACGGGGCCGGTGGCCACAATTGCCGCTGGGCACCCACGATTGCTAAACACAGCAGACCATTGTTCTCTCTGGAATGAACACAGAGCGCCTGTGATCCTCCTATTTAGGATCACATGTCTCTGTGTTGATTCCACAAGTCCCTCCCCCATACAGTTAGAAAACACTCCCCTAGGCTCACACTTAACCCTCTGATCGTCCCTGGGGTAACCCCTTCCCTGCCAGTGTCATTATTACCGTAACAGTGCATATTTTTAACACTAATTACTGTAGTAATGTCCCTGGTCCCCCCCAAAAGTGTCAAAAATGTCAGTCCAGGGTCCAATCTGTCAGCCGCAATGTCGCAGTCCCGCTAAAAATCACAGATCGCCGCCATTACTAGTAAAAAAATAAAAATGACATAAATGTTTCCCCTAGATTGTAGACGAGATATCTTTTGTGCAAACCAATCACAATATGCTTATTGGGATTTTTGTTAACAAAAACATGTAGCAGAATACAAATTGGCCTAAAAGGATGAAAAAATTTGATTTTTTAAAAAAAAAAAATTGGGAATGTTATATAGCAGAAAGTGAAAAATATTGTGGCTTTTTTTTTTTTTGTTTATAGCGCAATAAATAAATATTGTACAGGTGATCAAATACCACCAAAAAAAAGCTCTACAGTATTTGTGGGGAAAAAAAGAACATCAATTATATTAGGGTACAGCGTCACAGGACCGCTCAATTGTCTATTAAGTAACGCAGTGCCAAACGGATTGGTCATTAAGGGGGCAAATCCTTCCAGTCCTTAAGTGGTTAATTTAATACCTTTTTTTTCCAAAACCAGGTGCTTGCTTTGTAATTTCATTTTTGTATTTAAGTTGTGCTGGAGGTCGATCCTAGTGTGGAGTTGTGCATGCTAGGCCTTGTGGTTATATGTGTGGCCGGAAAGCTGCAGTACATATTGTCCCCATTTCTCTCCCACGACTGGGGATATTGGTTGCAGCATTTGGAGGTCACACGAGGGGCTCTGCGCATCGGATGTGCCTCCATCTGAGTGAGCTGTCTGTCCCAGCCAGCTCTATGGGCGAGTGGACAGTCAATTGTGCATGCATGTGCATTGTGCCATACGGGCATGATCACTGCAGTTCGGCCGGGTTGGGAGACGCCATTGCCGCTGCCATGGACGCCCAGACCGGGATGCACATATAAGGCACAGTTGTGGCCTTATGCGTCATACACCACCTTTTACTTATTCGTATAGGACTGTCTTGGAACGACCTGTGGCGACCGTGGTATGTGAAATGTCTTCTTTTGCGGTATATTTGGCTTTTATTTTTGCCTTTATTCCTGTGCTCATTTTACTGCATACACTTTACGAACAGCTAATATGCTCTGTTGGTTACCTGATGGCTTTTTCCTTTCACAGATCCTCATATTGTGGGAAAAGCCTCTTTGGGAATTTGGGGCTTCATGGCTTCATAAATGTTCTACTGTTGATTAGGGTTGAGCGAACCCGGACTGTATTGTTCGGGATCGTACTGGACTTTTGGATATTCAGTACCTGGACACGGACCCAAACATTTCACTGTATGTTCGGGTACTGTCCATTCTTTAATCAGACAGCGATCTACATTGATTGTATTGTGTGGGGGTGCAGTGCACAATCTTTATGCCCTGACCTGAGCCCAGTGAGAAAGAGAAAGGAGAAAGAAAAACTTTTATCAGTCTGTTAGGTGGGCGGCATGTGGTGCTGCACATTTAATGCACGCTCAGTGCATATGTGTCTGCTTAATCTGCATTTAAAAAAGAAAAAACTTTTTTCCTTCATATTTTACTGTGACTTACAGCGTTTAGACACTGCATTTCAAATCTGCTATTCAACAAGCACCAATTAAGGGGACAATTATTTTTCAGATTTTCATTCATACATTACTTCTTCTTTTTGATGACTCTGTTAGCATGGTTTCCCAGGGCCATCCACCTAGCCCTGCCCCAGAAGTGGAAGAGATTGAGTGCACTGATGCCCAACCACTTATGTCTCCAGATGAGTACATGGGAGGACAATCGAAGCACGTCTCGGATGATGACGAAACACAGGTGCCAACTGCTGCGGAATTACAAATTGTGGAGACCGACAAGGTGGGCAGGGGTGAAGACTGGGTGGAAGACGATGTGGAGGACGATGAGGTCCTCGACCCCACATGGAATGAACGTCATGCAGGTGACCTGAGTGGTTTGGAGGAAGAGGCGGTGGACGCACAGAGCCACCAGCACAGCAGAAGAGGGAGCAGGGTGCAAAAGTGGAACGGCTGTGCCCTAGACATTACGCCTGCTACTGCCCAACACAGCTAGGGACCCAGCACACCAAAGCCAGCTCATAGGAGTTCCCTAGCATGGCAGTTCTTCAGACAATGTGATGATGACAGGACACGAGTGGTTTGCATGCTGTGCAATCCGAGCCTGAAGGGAGGCATAAACCTTCTCAACCTGAGCACAACCTGCATGACCAGACATCTAAGTGCAAAGTATGAGCTGCAGTGGCGTGCACACCTCAAAAACCAAGAAAGGTCTCTGGCTCCTGCTTCCTCTTCTGCTGCTGCAGTCTCGGCCTCTTCATCCACCTCTGTAGTGACAGTGGCACCTGCCACCCCGCAAACAGAGGATCCACCAGTAACACCACCACCTGGGTCACCAACAACCATCTCCACAATGTCCCATGGAAGCGTTCAGCTTTCTATCTCCCAAACACTGGAGCAGAAGAGGAAGTACCCCGGTACCCACCCGCGATCCCTGGCCCTGTATGCCAGCATTTCAAAATTCCTGGCCTTTGAAATGCTGTCATTCCGGCTGGTGGAGACGCAGAATTTTAAAAGCCTTATGGCGGTGGCTGTCCCACAGTACGTCGTGCTCAGCCACCACTACTTTTCCAGGCAAGCCATCTCTTCCCTGCACAACCAATTGGGTGACAAAATCAGGTGTGCACTGCGCAACGCCATCTGTGGCAAGGTCCACCTAACTACGGATACGTGGATCAGTAAGCACGGTCAGGGACGTTATATCTCCCTAACAGCACACTGGGTAAATGCAGTGGCGGCTGGGCCTGAGGCAGATGGCAGTTTGGCGCATGTCCTTCCACCACCGAGGATTGCAGGGCGCTTCAGTTTGCCTCCTGTTCCTAACTCCTCCTACTCCGCTTTCTCATCCTCTACCGCCTCCTCTTCCGGTCAGCGTAACACCTTCACCACCAACTTCAGCACAGCCAGGGGTAAACGACAGCAGGCAGTGCGTATGCACCATGCAGTTTCAATGCGACTGCATTTTTAAAAAGGTGTCAGGGATTTTTCCCAGCAGAAAACACAGACACAGCAGCCCATTTAAATGAATGGGCTGTCGTGCCTGCACATCTGGGCTGTGATGTAAAGAATCCGAGTCATCACGCAAAAATGCAATCTGGACCTCTGCTGGAAGAAAATTTTTCTAATTGGACCTCCATGAATTTCAATTCAATACCTCTGGCTTACAGGATGATTGTTTATACAGTCCTGTATGATTAAACACCTACATAGGGACAAATGTGTTTAAAGAAAAGGAGAGGGTCTTGCGGTGAGTTATGTGTTATATGAGTTTGCACTACTTGGAAAAAAGCTTAAAAAAGGTTGAAGTAAAAAATTGCTTGAGGAAAAAGCTTGAAGAAAAAAATAGAAAAATTACAGTTTGTTTGTTTTTATCCTCATTCCAAATTCTTCATTTATTTCAGGAGTATTTTTTATACTTATTAGACTTATCGGCTGGTTTTCACACCCATTTTAGAGGGTGCTTGGTATATATGTATGATGTTTTGCTTGTTTGGGGATTTTTAGCTTTGTTGATTTTTTTGATGCTTCCTTTTCCAGGGTCATGATAAATAACTTTTTCCTGAAACACTAGATCTTGACCTAAATTTTTTAGAAGTAGTCTGAAAAATTTCTTTAAAGATACAATTCCAAAGTTGTATTTCATAGTTTTCATAATCAAACTTGTTGCAACCATACCAGAAGTCAAATACAGTTCCCACTTTATTATGATCATCAGAATTTCAGGCCATGTAGGAGTTAACAAATAAACATTATTTTAGAAAATCTATGTATAATCAGGTGTCATTTGTTTATCTGATTGTTTGATCACGATGCCTACTAATTGGCCAATTAATTAACATTGTAGGGAGCACCAGGTCTCTGGTATTGTATAGGAAATTAGGAGGATTGCCCTAATGCCCTTTTTTCTTGTCATTCCTCATGCCCATTTGTCTTGCCCTTCTTGGTGAAATATCTACATGCCTATGGTCTGCTTTAAAATAAATATATAGATTTTTCAGTTTTTTTTTAATATACAAATGTAAAATATATCAGCTTGATTTGAAGTGCATACAGTGTCCCTTACAGCCATGATGAGAAGGAAAGAAGGAGTGGGAGCACAGGGCCTCTGGAGCCAAGATGGGGGCATATCGAGCCCTTCCCCATGCCAGCAACCAAACCACAGTGGGACCACTTGGTTCCAGCAGCAACCAGGTTGCAGCATTTGCCAGACAGGTTGAAACCCCTGATACAACACAGTGGAACACAGGGCTGCTGATAGAAATCATGGGGCCCCATACAGCCTACCTGACGGGGCCCCCTTCAGCCCCAACCCTGGCCCTTCCCCAGACCTGGCCTTAAAACAAAGTGCTGGTTTGCCTTCAAGTAAAATGTATCTCCAGCCTGTTATAAATTTGATAATTCAAAATTAATATTGTTTTCAGGTGAGAACAGAACTCTTTAATATCTATAGGCGGACCTGATCTGACCCTCTATTCACTTCTTTAAAGCAATGGAGGTAAATGGGCTTGTGTCCATTTACATCCACCTACCTCCAATCCAATCCACTATACAAAACAGAAAAGGATCCGTTCCCCTCCATCTAACGGATCGGATTGGAGGGCAGTTGAGTGTAAACAGACTGCTGGTTTGTTTACATCAGCCACCCTTAGAGCAGAGTGGGCTGTGTCCATGTCCACTCTGCATAAGCTGAGTGGACACGAACCTGTCATCTGCCCACACTGCTCAGTGGGGCATCAGCATACAGATCCACCGCTGAACAAGCGGATTCCTCCCCATGAGCAAAAAGCCTTATGTTAACACACAGCGCAGGTTAAGATCATCAGCATTATGGTAACACACAGGCAGGCGCTCTATCATGGCTGGCTCTGTCACTGTGTGTCACATGACATGGCTGTTGGATGCTGACCTTGTTAGCTTATGAGCAATAAGTTGACAAAATCAGCACCCAACAGCCATGTCATGTGACACACTGTTACAAAGCCAGACATGATAGAGTGCCTGCCTGTGTGTTATATCACCATAGTAATGTGCAGTATATCTTCATATTCACCCAGGCACTCTCAGATACTGAGTGTGGAGCTGAGTGGAGGAAGATCACTCCACCAGGGAAGGCTTAGGGCAGCTGCAGCAGCAAGCAGCTGGGACTTTAGCAGAGCAGCAAGCAATATGCCGAGCGGGTGTGGAATGCACATGCACTCAAAACTAAAAAATAGTATGTTAACTGCTCTATCATCCCATCTTTAGAGAGAGGCCCAGGAAATAGTAGTAATACGCCCCCCATAAGCTAGTAGGAGTGGCTGAGTGGGGGTGAAATTGTGAAAGCACTCTTTTTTCCACACTGAGCTGTCTGTGTTGCTTTCTGGGCTCCCCCCTGTTGAGCTGATGATGCCAGGCAACAAGCAACTGTTCCGGTTGTACTGGCTTATTAGTGGCCCTGTCCTGCAGCCTGCCTTAAGATCCAGTGAAAGGGCTGAGATGGGTGGAAAGGGGTTAATGATGTCAAGAGGTGTCCATGTTTTACTTTGTAAACTTACAATCTGTGTACTGTATTTATGTGTATTATATTAAAACATGCTCACACAAGTGTTTTGCTACATGACAGGGTCTGAATTAATTTTTTACTTTACATAGGACCCCTCCTCCATGCCACAATGCTGCAGTACAGTTAAAAAAAAAACAAAAAAAAAAACACAAAAACCTGTGTGGAAAAAAAAAGTTAATTCATTTGCTTAAAAAAACTTACTATATGTGCTCCTCCACCGACGATAAAGTCCGGCTCCTTCTGCTCCCTGTCAGCTGCCTCTTCCTGCTGCTACGTGCCTCTCTCATTTAGAAAAAACTGAAGGTAGGTCTAACTGGGTAGGTTTATATCAATACCCCAAAGGTTACCACAGTGTGTAGGTGGGCATCCCCTGGCTCTAAGGCATATACACAAAAAGCTGTTCTGGAAGACACCAGAAGAAAAGAAAGCTTTATTGGGATGAACTAGTAAAGACACAGAGGGGTATAAACCAATTGAATATATTTATTCTTGTGAATGTATCAAAACAAGTGCTGGTATTAATGAAAAACGGTGGGGTTCACCTTATCAAGTTCAGTAATATTGTCATAAGGTGCAGAATGGACAAAGTGGTAACAGCCATGTATTATAACAACAACACAAAAGTTGAAAAGCAAAAGTGGCAAATATCATCTGGATGGCAGGTGTTAAATGGCACTATCAAAGATTTTCCACGGCATATAAATAATAGAACACATCTGAATAATCCAAGAAGGGAGATAAAAGTAAATAATTCTTCAGGGTTCTCCCCAGTGTGATAAATGATGTCACCAACCTGCACAAAGATGGAGGTAATTGTGGGGTGATAGATACTGGGGTACAGTGTATGGTACACTGGGAGTCCTGGAAAAAGGTTCTGAAAACTAAACCAACAGAATCCTGGCTGGGCAGATGCTGGGAAGTTGATGGACACTATGTATATAGTATGCAAAGTTTACAGAGAGTACCTGAATCCTTTCCTGTGTTGCTTCAGGTCATACTGACAGAAGTGTCTCATGTGGGATGGATGGATGGGATGGATCGCTCCTATGAAAGCTCTTCCTCTTTAATTGAAATGCTGTTTACCCACCTCTCTCGCTCTTGGTTGCTCAGCGTGGAGCTGAGTGGAGGGAGATCACTCCGCCAGGGAAGGCAATAGGCAGCCGGGACTTCTGCTGTCAGCAGAGCAGCCAGCATCATGTAGAGCAGGTGTCGGGCACAAAATACACATGCGCCCGAAACTGAAAAAAAAGTCCCTTGACTGCTTCTCTTCCACCATCAGAGAGGGGCCCTAGAAATAGTATTATTACAACACCCCCTAATCTAGTAGGAGCAGCTGAGTGGGGGTGTAAATTAGAAAGCCGTGGAAGCTGCCCGGGCCCCCTCTGCTTGCCGGGCCCCGTACAACAGGGCTGGTTTTACTGGCTTATCAGTGGCCCTGGTGGAACATGCGTATCTGATCAGTAGCCAGGGGCACATGTACAATAGACCTCACTGTGATGGAATCATGAGTAATGCTTCCACATGCAGCCATGGACATAGCAACACGAATAGCACTGAGCACAATTCTGAACCCACTCTAAAAAATATTTATGCTGCAGTACAAAAGTGTAAGACATCTATGGTGGACTGACTGCTCAAGTTCATGGCATGCGGGAGGATATCTCTTTATTAAGCCACGACCTGCAGCACATTCATAAATGACCATCTGCATTGAAAGGTCGCATTAGCGATCTGGAAGATTATATTATCCCTCTAAAATATGATGGTAAAGTGGTGCTCAAGAGGGCAGAAGCATCTAAAAATGAAGACCTTAAAAACAGGATGAGATAGAATATAACGGTGTTGGTGTTCCCTGTGAGAGCAGAGGGCAATGATCCTACTAACTTTGTACAGAGATTCCAAATGCTTATAGTAGCTCAAACTTGTATTCCATGCTCTGCCCAGCTAGACTACATGTAGTTGCTGATGGCAAAATCCACTTTTTTGAAACACAGGCTACTATCATTGACTGGCAACATAGAAGGGGAAAGAGACATGACATTGAGATACCTGAGGCTGCAGGAGGCCTATCTTTTTTTACTTGCTGTTCTGCCTTTGGAGGAAGATATGCCACACTACTACATTTTCAATTTAAAAAGGGCATGACATTGGCAAAAGTATTTGAGTTGCTGACAGCGGCCAATTCACTTCATTTCTTTCGGTTTTCACTACCTAGCTATGAACTCCATCTGCTCCCACACCAGCAGCTTAAAGGAGGATACGTTCACCTTTTAGGAAAAAATAAATAAATGCGCATATTTTTGTAGAAAAAAATGTGCATTTAGTATTTATTCCTAGAAAACATTGCACCCATGCTCAGTGATTTGGAAGTGCAATGTCAGGCTTATGCAGACAAGTTCTGCAGCTTTTAGCCCATACCTCTTTTTACAAGCTGCAGGGCTTGTGAATGAACTATGGGAGCTCTAATAAGCGCCTCTGCAGTTCATTCAGAAATGCAATCTGTCAGCCATTGTTGCTGACAGTACAGCCTTGGCCAAAGGTTTTAATAAGAATGACACAAACATTTTTTTAGATCTTTTTGTCAGATGTTACTATGGTATACTAAAGTATAATTACAAGCAATGCATAAGTGTCAAGGCTTTTATTTTATTTTCCTTTTAGACAATTACATTAAGTTTATGAAAAGAGTCAATATTTGCAGTGTTGGACCTCCTTTTTCAAGACCTCTGCAATTCACCCTGGCATGCTGTCAATTAACTTCTGGACCACATCCTGACTGATGGAACCCCATTCTTGCATAATCAATGCTTGGAGTTTGTCAGAATTTGTGGGGGTTTTTTCACACACCTCTTTAGGATTGACAACAAGTTCTCAATGGGATTAAGGTCTGGGGAGTTTTCTGGCCATGGACCCAAAATTTTGATGTTTTGTTCCCTAAGCCATTTAGTTATCACTTTTGCCTTATGGCAAAGTGCTCCATCATGCTGGAAAAGGCATTGTTGTTCACTAAACTGTTCTTGGATGGTTGGGAGAAGTTGCTCTGGGAGGATGTTTTTGTACCATTCCTTATTCATGGTTGTGTTCTTGGTCAAAATTGTGAGTGAGCCCACTCCCCTTGCTGAGAAGCAACCCCACACTTGAATGTTCGCTTTACTGTTGACATGATACAGGACTGATGATAACGCTCACCTTTTCTTCTCCAGAAAGGATGCCCAAAACAATCAGAAAGGGGATTCATCAGAGAAAATGGCTTTGCCCCAGTCCTCAGCAGTCCAATCCTTGTACCTTTAGCACAGAATATCAGTCTGTCCCTGATGTTTTTCCTGGAAAGATTTGGCTTCTTCGCTGCCCTTCTTGACACCAGGCCATCCTCCAAAAGTCTTAGCTTCACTGTGCATGCAGATGGAATCACACCTGCCTGCTGCCATTCCTGAGCAAGCTCTGCAGCTGAATCAACTGTAGGAGACAGTCCTGGCACTTGCTGGACTTTCAAAAATGCTGTGGAAATATTTTTTGGGGGGTTGAACTTAATTTTTATAGCAAAGAGGGACTTTGCAATAATTGCAATTCATCTGATCACTCTTCATAACATTCTGGAGTATATGAAAATTGCCATCATAAAAACTGAGGCAGCAGACTTTGTAAAAACTATTATTTGTGTCATTCTCAAAACGAGTGGCCATGGCTGTAGTTGCAGTCTATTCATTACAGTAAACTGTGAATGAATGACTCAGTTGTGTGGCCGGAGTCCCGCATGGCCGTGCTGTTTTTGAATTGTGACAGTGGGCGAGGGGAGAAGATCCCCTGCCCAGCAGAATAATGCACCTGTCACAAAGACATGTCACAAAGCTCAAATCATCTCAAACTGGTTTCTTAAACATGACAATGAGCTCATTGTACTCCAATGGCCCTTACAGCCAGATCTCAGTCCAATAGAGCACCTTTGGGATGTGGTGGAAATGGGAGATTTGCATCATGGATGTGCAGCCAACAAATCTGCAGCAACTGCATGATGCTATCATGTCAATATGGACCAAAATCTCAGAGGAATGTTTCCCACACCTTGTTGAATCCATGCCACAAATACTTAGGGCAGTTCTAAAGGCAAAAGTGTGTCCAACCTGGTACTAGCAAGGTGTACCTATTAAAAGGTGGCCAGTGAGTGTATATACCCTCACTACCTGTACACTCTAATAGTTTAAAACTGAATGACTCATGTCTTGATCCTACTGATCTAGCTCATTCGACAGTTGAACTTCTGTGATATTTTACCTTCCACAAAACATCAGATTGCCCCTGCCTGATTCTGTAAAGTGCAAAAGGCCAGTTTAGGAGATAAACTCATTGAAATAGGAGCTTGGAGAATGAAAAACCGAACAGACGGCTGTCTGAGCTACCTCAAGAGATCAAACACCTCAAACAGTTGTGTAAACACTCCAAACAACAATCTTATTATTTTTTTTTTTAATATTTAATTTTTTTTATTGTTCGTTTCAGCGTATAAAATTCCACACATATCAAAGGAACCCAAAGGGTTCTTAAGAAAAAAAAAACAGGAAGAAAAAAGACAAGAAAGATCCACAATACTTCCTTATAAGACTTTTCCCCCCTTGCCCCCTCCCCCCGCACCCCACCCTACTGCCTTCCACTTCAATCCCTTCCATGATGTTTAAATATTAATTTCTATATACTTAATAGATTTTTTAAAATCTATCCATTTTCCCCATTTTTCCTTCATATTTATTGGGTTCTCCTCTTGAGTATTACTAATATACTCCATGTTAAAGATATGATTTATCCTATTACACCATTCCTTTAACTTTGGACTGTCCACTTCGCACCACATTCTTGGTATTATTCCCTTTGCTGCATTTAATAAGGTTGGGACCAGAGTTGTTTTATATTTTTTTAACCGTGTTGTTGTTTTTTTAAATAGGCAAGTCCATGGGTCGTTTGGAATCGTCTTTTCGGTGATTTCACCAATAATTTGTCGGACTTTTGTCCAAAATTCTCTAATTTTAGGGCATTCCCATAACATGTGGTACATTGTTCCAATACCTCCGCATTCCCTCCAGCATTTGTCTGTTTTATCTGGTTGATATTTGTTTATTATTTCCGGTGTAATATACCATCTTAGCAAACATTTATAATTTAATTCTATTGTGCTAACATCTGTGGCTACACATCCAACCGCTCTCCGTACAGTATCTGATTCTTGTTTTGACAATTGTGCCCCCATTTCCTTTTCCCATTTTTCCATGAATGGAGGTCTCTCCAGACAGTGCCACTCTGTCAACATTTTATATATTTGAGATGTCCATGTTTTAAAATGGAGGTGTAACTTAATTTCTCAATGATATTTAATGTTTTTTCGGATCTGATTGGTTGTGGTAGTGATTTCACAAAGTGGCTCAGCTGGAGATATCTCCACTCATCTAATTTCATATTTTTATCATTTTGTTTTAATTCTTGAAGTGTCTTAATACAACCTATGGGAATTATATTCCCATTTTAATTGTTTATTAATCTTATCCCATATTTTATACACTACCCTTGTCAATTCATGTGCTCCTTGTGATTCCCTATATTTTGTGGTATCCATATTGTTTTGTGTAAGTGAGTGTTATTTTTTGCACATTCTATTTCAACCCATCTTTTCTCTGTTACTTCTTTTGTCCAATCAATCATTCGTGTTATAATTACTGCCCTATAATACCTTTCTATATCCGGAACTGCTAAACCTCCTTGTATTTTACTTCTTGTGAGGACCGTATATTGTACTCTGGGTTTTTTCCGTTGCCATATATATTTTGTTATCATGGTTTTTATTACTCTAAAAAAGGTTGGGGGAATGTCTATTGGTAATAGAGAGAATTTGTACAGAATCTTGGGTAATATTAACATCTTAACAACGTTTGTTCTTCCGACCCATGAGATTTGGTTATTAGATCTTCTTCCTATATCCGTTTTTATTTCATTTAATAAGGGTAAAAAATTAGCTTGATATAGTTTTCCAATTTGTGATGTTATATATATCCATAAGTATTTTAATTTGGCTTTTGCCCATGTGTATGAAAAATAAGCTTTTAAAGTCTGTTCTTCTCGAATATTCAAACTAATATTAAGAATTTCATATTTTATTGGATTTATTTTAAAGTTTGATAATTTTCCATATTCTTTTAATTCTTTTTGGACATTTGGAAGAGTAATCCTTGGATTCGTAATGTACAACTGTAGATCGTCTGCATATGCTGCTATTTTGTGATCATCCTGTTCCACCTTCACTCTGCTTATGTCTTTATTTTGTCTTATTTTTGCCAATAAAGGTTCTAGGGCTAGGATGAACAATAGGGGAGAGAGGGGACATCCCTGTCTTGTCCCATTGCTCATCTCAAATCCCTCTGATAAACCTCCATTTATCTTGATTTTTGCTATCGGTTTTTTATATAAAGCCTCTATCCATTGCCTCATTTTTAATCCAATCCTTAAATTTTTTATTGTCTCCTTCATGAAGTCCCAGTCCACCCTATCGAAAGCCTTCTCGGCATCTATCGACAATAGGAGGGAGGGGACTTCATGATTTTTAGTTTTTTGTAAAAGTAACAAAATTTGAATTACGTTACCTTTCCCTTCTCTACCTGGCACAAATCCGGTTTGATCTGGATGAATCCATAGCTCCAATAAACCCTTTAGTATTGTTGCCAAGATTTTTGCAAATATTTTTGTATCCACATTTAAAAAGGCAATTGGCCTATAGCTACAGCATAGAGTTAGATCTTTCCCCTCTTTCGGTATTACCGTGATATGAGCCAGTAGAGATTCCTCCCTTAAATCTTCTTTTCCAATTTTATTCAAATATATTTGCCTTTTTGGGACTAGTATTTCCTTGAATCTTTTGTAATACCTTATTGTAAATCCGTCTGGTCCCGGACTTTTCCCATTTTGGATAGTTTTTAATACCTCATCTCTTTTTCGGAGATCGGGGCGTCCAGGAATTCTAGTTTATATTTTTGGTAGATTTGCTTCCTTAATATATCTTTGTATATTTATTATTCTCTCTTATCTTATTTGTTGAGTTTCTTCCTGTCTAACATTGTATAGGGCATTGTAAAAGGTATGGAAGGCACTAGCTATTTCTGTTGTTGAATTAGTTTTTTCACCTCTGCTATTTTTCACTTTTTCCATACAATTTTTTGATTTTTTTCTTCATCAATAGCCTGGCTAGGGATCTTCCTGGTTTATTCCCAAATTTATATATATATATATCTTTCTAATTTGTTAAAGTGACATCTAGTTCCTTCTTCTAATAGGTCTTTTAGCTTATCCCTTTTTAGTATGAGGTCTTTTCCTGTTTCTTTTGTTAATTCTTTTTTATGCCTTTGTTCTAATTCATATATTTCCGTTGTTAATTTATTTATTAAACTGGTCCTTTCCTTTTTTTTCCTTGAGGCTATAGATATTAATATTCCTCTGATGTATGCTTTATGTGCCTCCCAAATTGTCACCGCTGGAGTTTACGGGGTTTCATTCTCCTGAAAATATAGTTCTAATTCCTTTTCTATTCTATTTCTTGCTTCCTCATCTTGGATTAAATCTTCATTTAGCCTCCAAGTTCCTATGCTTTTTTGGGATGCTGGAGTTCTTATTATTAAGGTCAGTGGTGCGTGATCTGATAAGGTAATTGTACCTATCTCTGTACTTACCACCAATTCCAACAATCGATGGTCTATGAAAAAGTAATCCAGTCTTGAGTACATCGAGTGGACAGAGGAATAGTAGGTGTAATCTCTTTTTTTTTGGGTGTTTAACCCTCCATGCATCTACTAGTTGGATCTGATGTAATTTTTTCTTGATTTTTCTAAGTTTTTGCTCTCCCAGCGTCCTTACCCTCGTTGTACAATCAAGACCTGGGTCCATGCAAAAATTCATATCCCCAGCCATCACTAGATAACCTTTTTTAAAAAGAGCCAGGTCATATAGGATCCTCCCTAGATAGCCACTAGGGTTTTTGTTTGGATTTTAGATATTAATCAATGTTAATTCCATACCTCGTATCTGTCCCTTGAGGAAAATATATCGACCATAAGGGTCGATCTTAGTCTCCTCAAGGGAAAATTTCACATTTTTGGCTATTCCTATTGTCACCCCCCTTGTACGATCGACTGGAGTGTCACCATAGTACCATGTTGGGAAATATTTAGAGTAGATTTTTATATTAGAGTGTAAAGAAATATGTGTTTCCTGTAAGAAAACTATATTTTCTGCCTCTCTTCTTAATTCTTCTAAAATTGTATGTCTTTTTATTGGGGAATTTAGGCCTCTTACATTATAGGTTATTATTTTTAATTGCTCGCCCTCCATGTTTCACCCTTTTTCCAATCGATCCTGCTCCGGTCCACTAAAGAGGGGAGCCGGATCGGTTGGCATTTTTCTTTTCTTTTTTCTTTCTTTCCCTTTTAAAAACATCCTGCAAGAGGCTGAATATAAGTGTCATGCCGAGCGCTCCGGGTCCTGCAGCGTCCCCGGAGCACTCGAGGCATGCTGCGGGTAGCGGCGCTCCGGTCACCTTCCCCGACCGTGAGCGCCGCTCCCCCGCACTCCTCACTCAGTCGGTCCGCGCGGCGGGACGTTCCCGCCCGCGGACTCCACTCACCTCCCCTTCGGTTTCCTCCCGGCGCGCGCGGCCCCGCTCTCTAGGGCGCGCGCGCGCTGCTGGTCTGAAATTTAAAGGGCCAGTGCACCACTAATTGGTGCCTGGTCCAATCACTCCAAACACTATAAAAACCCACTTCCCCTTCCTGTCCTTGCCGGATCTTGTTGCCTTTGGTACCTTGAGAAAGCTTTTGGTGTATCGTTCCCTGCCTGTGTATCTGACCTTCTGCTGTTGCCCCTGACTACGAACCTTGCCGCCTGCCTTGACCTTTTGCTCCGTCTGACCTTGCCTTTGCCTTGTCCTTCTGTACCGCGTCTGAATCAGCTGTCTTTGAGGTTGAGCCGTTACCGGTGGATACAACCTGGTTGCTACCGCCGCAGCAAGTCCATCCCGCCTTGCGGCGGGCTCTGGTGAAAACCGGTAGTAACTTAGAACCGGTCCCCTGGTACGGTCCACGCCAATCCCTCACTGACACAGAGGATCCACCTCCAGTGCCATCACCTGCCGCCAGTCCGGACCCTGACAGTAGATCCGGCCATGGATCCCGCTGATGTGCCGCTGCCTAGTCTCGCTGACCTCACTACCGTGGTTGCCCAGCAGTCCCAGCAGATTGCCCAACAAGGACAACAACTGGCACAGTTGGCCGCCATGCTGCAACAGCGTCTTCCCGCACCGCAGCAGCCGCCTGCTTCTGCTTCCGCTCCACCTCCGCAGCCGGTGGCCGCCACCTCCGCTAGAATCCGTTTGTCTCTCCCGGACAAGTTTGATGGGGATTCTAAGATGTGCCGGGGATTCTTGTCCCAATGTTCCCTGCACCTGGAGATGTTGGCCGACCAGTTTCCTACGGAACGATCTAAGGTGGCCTTCATCGTCAGCTTATTGTCTGGGAAGGCCTTGGCCTGGGCCACGCCACTCTGGGACCGCAATGATCCTGCCACGGCCTCCGTCCAGTCCTTTGTTTCTGAAGTCCGCAGTGTCTTCGAGGAACCTGCCCGTGCCTCGTCAGCAGAAACGGCCTTGCTAAACCTCGTCCAAGGAGACGCTACAGTAGGCGAATATGCTATACAATTTCGCACACTGTCCTCCGAATTGACTTGGAACAACGACGCCCTCTGCGCAACTTTTAAAAAAGGTTTATCCAGTCATATCAAGGATGCTCTAGCCGCACGAGAGATACCTGATTCTCTGACGGAACTCATCCAGTTGGCTACTCGCATAGATATGCGCTTCCTCGAAAGACGCCAGGAACTTCGCCAAGAAAAGAATCTGGTTCGCAACAGGCGTTATCCACGCCTGGCACCTCTCTTCCAGCAACCTTTGCAACCGGTTGCTGCGCCTCCTGCCGAGGAGGCCATGCAAGTGGATCGGGCTCGCCTGACCCAGCAAGAAAGGTCTCGTCGGAGGAATGAGAATTTATGTTTATATTGTGGGAGTTCCGAACATTTCTTAAAGGACTGACCAGTTCGTCCACAGCGTCAGGGAAACGCTCGTACCTAGTGAACGTAGGAGAGGCGTCGCTGGGTGTAGAGTCTTCCTCTCCACGCTTGTTGGTTCCAGTACAGATTTCTTCTGCCGCTAAAGTCTCCTTCCCTGCACAGGCCTTCTTGGACTCTGGTTCTGCAGGAAACTTCATTAGAGCCTCCTTCATAAACCGCTTTAAAATTCCTGTGATTCGTCTCGTCAAGCCTTTCTTCATTTCCACAGTTAACGGGGAGAATCTAAACTGTACCGTGCGTTATCGCACAGAACCTGTGCTCATGACCATAGGAGTCCTCCACCAAGAGACCATTGAATTTTTTGTTCTACCGAACTGCACCTCTGACGTCCTTCTTGGTCTGCCCTGGCTCCAGTGCCACTCTCCTACCCTCGACTGGACCTCTGGGGACATTAAATCATGGGGGCCTACCTGCCACACTCATTGCCTCAAGTCGGTACCGACTAGACAAGTCTCCGTTTCCTCACCCCTGCTCGGCCTTCCTAAGGCTTATCTGGACTTCTCTGACGTCTTTTGCAAGAAGCAGGCGGAGGTCTTACCACCACATAGACCCTATGATTGTCCCATTGATTTGCTTCCTGGTACCACGCCACCACGTGGCAGGATTTACCCTCTTTCCATCCCTGAAACCAAGGCCATGTCAGAATACGTTCAGGAGAACCTTAAGAAAGGTTTTATCAGGAAATCCTCTTCTCCTGCCGGAGCAGGATTTTTCTTTGTTGCCAAAAAGGATGGGTCACTACGCCCATGTATTGACTACCGCGGTCTTAACAAGATCACGGTAAAAAATCGCTACCCTTTGCCACTCATCTCGGAACTCTTTGACCGTCTGCGCGGAGCAAAGGTCTTCACCAAGCTTGACCTCAGGGGCGCTTATAATCTCATCAGAATCCGTGATGGAGATGAGTGGAAAACCGCTTTTAATACCAGAGATGGCCACTTTGAGTATCTCGTCATGCCGTTCGGCCTGTGCAACGCTCCTGCAGTCTTTCAAGACTTTGTCAACGAGATCTTCTGGGACATGTTGTATACTTGTGTAGTGGTCTATCTCGACGACATTCTAATCTTCTCCTCCACCCTGGAGGAACACCGTCGCCATGTTCGTCAAGTGCTTCAGCGCCTTCGTGTCAACCATCTGTACGCCAAAATGGAAAAATGTCTTTTTGAACGTAGCTGTCTGCCGTTTCTGGGATACCTAGTTTCTGGACAGGGTCTTCAAATGGACCCTGACAAACTCTCTGCAGTCTTGGATTGGCCACGCCCCTCAGGCCTTCGCTCTATTCAGCGCTTCCTTGGATTCGCCAATTATTACCGTCAGTTTGTTCCCCATTTCTCCACTATCGTGTCGCCTATTGTGGCCCTAACCAAGAAAGAAGCGAATCCGAAATCCTGGCCTCCCCAAGCTGAAGAAGCCTTTACTTGTCTTAAAGCCGCCTTCGCCTCCGCTCCAGTCTTGAATAGGCCTGATCCGTTGAAACCATTCTTCCTGGAGGTAGATGCCTCCTCTGTTGGAGCCGGAGCGGTTCTTCTTCAAAAATCTGCTAAAGGGAGAAACGTCACCTGCGGTTTCTTCTCAAAAACTTTTTCTCCTCCTGAAAAGAACTACGCCATCGGAGATCGTGAACTACTAGCCATTAAGTTGGCACTGGAAGAATGGAGACACCTTCTGGAAGGATCCCCTCATCCGATCACCATCTATACTGACCACAAAAATCACTCGTACCTTCAGTCTGCCCAGCGCCTTAATCCACGCCAGGCCAGGTGGTCATTGTTCTTTGCCCGATTCACCTTCCAAATCCATTTTCGTCCTGCTGATAAGAACATTAGGGCGGATGCCCTATCACGCTCCACCGATGCCTCCGAGGATGAGACCGTTCCTCAACACATCATTCCTCCAGAGTGTCTAATTTCAACTGCTCCTGCTTCACTGGTACCAGTTCCTCCAGGGAAAACATTTGTTCCTCCACAACTTCGCCTGCGGACTCTCAAATGGGGTCACTCCTCTCACCTGGCGGGTCATGCTGGAATTAAAAAGACGACTCAACTAATTGCCAGACACTATTGGTGGCCTTCCTTTGAGAAAGATGTAACGGAGTTCGTTCGGGCCTGTACTGTCTGCGCACGTGATAAAACTCCCTGCCAGAAGCCTGCAGGCCTTCTTCTCCCTCTGCCAGTGCCTGAACAGCCTTGGTCCCACATAGCAATGGACTTCGTCACGGATCTTCCTGTATCCCATGGCAACACAGTCATATGGGTGGTTGTCGACAGGTTCTCTAAAATGGCACATTTTATCCCGCTTCCTGGTCTCCCTTCTGCGCCACAGCTGGCGAAGCAATTCTTTTTACACATTTTTCGTCTCCATGGTCTTCCTACACACATCGTCTCCGATAGAGGCGTCCAGTTTATCTCAAAGTTTTGGAGAGCTCTCTGCACCCAATTGAAGATCAAATTAAACTTCTCCTCTGCCTACCACCCTCAGTCCAATGGACAAGTGGAGAGGGTTAACCAGATCCTTGGTGACTACCTGCGACATTTCGTCTCCTCCCGTCAGGATGATTGGGTCGACTTGTTGCCTTGGGCCGAATTTTCTTACAACTTTAGAGACTCTGAGTCATCCACCAAATCTCCGTTTTTTGTGGTGTACGGCCGTCACCCGCTTCCCCCCCTCCCCATCCCCACTTCTTCTGGAGTTCCTGCTGTTGATGACTTGACCCTGGACTTCTCCTCCATCTGGAAAGAGACTCAAAAGTCGCTCACCCTGGCCTCTTCTCGCATGAAGAGACATGCAGATAGGAAAAGAAGAACTCCTCCTGTCTTTTCTCCTGGGGACAGAGTGTGGCTCTCTGCCAAATACATCCGGTTTCGGGTCCCCAGCTACAAACTGGGTCCACGTTATCTTGGGCCTTTTAAAATCAAAAGCCAAATTAATGCTGTCTCTTACAAACTCCATCTTCCTCCTTCACTCCGTATTCACAACTCCTTTCATGTATCCCTCCTCAAACCCCTCATTCTTAACCGATTCTCCCCCAAGGTCATCGTTCCTGCTCCTGTCTCTGGGTCCTCTGACGTCTTCTTGGTGAAAGACATCCTCGCCTCCAAAGTTGTCAGAGGTAAAAAAAAATTTCTTGTTGACTGGGAGAATTGTGGTCCCGAAGAGAGGTCGTGGGAACCTGAGTCCAATATCCTCGACAAAAAGCTCATCCACAGGTTCCTGGGCTCCAAGAAGAGGGGGAGACCAAAGGGGGGGGGTACTGTCATGCCGAGCGCTCCGGGTCCTGCAGCGTCCCCGGAGCACTCGAGGCATGCTGCGGGTAGCGGCGCTCCGGTCACCTTCCCCGACCGTGAGCGCCGCTCCCCCGCACTCCTCACTCAGTCGGTCCGCGCGGCGGGACGTTCCCGCCCGCGGACTCCACTCACCTCCCCTTCGGTTTCCTCCCGGCGCGCGCGGCCCCGCTCTCTAGGGCGCGCGCGCGCCGCTGGTCTGAAATTTAAAGGGCCAGTGCGCCACTAATTGGTGCCTGGTCCAATCACTCCAAACACTATAAAAACCCACTTCCCCTTCCTGTCCTTGCCGGATCTTGTTGCCTTTGGTACCTTGAGAAAGCTTTTGGTGTATCGTTCCCTGCCTGTGTATCTGACCTTCTGCTGTTGCCCCTGACTACGAACCTTGCCGCCTGCCTTGACCTTTTGCTCCGTCTGACCTTGCCTTTGCCTTGTCCTTCTGTACCGCGTCTGAATCAGCTGTCTTTGAGGTTGAGCCGTTACCGGTGGATACGACCTGGTTGCTACCGCCGCAGCAAGTCCATCCCGCCTTGCGGCGGGCTCTGGTGAAAACCGGTAGTAACTTAGAACCGGTCCCCTGGTACGGTCCACGCCAATCCCTCACTGACACAGAGGATCCACCTCCAGTGCCATCACCTGCCGCCAGTCCGGACCCTGACAATAAGGCAACCTTTAAAATGTCCTTTTCCCTTTTGCAGTAGGGAATTTCTTTCCCCGCATCCCACCCTCCATAACCCTCCCCCCCATCACCCCCCGTATCTCTCCCTCCCTAGCCCTCACCCCCCTCCCCCGTCTTCCTATGTTGTTGATTTGATCATAATTTGATCTTGGGGTATCTAACTGTCTCCCTGGGCCCCTTGCCCTAATACCCATTTCATTTGGGGTGGTGCTCTATTGATCTAGCACGTTTGAGCCCCTTCCTATTCAAGGAAGGGGTCTCGGGCTTCCGGGGGGTACTGTCCTAAAATTCCTTTACAGTTATTTTTCTTTAGATTCTCCCATATTTGTGCTTTACCTGCATAATTTTGGAATCTGACTATCACATCTCTGGGATAGTCTGCTGGAATTCATGTTGGTTTCCTGATTCGGTGAACCCTTTCAATCAATAATTGATCTTTTTCATCTCTCCCTAATACTGGATTGAAGATTTTTTGAATCTTTCCTCCTAAATTTTCTTCTTGTGTTGTATCGGTTAATCCCCGGTATCTCAGATTCTTCCGTCTGTTTCTGTTTTCTTGATCTTCCTGTTTATATGCTAGTCCTCTGAATTTTTTCTTAACTTCCTTCATTTCTTTTCTCAGTTCTTTTATTGTATTTGTTTGATTATCCTGTCTTTTCTCAAGTTCTTCTACTCGTTCTAGAGCATGTCCCAGGTCGGTATGGATTTTTACCAACTCAATCTTTAATGATCTTTCTAAATCCGCAAACATTGCAGCCATGTCGCCCTTTGTGGTTGCTTGTTCTTGTATAATTTCTTGATCTTCCTCTATTTCATGTTCCACTCTTAAAATCAAATCAGGGTCTGCCGTGTTGATATTTAATAATGATCTATTTTGTACACTTTTTTCGTTCTTTTCTTTTACTTCACTCTGTTTTTTCCTCGTTCCTGGCTGTTTCTCCTGAGATGTTTTTTCAATATAATTCTCCTGAGTCATATATTTCCTAATTGAGCTAGGGCTTGAGCTCACCCTTGGTGATTTGGCCATTGCTCCTCCTCTCGCTACCTTACCTCTAATTCTTGGGGTGGGGGGGAGGGGTGGCACTGAAAATGAGGAGGTATGAGAGTATGAGAGTAGGCCTGAGTGATTTTTCAGGCTCCTTCAGTGGCATGAAATAAAATAGTGTCACGTGTACAGCATCAGATGTGTGGTTTCACAGTCTCTTCACAGTCTCTCACACATATGTATATATTACACAGCCTTTAAACCACTCTGCGCTCCCCTGTTCCTCTTAATTCTCCTATAGTCTTTGCCACCTTTGATATATGGTAGTTCCCCCTCTGGTCCCTTTACCACCTCAAGCTTGCTATTGTGATTGTATATACAGTTCTCCGGATTATATCAGCAGGATTACAGTTCATATGAACGAAAAAAAAAGGTTGGAAAGTGGTGACTCACTGTTTGTTGTTAGATATCCTTTTCTTCTTTGAAAACTTGTTCACCTGATATGGAGTTTTTCAACTCCTTCCTTCAGGTACATAGAGCTTCAACAGGTTGGATGGGTCATACAGGTGTCCAAAGTATGAAGTGTGAAGCCGGTCCGGAGGGATGAGTGGTGGTCTCAGAGCGGAGTTTGCAGCCCAGGCAGCTGTCTTTAAGATACTCTATGGAACAATCCCATGGGGCTCATTGCTGTATTTGCTGCACACAGCAAAGTTCACTATGCAGTCTCATAAAACGCCGGGACACAGGGGAAACCTCCTCCTCCCAGCCCTCTCACCGCACAGGAGACACCGGCTACACGGCGGTGTCCCTCAAATGGCGTCCTCCGCAGCAGCAGTCCCCCAGGTAGGCAGATGCAGGATGCTCCTCGTATGTTGCTGCGGGGGGGGAGTGGGAAGCCCGTCCACGACTCGGCACGATCCTCAGCAGCCGGATCTGACAGCCAGAGACCAGAGACCAGGGCGAGCCGACAGAGTGGAGCGGTGCGGGAGGGGGGTCAGAGCCGGAGAGCAGGAGTTACTTCACCTCTGCGTTGCAGGACAGTCTCATCCACCGTCGGACCTACGTGCACGTCATCAAGGCGCCTCCCTCCTGCCGACCGGCTTAAGTGGTTAAACACCACAACAACAACCATTACATCAACTGACCTTGGAACGGGAGGAACTGAAATGTCTCCTTGATGGCAAAAATTAAACATGCCCTTGAGATTATATAAATAGGGCAACAAACATAGTAAAACTCGCATGAGCACTACAAGATGAAGGTTAACATTTTTTCATCTAAAAAATTAAGACCTCATCCCAAGAGTTAGTTCATACCACTTCAGGAATAATTAAGGTTTTTAAAGAATTATATTATAAATTATATATTGTTAATCGTATTAGGAAATATCTGTCTAGGGATAACCTTCCTTCCTTGCCTACAGATTTATGCAATCAATGCAAAAGTGCTAGCACTGATTCTGCATCCCCTACATCCGCAGTCGTATTCACCTGATCACGCAGGGTTTATCCCCTGTAGGGACAATGCCTTGAGAACAATTTCACTTTGTCTTATGTTTTAAAACACTCCGAGTCCACCCTTTTTCTTTCTAAGGATGCTGAGAAATTGTTCAACAGGGTAGACTGGGACTACCTCATGACAACCCTTCAGTATTTAAGCCTTGGGGCCAATATTCTCTCTCACTTAATTATGGACTCCATCCAGAGTGCCCCTTATCACCGCTGTTATTCACTATTTCCCTAGAACAGTTACAATAGGTGACAGGACTCACAAATATGCAGCTTACACTGAAAATATTTTATTGTACATTCAATGCCCCCGTAGCCCTCTACCCAACCTAATTAGAGAATTGTCAACATCTGGAGAAATTTCCAACTTAATATTTCTCTATCTAAGACTGAATTCAACCAAACCAAACCTCATTTTACATTTACATGGCAAACACAACATCTTAGCTAACTAGGAATTAAGCTAAAACACACATTTCTGATCATTTTAGAGTCAATTACAGTATATGCCTTTACTGAATACAACTAAAAGAGACTTGCAACAATGATCATCTCTAGCCCACTATTGGCTGAATAAAAATCAGTGCAATCAAAATGAACATCCTCCGTAGATTTTTGCTCTTGTTTTAGATGATTCCCATGGACATACATCCCAGATGTTTCTCGTTCTTATATTTAGTAATCACTCCAGCAGAATTTAGTCAGAAAGGGAAGTCAACATGTAAACTTTGAACCACAGACAGGGACGTCTGTTTTGATACTTGGGGCAGGGTTATGGCACAGAGAGCCCAATTCTGCTTAAGATATATAAATTTGGCATGGGATTTAAATAGGGCCATAAAAATATGAGAATTTTGTCTCAGGATGTATCTTCTTGGGGCAACATGAGATAAAGTTTTCACCATGCTACTACAGGCATTGTAGAAATTGTATCCATATGTTGTTTCATTGCTGTACATTTTAGTCAGAGAGAACTTATTGTAAAAAATGTGGGGTCCGTATTTTTGATGTCACCCAAGGCAACACATACAATATCAACACTCTAGAAACCATTTTTGGGCAGACTTAGCCTATAATAAACACCTTTATAGATTTAAATTATCTTTGTTCGGGGATACATTTTCCTATAGGCTTAACCACATATTTATTCAAACAGAAAATTCATTTTGCGTAAAAGTTTATTTTCATTTTGGTTTTTGAAAGATTTTTCTGCTAAATTACATGTATATGCTTTAATTCATTTCAAATTAATATGGAGGGGTAGTCTATGGATTCCCAGATCCTTCAATTATTTTCCTTCAAAGGTGAACCATGCTGTAAGGCATCCTTCTCAAATCTATTAGAGGAGCATCATATCCAAACCTAGGGCATGTATTTATCAGTGGTTATAAAATTGAAATATACACACAAATTATTTCCCAATGATATGATGAATTTTAACAAGGCGTATTTTAACGGTATGTAACATATGCAAATATATTGCTGCGGAATCCACCTCTGAGCTTTGATGAAAATCTGATCAGTGAATGTTTTGAAATGGATGTAGATAGTAGCTAATATGAAGATGACATATGCATATTTAGCATGCCCCTGTTTCTTTATTTGGCAGGTAGAAAACTATATAAAGATTTTCATGTGTCTCCTTTCTGATTTGACAGGGTTCCTTGGTGGACTTCTACTGTATAAGCAGTCTGTCTTTTTTTGAAGAAGGTGTAAATTTAATACATTTCAAACATACTGTACGCAATCACATCTTCCAAAGTTGCAGACAGATGGATGATGCAATTAAAATTCCAAATCAATGTAATCAAGATCACCAAAGAACAAATAGGTTTTGTCAGCATGGTAAATGCAATGGATAAGTAAGGTGTTTTGACATCAGGCATTTTAAATGATTTCCTTAAAATTCAAATTTTAATTTCTGCATATTTTTGGATCTGTTGAAAGTAATGTTGAAATAAAAATGGAATAACTGCCTTCAGCACAAGCTTTGCATCATTGGGAATTATTTTAGTATTGCAACAGCCAGAAATGGGAACTAAGTTAACTTACTTAAGTACAGTTGTCTTGCAAATCATAAATGTAGTTTAGGCATTTAAGAATTGCTGTTTATACAATTTTGTTTTAATAAATCTGTGCAGCTAATGCATGTAATGAAAGTATTATGAATATTATTACCATTATATATACTGTACTATTTTTCATATTAACATGCAAAAATGACATCAGTTAGGACAAACTTATTTTTGTGGGGTTTAAATTGACTTTAAAAAGCTGCACCTGTACCCCTGGTAGTGTTATGTGTCACAAGTTAGTAATATTTAAATTGCTCAGTGGATAATGTTATTTACTCATGCACCTGATAGAAAGTGTGATTCTCAAAACTGTTGTGCAGCTACAAATTTATGTACCACAAATAAAAGTTTTTACAAAAAATAAGCAATACATTTTGAAGAATGACAAAAAGAAAGGAAGAGAGAGTTATGAGAATGCAATATTGTATAGATTATTTTAAGTTTTCATTTCTTAGGCTACTTAGAAGGAGGATTTAAATGTAATATATAGGCAGGACAACAAACTATTGTAACCATTCTTACCTACCCTTAAAACTTTATACTACCCTTTACCATTTATAATCATTGGACCATTGACTAATATTTCCCCAGTCCACTATCCTCTATTGCCAGCTATAAAAAATTAGTTTTTTAAGGCACAAAAAGGAACAGTAAGGTTTTAACTTAATTGATGGGGGTGTACCAACTAAACTTCTTTTTTTGAATAAACAATTTAAAAAAAGAAGGTACATTTTTTTTTCCCATAGATTTTAGGATTTTCTTCTGGTGTTAAATTTGTTTATATATATTTTTATTTTACATTTTGTGTTTCACTAAAATCAATAGAAACGAAAAGTTGTTTTTTTTCACCAAAATAATTTTTCAAAAAAGTAATAACTTATAGCTTTAAAGTGATTGTAAAGTCTCATATTTTTTTTTTCAATAAAAATAACAAACCTGTTATACTTACCTGCTCTGTGGAGTGGTTTTGTACAGAGCAGCCCTGATCCTCCTCTTTTCGGGTCTCTCTTCGGTGCTCCTGGCCCCTCCCTTCTGTCAAGTGCCCCCACAGGAAGCAGCTTGCTATGGGGGCACCCGAGCCGAGTCACAGCTCCCTGCGCCCATTCGGACACAGAGCTGTGGCCCGGCCCCGCCCCCCCTCTCTCTCCTGATTGGCTGACTGACTTTGACGGCAGCGGGAGCCAATGGCACCACTATATTTCAGCCAATCAGGAGGAAGAGTCTCGGATGGCCGAGACACTCGTGGACATCCCTGGAGAGAGATGGGCTCAGGTAAGTATTAGGGGGTGCTGAGGGGGGGCTGCTGCACACAGAAGGTTTTATATCTTAATGCATAGAATGCATTAAGATTTAAAAAACCTTCTGACTTTACAACTCCTTTAAAAGTAGAACATTGGCCAGGCTATACACATGAATCAATTACATGGAGTGACTAGGCAGTCTGCCAGCCTTCTAATTTCTCATGCAGAGGAAAAAGGACAGAGAAAAGTAATAAGACTCGCCTTGAATGACATTTCTATTTTTCTAGCAAAGTGAGGATGCATTACTCCACAAAGTTTGTAGCTACAGGGGTTTATTGGTGCTTTTTTAAAGTTTATTGATAATATGTAAGTATGTGAAAACATACTTACAAAAAACAAAATTAGTCAGAACTCTTTTTTTTTTTTTAATCAGATATTTTTTTAATTAAATGTTTTATGTTAACACATACAAAACAATAGCACAACACTGTTTACAGCTTCCATCAAGAACCACATTCATGTCAAGTAATGTGTGTATATAATGAAACAATCATCTGTTACATTAAGGGCAGCATCATGAGATGCAGTACATTTAGTATTAAAGTCTCGACTAATATTACAGATTAACATATTGACAAAAAATAAACAAAACAAAAAGAACCAGAGAAAATATATGCATTTTGTACCTTTTATCAGTAATAACACATTATATGTCACACTCACAAGCCATATGTTTTAGTGTTTTAAGATCTTTTTTTCAGATGTTACTCTGGTATATTGAAGTATAATTACAAGTAGTGTTGAGCGAACACGGACTGTATTATTCGTGTTCGTACCGAATAATTGGATTTTTTTTACCCGAACACGGACACGGACACTTTACTGTATGTTCGGGTAAAAATCCGTGTTCGGTCGTTTTATTTCCGGGTTTTGCATGCTTTGGCGCTCTTTTCATGGCGGGCTTTCAACAGCCAATCAACAATCGTTTAACTGGTGTGCCTTAAGCCATCCCAGCCATGCCTGCAAATGTCTTAGTAGCTGTGATTGGCCGTCTGAAGCATGTGACCAAGTCTTTATAAGTTCGAGGCAGCCGCCGCAGCAGCGTCATTCTGCTGCTTAGCTAAGGGACAGAGCACACATCAATGTGCTGGCTGCTGATTAGGGAAAGATAGGCAGGAAAAAACCATTTGTGTCCGGATAGAATTGAGGGACAGGTCGGAGTGTTTAGGCAGGGCGAGTTGTAGGCATTTTAGGGATAGAGTCTGCTGAATTATAGGGTCAGTGTCTTCTACAAACTACAATCGATATTGCTGTGTGGGGGGTGGGGTGAATCTGCACTCAATCCTGATCTACGATCTCTTCTCAATCCTGTTAGGGACAGAGTCTGCTGAATTTTAGGGAAACTGTGTTCTACAAACTACAATCGATATTGCTGTGTGGTGTGGGATTGGAGATAGGCAGGTGTCAGTGATCCACATCCATTTTTCTGTGTGTGAGCTGCAGTGAACACAATCTTTTTGGGCTGCAGTGAACACAATCTTTTTGGGCTGCAGTGAACACAATCTTTTTGGGCTGCAGTGAACACAATCTTTTTGGGGTGCAGTGAACAAAATCTTTTTGGGGTGCAGTGAACACAATCCTTTTTGGTGTGCAGTGAACACAATCTTTGTGGGGTGCAGTGAACAAAATCCTTTGTGGGGTGCAGTGAACACAATCTTTTTGGGGTGCAGTGAACAAAATCCTTTTTGGGGTGCAGTGAACAACATCCTTTTTGGGGTGCAGTGAACACAATCTTTTTGGGGTGCAGTGAACAAAATCCTTTGTGGGGTGCAGTGAACACAATCTTTTTGGGGTGCAGTGAACACAATCTTTTTGGGGTGGAGTGAACAACATCCTTTTTGGGGTGCAGTGAACAAAATCCTTTTTGGGGTGCAGTGAACAAAATCATTTTTGGGGTGCAGTGAACACAATCTTTTTGGGGTGCAGTGAACACAATCTTTGTGGGGTGCAGTGAACACAATCTTTTTGGGGTGGAGTGAACAACATCCTTTTTGGGGTGCAGTGAACAACATCCTTTTTGGGGTGCAGTGAACACAATCTTTTTGGGGTGCAGTGAACACAATCTTTGTGGGGTACAGTGAACAGAATCTTTGTGGGGTGCAGTGAACACAATCTTTGGGGGGTACAGTGAACACAATCTTTTTGGGGTGCAGTGAACACAATCTTTGTGGGGTGCAGTGAACACAATCTTTTTGGGGTGGAGTGAACAAAATCATTTTTGGGGTGCAGTGAACAACATCCTTTTTGGGGTGCAGTGATCAAAATCCTTTTTGGGGTGCAGTGAACACAATCTTTTTGGGGTGCAGTGAACAAAATCCTTTGTGGGGTGCAGTGAACAGAATCTTTGTGGGGTGCAGTGAACACAATCTTTGGGGGGGTACAGTGAACACAATCTTTTTGGGGTGCAGTGAACACAATCTTTGTGGGGTACAGTGAACAGAATCTTTGTGGGGTGCAGTGAACACAATCTTTGGGGGGTACAGTGAACACAATCTTTTTGGGGTGCAGTGAACACAATCTTTGGGGGGTACAGTGAACACAATCTTTTTGGGGTGCAGTGAACACAATCTTTGTGGGGTGCAGTGAACACAATCTTTGGGTGGGTACAGTGAACACAATCTTTTTGGGGTGCAGTGAACAACATCCTTTTAGGGTGCAGTGAACACAATCTTTGTGGGGTGCAGTGAACAACATCCTTTTAGGGTGCAGTGAACACAATCTTTGTGGGGTACAGTGAACAGAATCTTTGTGGGGTGCAGTGAACACAATCTTTGGGGGGTACAGTGAACACAATCTTTGTGAGGTGCAGTGAACACAATCTTTGTGGGGTGCAGTGAACACAATCATTGTGGGGTGCAGTGAACTCAATCTTTGTGGGGTACAGTGAACACAATCTCATACTTCTGAAGATTTGAGGGTGCTGCCTGTTCCATACTCCCCCTACTCCTCATCTAGCCTTTTAGGGGTACAAACAATAGTAATTGGGGCCTAGTGTGGTTGTGTACGTGTGATATACATACACTTTTTTTGGATCATATTTTCTATTCCGCTATTTAATCAAAAACCTTTGGGGATCAGTTAAATTGGGGGATAGTCTGTGTTGGTACGTGTGAGAGAGATCCACCTTTCCAAGTTGTTGGGGTTCATCTCATACTTCTGAAGGTTTGAGGGTGCTGCCTGTTCCATACTCCCCCTACTCCTAGCCTTTTAGGGGTACAAACAATAGTAATTGGGGCCTAGTGTGGTTGTGTACGTGTGATATACATACACTTTTTTTGGATCATATTTTCTATTCCGCTATTTAATCAAAAACCTTTGGGGATCAGTTAAATTGGGGGATAGTCTGTGTTGGTACGTGTGAGAGAGATCCACCTTTCCAAGTTGTTGGGGTTCATCTCATACTTCTGAAGGTTTGAGGGTGCTGCCTGTTCCATACCCCCCCTACTCCTCATCTAGCCTTTTAGGGGTACAAACAATAGTAATTGGGGCCTAGTGTGGTTGTGTACGTGTGATATACATACACTTTTTTTGGATCATATTTTCTATTCCGCTATTTAATCAAAAACCTTTGGGGATCAGTTAAATTGGGGGATAGTCTGTGTTGGTACGTGTGAGAGAGATCCACCTTTCCAAGTTTTTGGGGTTCATCTCATACTTCTGAAGATTTGAGGGTGCTGCCTGTTCCATACCCCCCCCTACTCCTCATCTAGCCTTTTAGGGGTACAAACAATAGTAATTGGGGCCTAGTGTGGTTGTGTACGTGTGATATACATACACTTTTTTTGGATCATATTTTCTATTCCGCTATTTAATCAAAAACCTTTGGGGATCAGTTAAATTGGGGGATAGTCTGTGTTGGTACGTGTGAGAGAGATCCACCTTTCCAAGTTGTTGGGGTTCATCTCATACTTCTGAAGGTTTGAGGGTGCTGCCTGTTCCATACCCCCCTACTCCTCATCTAGCCTTTTAGGGGTACAAACAATAGTAATTGGGGCCTAGTGTGGTTGTGTACGTGTGATATACATACACTTTTTTTGGATCATATTTTCTATTCCGCTATTTAATCAAAAACCTTTGGGGATCAGTTAAATTGGGGGATAGTCTGTGTTGGTACGTGTGAGAGAGATCCACCTTTCCAAGTTTTTGGGGTTCATCTCATACTTCTGAAGATTTGAGGGTGCTGCCTGTTCCATACCCCCCCTACTCCTCATCTAGCCTTTTAGGGGTACAAACAATAGTACAGGCATACCCCGCTTTAAGTACACTCACTTTAAGTACACTCGCGAGTAAGGACACAGCTTGTTCAGCTTTTTAACATTGGTGTCTATAGGAAATCTTGGTCAGCTTGACATGGCACTGCTCCCAAACCATAAGTGACAGGGATACCAAACTTAGGGAGCACCGAGAGGGGACCCAGGACTACAACATATCATGTTTGTGGCCGGCCAGCTTGCCTAGGTAATCTACTATGTCATAGTCCTGGATCCCCTTAACATACTCCCCAAGCTTGGTGTCCTTGTCACATTGTTTGGGCGCAATGCCATGTCAAGCTGACCAAGATTTCCTATGGAGCTGGTGTATTTACATGCATTGAGAAATTAAAAAAGGTATTTCTTCACTTTAAGTACATTTTCGTTTTACATACATGCTCTGGTCCCATTGTGTACTTAAAAGTGGGGTATGCCTGTAATTGGGGCCTAGTGTGGTTGTGTACGTGTGATATACATACACTTTTTTTGGATCATATTTTCTATTCCGCTATTTAATCAAAAACCTTTGGGGATCAGTTAAATTGGGGGATAGTCTGTGTTGGTACGTGTGAGAGAGATCCACCTTTCCAAGTTGTTGGGGTTCATCTCATACTTCTGAAGGTTTGAGGGTGCTGCCTGTTCCATACTCCCCCTACTCCTAGCCTTTTAGGGGTACAAACAATAGTAATTGGGGCCTAGTGTGGTTGTGTACGTGTGATATACATACACTTTTTTTGGATCATATTTTCTATTCCGCTATTTAATCAAAAACCTTTGGGGATCAGTTAAATTGGGGGATAGTCTGTGTTGGTACGTGTGAGAGAGATCCACCTTTCCAAGTTGTTGGGGTTCATCTCATACTTCTGAAGGTTTGAGGGTGCTGCCTGTTCCATACCCCCCCTACTCCTCATCTAGCCTTTTAGGGGTACAAACAATAGTAATTGGGGCCTAGTGTGGTTGTGTACGTGTGATATACATACACTTTTTTTGGATCATATTTTCTATTCCGCTATTTAATCAAAAACCTTTGGGGATCAGTTAAATTGGGGGATAGTCTGTGTTGGTACGTGTGAGAGAGATCCACCTTTCCAAGTTGTTGGGGTTCATCTCATACTTCTGAAGGTTTGAGGGTGCTGCCTGTTCCATACCCCCCCTACTCCTCATCTAGCCTTTTAGGGGTACAAACAATAGTAATTGGGGCCTAGTGTGGTTGTGTACGTGTGATATACATACACTTTTTTTGGATCATATTTTCTATTCCGCTATTTAATCAAAAACCTTTGGGGATCAGTTAAATTGGGGGATAGTCTGTGTTGGTACGTGTGAGAGAGATCCACCTTTCCAAGTTTTTGGGGTTCATCTCATACTTCTGAAGATTTGAGGGTGCTGCATGTTCCATACTCCTCTTCCTCATCCTCCCTTTAGGGTAGGAAAAAATTTAATCGGGCCTAGTCTGTGTTTGTACGTGTGAGATACACAGTTTTTTATCCTATTCCGCTATTCAATACACACCCTTTTGGTGTAAAAAACATTAAATTGCGGCATAGTTTGCATATTTGACATTTGCATATATTGTGCCTTGTTGCGCTGTTTTGGGTACTCCACCAACATGGCCAGTGGCAATGACGCCATTCTCAGCTTAACTATCCCACTTCTATGCCTCCTTGAAAAAACAATTTGGGCGATGATGGAAGAGGATGTGGCACAGGATGAGGAGGAGGAGGAGGAGGATGAAGAGGTAACATTTCAAAGGCTTTCAGGGCAGTCATTCGCAAGGGGCTCCGAGGGTGGGTTCCTGCACACACAAACGCCAGGGACACAATTGTCCAGCAGGGGCACAGTTCTGGAGGATGAGGAGGATGAGGAGGAGGAGGAGCTGGAGGAGGAGATGGAACCATGTTCACAGCAGGGTGGCACCCAGGCCAGCTCATGGCCATCACTGGTGCGTGGCTGGGGGGATACAGAGGACACGGACGATACACCTCCCACAGAGGACAGCCTTTCGTCGCCTCTGGGCAGCCTGGCACACATGAGCGATTACATGCTGCAGTGTCTCCACAACGACCGCCGAGTTGCCCACATTCTAACTTGTGCTGATTACTGGGTGGCCACGCTGCTGGATCCCCGTTACAAGGACAACGTACCGTCCTTAATTCACTCACTGGAGCGCGATCGCAAGATGCGCGAGTACAAGCGCACGCTGGTAGACGCCATGCTGCTGGCATTCCCATCTGACAGCGGGGCCACAGTGGAAGCACAAGGCAGAGGAGGAGGAGGAGGAGGTCGCCAACGCAACCAGGGCACCGCCAGCACCTCAGAAGGCAGGGTTAGCATGGCCGAAATGTGGAAAAGCTTTGTCAGCACGCCACAACAAACAGCAGCACCAGCAGCTCAGATGGAACGTCTTAGCAGGAGGCAGCATTTTACCAACATGGTGGAGCAGTATGTGTGCACACGCCTACATGTAGTGAATGACGGGTCTGCCCCCTTCAACTTCTGGGTCTCCAAATTGGGCACATGGCCTGAGCTTGCCCTTTACGCCTTGGAGGTGCTGGCGTGCCCTGCAGCCAGTGTATTATCTGAACGGGTATTTAGCACGGCTGGGGGCGTTATAACAGACAAGCGCAGCCGCCTGTCCAGAGACAATGTGGACAAGCTCACGTTCATTAAAATGAACCAGGCATGGATCCCACGGGACTTTTCCGTACCTTATGCAGAATAGCAATGGATACCGACCTTACCCACCCATTGTTCCATTTTTGCTCTTTCTCACTCTTTTGGGGTGTACCCTCATTTAAAATTTTTGAAAAGAAGCAGTGTTGGCTACCTCGTCCTCCTCCTCAGGGCCAGATTAATGTAGGGGCTATTGGAGCTGCAGCTCCAGGCCCCTACCTTTTATATAGGCCCCGGGTTGGCCATATTCACTGTTACCGCTCTTCTGTCACTTGTAAACACAGAAGTCTGGCTTCTATGCTCGCTTCCCCAGGCAGCACCCTCAGAACCTCCCCACACAGCATGAAGGCCGGACAAGGAGGGACAGTTGGCGATGCATGGATGTGTTTATGGGCTTCAGAGACAGCATCCCATGTTGAATTAGGTATGCATGGCTGCACCCTTCCTCCTCTGGGTGCATGGCAAGGCACGGCCCTTAAGGCCCTTCAAAATCCTCAGCACCAAGCCCATGATGCTGTTAATCCGGCCCTGGTCCTCCTCCACCGCCGCTTCCACCTACACCGCCCATAGGTGTGCGCAGCCTATTGCATTAAGGTGTGCACCCCAAAGTTGAAATACACATGCATGTGTTTGCCAGCAGGGAGAGTAATGTATCGGGGCCATGTACCTGTAGGCAAGGAGAAATAGAGCAGAGCAGGTCCCAGGGAGATCTTTCCCATCTCCTCACTGGCAATGCTATGTGCCCTAGGTGATTAGGGTGTGCCCAGGCACACCCAGCACACCCTGTGCGCACGCCTATGTCACCGCCACATCCACCACCACCTCAACCTCCCTCCTACTCCATATGGGCCTCGTCCTTCAGAGATGAAGAAGAACATTGTTTTATTTTTCTGTTTTTTTTTGTTGTTTTAAGTTATTTCCCTATCCACATTTGTTTGCAGAGCACTTGCCATGCTCTTAATTACGTTTTGCTGCCATTTGCAGCACTCTAGCCCTTTCCTTTGGTGTTTTAGAGCCATTTTAGTGCCTTAAAGTTCGGGTCCCCATTGACTTCAATGGGGTTCGGTGTCCGGGAAAAGTTCGGTAAAAGTCCGGGACACGGACCCGGACTTTTTTTTAAAGTTCGGCCGAACCCGTCGAACACGGACTTCTAGGTGTCCGCTCAACCCTAATTACAAGCATTTCATCAATGTCAAAGGCTTTTATTGAAAATTACATTAAGTTTATGCAAAGAGTAAATATTTGCAGTGTTGACCCTTCTTCATTTAAGACCTCTGCAATTTGCCCTGGCATGCTGTCAGGTAACTTCTGGGCCAAATTCTAACTGATGGTTGCCCATTCTTACATAATCAATACCTGGAGTTTGTCAGAATTTGTGTTTTTTTTTTTGTTCTCCCGTCTCTTGAGGATTGACCACAAGTTCTCAATGGGATTTAGGCTTGGGGATTTTCCTGGCCATGGACCCACAATTTTGATGTTTTGTTCACCAAGCCACTTAGTTATTACTTTTGTATTATGGCAAAGTGCTTCATCATGATGGAAAAGGCATTGTTCGTCACCAATGGATGGTTGGGAGAAGTTGCTCTCAGTTTTGTACCATTCTTTATTCATGGCTGTGTTCTTAGGCAAAAATGTAAGTGAGTCCACTTCCTTGGCTGGGCAGCAACCCCACACATGAATGGTTCCAGGATGCTTTACTGTTGGCATGACACAGGACTGATGGTAGTGCTCACCTTTTCTTCACCGGAGAAGGTTTTTTTCCTGATGCCCCAAACAATCGCAAAGGGGATTCATCAGTGACAATGACTTTACCCCAGTGGCTTCTTTGCTGCCCTTTTTGACACCAGGCCATCCTCCAAAAGTATTCACCTCCCTGTTGGTGCAGATGCACTCACACCTGTCTGCTGCCATTCCTGCGCAAGCTCTGCACTGGCAGTGCCCTGATCCTGTAGGAGACAGTTCTGGCGCTTTCTGGAAATTTCTTGGGTGCCCTGAAGCCTTCTTCACAAACGCAGTGAAAATGTTTTTTATGGGATTACGTTTTCAAGTTTTCATTAATTTTCATAGCAAAGAGGGACTTTGAAAGTAATTGCAATTCATTCATGATCACTCTCTTCATAACATTCTGAAGAATATGAAAATTACAATAATAAAAACTGAGGCAGCAAACTGTGAAAATTATTATTTGTGTCATTCTCAAAACTAGTGGCCAAGGCTGTAGTTATTTTGAACATCTCCCACACATCCACGCCCAAGTCCTAAGAGTTTTTAGGGGTTATGTCTGTCTTATTGATAGGCATATTCAAGACTAGGGATGATCGAACGGTTCGGGTCCACCATTTGTTCGACCCGAACATTGGGTGTTCGAGGTTCGGCCGAATTTAGAACTTTTTGCCCAAAAAGTTCGGAATTCGGCAACCAGAACTGCCCAAAATGCAATGCTTCAGGAAATGGGCTTTAAAAGCCCGTGATTGGACCAGAACCATTAGCAAAAGCCAATTGAGGGGGCAGGAGAATGCTAGGAATGTGATTGGAGTGACTAGGGGGTCCCTAGACCAATCATTAGTGAATACGCCCCCCAGTATATAAGATCGCCCCCGCCATATTCCTAGCATTGTTATACTGGACATGGAAGAGAATGGAAGCAGTTCTGTTAATTTTACTTTAAAAGTGTCATTTAGCTATTTTTAGTGTGAGGAAAGGGATATCTAGTGTAGTTAGAGTGCTCCTTTACACTTAAGTTAGCTTCAAAAATTGAGTTTCTGTAGGGAAAGTGTTAAGTGTAAGGGGACCGTAGTGTAGTGTAGGGTTAACTGGCAGTGACTGCTATGGCAGGGTGACAAAACCCTTCCATAGCAGGGTGACCGCTATAGAGAAATGATCATTTCTCTGAATAGCTTCGGGACAGGAATATGGCTTCTCACCAGCCAAGCATTTTTTATGCTGCAGGGGCTGCCACTGCCAGTGCTTTTTTGAGGACATGTTTGATGTCAGACATGACATCTGAACATGTGTATAGGGGGTATATATAGACATATATGTCTGAATATATACCCCTAGACATATATAGGTGTGATAGTAGCAGAAATAAATGCTTGCGCTAATGAAATCATTTACAGGAATATATTTCTGCTACTATCACACCTATATATGTCTAGGGGTATATATTCAGACATATATGTCTATATATACCCCCTATACACATGTTCAGATGTTTTGCCTGCCTCAAAAGAACCCCAAAAAATGCCAAAAAAACGCTAGCATCAAAAAAAAAAATGCCCAGGTGTGTTTTTGCTGGCATTTTTTGGGGGGTTTTGGAGGCAGGCAAAACATCTGAACATGTGTATAGGGGGTATATATAGACATATATGTCTGAATATATACCCATAGACATATATAGGTGTGATAATAGCAGAAATAAATGCTTGCACTAATGAAATCATTTACAGGAATATATTTCTGCTACTATCACACCTATATATGTCTAGGGGTATATATTCAGACATATATGTCTATATATACCCCCTATACACATGTTCAGATGTTTTGCCTGCCTCAAAAGAACCCAAAAAAATGCCAAAAAAACGCTAGCGTCAAAAAAAAAAAAATGCCCAGGTATGTTTTTGCTGGCATTTTTTGGGGGGTTTTGGAGGCAGGCAAAACATCAGAACTTGTGCACAGTACCACTATACACATGTGCAGATGTTTTTCCTGACTGCAAAGAACCCCAAAAAATGCCTGCTATTAAACCGGGAGAGAAACTAACTACCTGTCCTGAAAGAAAGTGTTCTAATACAAACAATCTTTTTTTTTTCTGGTTCTGGACATGCTACAGAGCTGAAACTTCACAGGTACAGCTTTTAGACCCCCCAGACACCAAATCACACAAAAAAGTTCTTAAAAATTGTCATTTTTGATAAAAAAGCCAATTATTGAAAAAAAAAAAAAAAAAAAAGAGATTTTTTGATTTTTACTTTG
Organism: Pelophylax lessonae; assembly: GCF_965119305.1. Classification (NCBI taxonomy): domain Eukaryota; kingdom Metazoa; phylum Chordata; class Amphibia; order Anura; family Ranidae; genus Pelophylax; species Pelophylax lessonae. The sequence goes on from NC_138769.1 coordinate 448,206,687, forward strand.
GATTTAGTATCTGGGGGGTCTAAAAGGTGTACATGTGAAGTTTCAGCTCTGTAGCATGTCCAGAACCAGAAAAAAAAAAGATTGTTTGTATTAGAACACTTTCTTTCAGGACAGGTAGTTAGTTTCTCTCCCGGTTTAATAGCAGGCATTTTTTGGGGTTCTTTGCAGTCAGGAAAAACATCTGAACTTGTGTATAGTGGTACTGTGCACAAGTTCTGATGTTTTGCCTGCCTCCAAAAACTCCCAAAAAATGCCAGCAAAAACACACCTGGGCATTTTTTTTTGACGCTAGCGTTTTTTTTGGCATTTTTTTGGGTTCTTTTGAGGCAGGCAAAACATCTGAACTTGTCTATAGTGGTGTATATACACACATACATATATTTATATACACACCTAGACATATATAGGTGTGATAGTAGCAGAAATATATGCTTGCGCTAATGAAATCATTTACACTAATATATTTCTGCTACTATCACACCTATATATGTCTAGGTGTGTATATAAATATATCTATGTGTGTATATATACCACTATAGACAAGTTCAGATGTTTTGCCTGCCTCAAAAGAACCCAAAAAAATGCCAAAAAAACGCTAGCGTCCAAAAAAAAATGCCCAGGTGTGTTTTTGCTGTCATTTTTTGGGGGTTTTTGGGGACAGGCAAAACATCTGAACTTGTGCACAGTACCACTATACACATGTTCAGATGTTTTTCCTGACTGCAAAGAACCCAAAAAAATGCCAAAAAAAACGCTAGCGTCCAAAAAAATTCCCAGGTGTGTTTTTGCTGCCATTTTTTGGGGGTTTTTGGAGGCAGGCAAAACATCAGAACTTGTGCACAGTACCACTATACACAAGTTCAGATGTTTTTCCTGACTGCAAAGAACCCCAAAAAATGCCTGCTATTAAACCGGGAGAGAAACTAACTACCTGTCCTGAAAGAAAGTGTTCTAATACAAACAATCTTTTTTTTTTTCTAGTTCTGGACATGCTACAGAGCTGAAACTTCACATGTACACCTTTTAGACCCCCCAGATCTGAAATCCAAAATCTCTCTTTTTTTTTTTTTTAATTTTTTCAATAATTGGCTTTTTTATCAAAAATGACAATTTTTAAGAACTTTTTTTGTGTGATTTTGTGTCTGGGGGTCTAAAGGGTGTACCTGTGAAGTTTCAGCTCTGTAGCATGTCCAGAACCAGAAAAAAAGATCATATAGGTGTTAAAGTTAAAGGAGGGTCCCGACCCACATCCCTGTTCTACTGAAAAATTATCTTTTTTTTTTCATGGTTCTGGACATGCTACAGAGCTGAAACTTCACATGCACACCTTTTAGACCCCCAGATACTAAATCCAAAGTCAAAATCAAAAAATCTCTTTTTTTTTTTTTAATTTTTTCAATAATTGGCTTTTTTATCAAAAATGACAATTTTTAAGAACGTTTTTTGTGTGATTTGGTGTCTGGGGGGTCTAAAAGGTGTACCTGTGAAGTTTCAGCTCTGTAGCATGTCCAGAACCAGAAAAAAAGATCATATAGGTGTTAAAGTTAAAGGAGGGTTCCGACCCACATCCCTGTTCTACTGAAAAATTATCTTTTTTTTTTTTTTTTCATGGTTCTGGACATGCTACAGAGCTGAAACTTCACATGCACACCTTTTAGACCCCCAGATACTAAATCCAAAGTCAAAATCAAAAAATCTCTTTTTTTTTTTTTCAATAATTGCCTTTTTTTTATCAAAAATGACAATTTTTAAGAACTTTTTTTGTGTGATTTGGTGTCTGGGGGGGTCTAAAAGGTGTACCTGTGAAGTTTCAGCTCTGTAGCATGTCCAGAACCAGAAAAAAAGATCATATAGGTGTTAAAGTTAAAGGAGGGTCCCGACCCACATCCCTGTTCTACTGAAAAATTATCTCTTTTTTTTCATTGTTCTGGACATGCTACAGAGCTGAAACTTCACATGCACACATTTTAGACCCCCCAGATACTAAATCCAAAGTAAAAATCAAAAAATCTCTTTTTTTTTTAATTTTTTCAATAATTGGCTTTTTTATCAAAAATGACAATTTTTAAGAACTTTTTTTTGTGTGATTAATAGTTAATGGGGCATGACCCAGAACCCTGGGCACTTTTTAGGGGCGTTTATTGGGTTTTAGGGCTTAAAAATTGTGTTTTTTGATTACCGAAGTTCGGGTCCCATTGATTTCAATGGGGTTCTGAAATCCGGGCCGAACTTTCGGGAAGTTCGGGTGTTCTGGTCGAACCGAACTTTTCAAAAGTTCGATCATCCTTATTCAAGACATGCCCTTCAGTAGGTCAATTAGCAGGACAATAGTCTATGTAAAATAAGCAGGGTTGGGGTCAGTCTAGGGCAGTGATGGCAAACCTTGGCACCCTAGATATTTTGGAACTACATTTCCCATGATGCTCATGCACTCTGCAGTGTAGTTGAGCATCATGGGAAATGTAGTTCCAAAAGATCTGGGGTGCCAAGGTTCGACATCACTGGTCTAGGGGTAGCTAACCACATATCCCATATCTTTTTAAACTGTGCAGGGCACTTCCTGGGCTGAAATACAAGTTTATCTCTGGAGGGTAATGTTAATTTGGGCTTTCCATTCCTCCCAAGTAGGGGGATGTGGTCATACCCATTTTGCACGACTAGCTTCCCTGCTTGAAAGAGGACTGAATGAACGGTATATACATATTGTCAGGCAAAGCAGATTAGTTTAAGATACAGTGTTTATAGTGGCTAGTACTCCTTGCCAATAGCAGTGTAACTTAGGGCACCGCCACATCATATGGATGAGATTAGCAGGACCCCCTCTACATTTAGGGCACAGTGGGGTATCTCTACATCACCAGGCATAGCGTTTTTCCAGAGTGCGGTAAGTACTATGAAAGATAAACAATTATATGAGCCTGTGGGTAGGAGACAAAGACACCAAAGACAACACCGACAGAGCCATTTCCCAATGTTCATCCAAAAGGTGACCCAGGTGACCCAGCCAGGACATACACCTTTTCCTGAAACTAGCATGTAATATAGTATACAATTGAGAAATAAGCCCTTTTTTAGAGTTGGCACTTGACAATAAATTAACAACACTATATTTTTGGAGTCTCATAGTATGAATGTGCAAATGAAACTGGAGAGCGTGTCTCAACTGGAAGAATTGGAAAAACAGCTGAATTTCAAATTTATTACATATTTGTTCAAATGATTTAAGGGTATTTTTATCATACAGTTGTGCAATGTATTTGATCCCTCTATTGTACCAGAGCGTGAAGCCTTCAAGATTTTATAGCTCCCTACATTTGGTATTCTTCCATAAGGGTGGACAGTATAAGTACCCATCCATTTTCCTTATACTTTTCATTGCTTGCATTACTTTAGCTATCAAAACACATGTGGGTTATACAGAGCATGAGCTGAATGTTCCAGATTCCAACTGGGCCATGAGGGGTTATTTAGTAAATCTGGTAAGTAGTACACCCTGAATTGGATCTAGGTGATTTTCTCGGTCCCATCCCAGTAGATGTTAGAATTAGAACTTAACGTGATGGATGGCCAGCCCTCCAGCAGCTTTACTTAGCATTAACATAGTTTCATTCGGGGATGTTTTTTTCCAAAGTAGGCTGCAAAAAAATGGAATCTATTTTTCTATACCATACAGAGGTTATCCAGATGGGGGAATTATGTAGCAAATAAAGCAGCTGGGGAGCCCAAATAATGTTTTTCAGATTTGCTTTCCCTACCACTGATAACGGTAAGCTACACCAGCTATTACATTTGTCCCCGAATTTATCCAAATGGGGCTTCAGATTTAACCAAACATAATTCTGGACATCTCTAGAGACCAACACTCCTAGGTATTTGAATTTGGTAATTACATGAATCTGTTGGGCTTCTCTTGAGACCTGCAGGGGGTCACAACTTAACTTTAATAGTAGCCCTCAGTCTAGTTCTATGCGTAGTGAAGCCAATCAGTTACTCTTACTTAGCTACTACCCATGATCTAACCCTAGCTAACTCACACTATTCTTAACACTAGCAGAACCTTACATGAAGTGAATGTACACAGATCAAGGTCACACTTTAATGACATCAACCATACCATTTTTTTTCAAGTCCATCATCCTCTGCACAGTCCCTTGGCCACACCTTTGACGCTTTTCCCCCAGACTGGGCTTATTCAAACCTGTAAGAATAGTCTGGGTGAAACACATCAGACGTGCATCGCCAAGGATGATGACTGTGCAGAAGCTGATGAATTTGAAAAAGAATTAAATGGTTGATGTCTTTAAAGTGTGGCCCTGATCTGTGTACCTTGGTACTTATGTGGCATGGGGACGTGCTCCTTCCAGAACCAGCACCTAGGGCAGACAGTGAATCAAGACAATATAAACAAGGAGTTTGGAGTGGCACTTCTTACATGATGTGAAGATGTTAACACATTTACTTTGCAAGAGCCAGTCACTGGAAAAAGGAACTTCAAAGTGTTTTCTTGAGCGCTGTTTTAAGGCTCCATTCACATCTGAGCGTATCGTTTTCTGGTGATTTTTTCTAAAACGTTTTTTCTGCGTTTTTTCAGGTATTTTTTGAAGGTGTTTGGAGCAGGCATTGACATCTAATAAAAACTCCTGTAATCTGCCAAAAAAGAAGCTCATGTACTTTTTTGAGCTTCAGGCGTTTTTCTTCAGGCAACAAAACGCTCAAATGTGAATAGGGGCCATTGAAATTAATGGGATTTTGCTTGTTGTGCGTTTTGAGACTTCAAAGATGAGCATTTTACGAGCTGAAAAACGCTCAGGTGTGAACAGGGCCTAAAACATAATTTAAGAAAAATAAACACCTCTCGGTGCCAAATCAAAATAAGGATAAATGAGTCTGTCAACCATTCTATGACTCTTAAACTGCGCACTAGATCCAGGGCAGCTATGTCACTTTCACTGAGGATGAATACGTTCTGTTCACTGTCCTAGAATGAATATTTGGTTGTAGAGTCACAGTATGGCACTTGTGGCTTCCCATACAAATAAAAACAAGCATAACACAGAAAAGATGTGAAAATACAGCTCTATTATCTAATATACTTTAATAACCAAGATATATTTATGGCTCTTATTGCTTATCAAACAAATAACTGCTAAATGTTATGACAGTCATAAAAACTGCTGAGAATTATTTTTGGCACACTGTATCATTTTGGATGCCATTCAGACCTTTTTTGCCACTTGATAAATCAGTCTTTGTCATAGTCTAAGACTTCAGCAGTCTCAAATGTTATGAGTTAAAACCAAGAATAAAAATTCTGCATATTTTAGGCAGTGCTTTTGATACAAGTGCCTGTATTTCAGAACTATATATTTTTCAGACTATCAATTATTATTTTTGAGCTTTGCATCTTGACTCTAGGGAGCCGTTAGCAAGCTGTAGAAAAAAATCAATCCAGTTTTACAACTTTTACCTTGGAATGTATCCAACCGCTTATCTAACTAGGTTGTTAATCTATCTTTTTCTCTTTAGTAGGTGTTTTCTGAGTATAGATGACTTCAACTCAGAAAATAAAATACTGCACAAGAGATGATAATAAAACAAAAATGGATTTATTTTTGCTTAGTGTTTCTTTACCATATCCTATCAAGTGCATAGTTCCTTCAGCAATCACGCGCACAGATTTTTTGGTAGATCTTCGTGAGCTTTTGCTTGGTTTGTCTTTTAAGTGAATATAAAATGCAAAATTGTTTACTATATGATTTATTCATGGTATTTTGCCTTTGAGATCCCTTCATTGTAACTCTCATGCGAACACTTTGGCCGGAGGGAGATTGCCATTAAGGATATCCACAAAAACAAAAAAAGGTTTTAACAATACTTTGTTGCAAACAGCAGCAGGAAACAAACACGGCAGGTCGTGTAAAGAGTCAACTCACTTTATAGCAGCAGTTACAATTCTGTTGTATTCCAGTTTTCAGGAGTTTGAGGGTTTGTTCACACCAAATGTATTATAAATATATTTTACTACATCTTCCAAAAAAGCCAAAATGTATGGCCCTCTGAACACCAATGCATGACAATGCAGTGTATACATTTTTGCATCATTTTGGGAGTAAAACCAAAAAGACCTTCTAAAAGAAGAGACTTAATACCTACCTGTCCCAAAGTCTGTTCATGAAATCCTTACTCTTTTGCAGAGCAAGGCTTCCAAACAACACGCTTTTATGTCTTTCAGATGCTTGCACCACTCATCACACACTGTGGCTCCTCCCTAGTGGGAGGAACTATAGAATATCACGGGGGATGCAGACATTTGACACACCCAGGAGCGGTTGGATGTGAAGGATCGTCAGACAGTTTGTTTCCTCTGTTAGCAGTTGTGAACGACTAGATCTGTGTGAGAAGGAGTCTCTAATTGGTTGTTGAGAAACTCTGTCAGGTTTTTATTTCTGTGCAATTCCTCCTCACTACTTGTGTAGCCTGCTGCTGTCAATCAAATCTGCTCACATGATTTGATTGATGGCAGCAGACTCATGTGGCTGTCAATCAAATCTTGAAAGCAGAGTGTGCGGAGCGGGGTCAAGCCAAGCTGTGTGTGTCTATGGATTAAAAAATTAGACGTGTTATCTGCCCCCATAGCAAGTGGTTTGCTATGGGGCAGACACAAAAGAGGAAGAGTAGACAGCACTGACAGGGGATCCTAGAAGAGGAGGTTTGGGGCCACTCTGTGAAATACCATTGCACAAAGCAGGTAAGTATACCATGTTGATCATTTTAATACAAAAAAAAGTAATGCTATTCCTGTATGCAGCAGATTAATGACAATATCTCAGCATAGGCAAGGTGCCATGACTGGTGTTCGGGAACTTATTTTAATGATAAAATGTACAGCTTTTTGTATAAGGATACAGGTGTGGTGTATTGTAGGAATTTTTTTTATGCAGACTTTTCTTCAAAGATACTGAATGTTCTATTTTAAAAACATAGTATAGTTCTGCTTTAATTGATCCCTATTAGTTATGCAAATCATTGCCAGTGACATAACTAATTATGGTGCATGGGTGTGTGTGTAGGTGAGGGCATTGATGGAGGAGGATTTCAAGGAAAGCAGGGGAAAGCAGCACAAGGGACACGACACACAATAGGGACACAATAGTAAGTCGTGCCCCTTGTGCTAATGTTTTTATTTTTTATTTAGATCTCTTTAGGATAATACTCATAGCCTCAAGAAAATTACAAGCATATTGCCTTAAAACATATTTAAAGATAGTACAAATAATATCTCACTTAGAGGATCCCAGGGGAAGCAAAATGACATGCCAATCGATACAATCTAACACTTCACTCACCATGTGATGTCTGTAAATAAAGAGGATGTTAATATGATATCTTTATAAAATCCAGGGTATGAAATTAAGCCAATCTGAAGTATACCTGAACCTAGAGACAAGTAAATAAAGTTCCATCTGTATGTCATAGCAGGATGCTGTAGGTGCCTGGACATCACTTCAGTCCTCTTGTTGAGTGCCCGACATCCTTAAAGAATTTTTCCTTCCCTTCTCCTGTCTCCTATCACTATTAGCCTATTAGTGCGATGAGTGTCCTCAATAGCCAATAATGACATTGGGGAGGTAAAGGGGAAATGGTCTATTTGTGTACCAGAACACTTAGGTTCAAAGTAAATTTAACTACTTGCCTACTGGGCACTTAAACCCCCCTCCTGCCCAGGCCAATTTTCATCTTTCAGCGCTGTCGCAATTGCGAGGTCATGCAACACTGTACCCAAATGAAATTTTTATAATTTTTTTTTCAAACAAATAGAGCTTCCTTTTGGGGCTATTTAATCACTACTGGGGTTTTTATTTTTTGCTGAACAAACAAAAAAAGACCGAAAATTTGGAAAAAAACAAAAAACAGTATTTATAGTTTGTTATAAAATTTTGCAAACAGGTAATTTTAATCCTTCATTGATGTGCGCTGATGAGGCGGCACTGATCGGCCCTGATAGGCACTGATAGGCTGTACTGTTGGGCACTGATAGACTGCACTGATGGGCACTGATATGCTGCACTGATGGGCACTCATAGGCAACACTAATGGGCACTGATAATGTGGCACTGATAAGGTGGCACTGATAAGGCGGCACTGATAGATGGCACTGATGGGTGGCACTGATGGGCAATGATAGGTGGCACTGAAGGGCACTGGTAGGTGGCGCTGAAGGACACTAATAGGTGGCACTTATGGGCACTGATTGGCACTAATAGGTGGCACTGATGGGCAATGATAGGCACCGGTAGGGGACACTTATGATGGGGCACTGATGGGTGGCACTGGTGAGCACTGATAGGTGACAGGGGTAGGTGGCGCTGGTGGGCACTGGCAGGTGGCACTGGTGGGCACTGGCAGATGGCACTGGTGGGCACTGGTAGGTGGCGCTGGTGGGCACTGGTAGGTGGCACCAGTGGGCACTGGTAGGTGGCACTGATGGGTGGCACTGGGGGCACAAATTATCCCTCTCCTCTTTGGGACCGATGTCCCTATGACAGCAGCCGGCGATCGTTGTTTTTTTCTCCTCACACTGACAGTGTGAGGAGAAAAAAACAGCTGATCGCCGGCTGCTGTTTACTTTACATGATCAGCTGTCATTGGCTGACAGCTGATCACGTGGTAAGGGGGCGGGATCGCCCCTGATCTCCGATCTGGGATCAGGCGAGTCTCATGGACTCGCTGATCAAAGAGTGAGCCGGGCGTGCTCCGCAGGGAGTGCGCAGGCCACTCATTGCCGAGAGGATATCATTGTACGCCCTCCCGGCAATTCAGGTCCGCGCTGTAGCCATCATTCGGCTATAGCGCGGATGTCAAGTTGTTAAATACTCAATATGAAATGCGATGGAGTATTTTTATACATGTATCTAATTTTAGGTTTCCCTTAAAGCGTAAAGGTAACGGTTTTTCTAGTTCTTGATAGAGTGGGGAAAGGTATACCCCTGTCAAGTTTTTTATTACTGTCTGTGTCCCCATTGGGAAGAATTACCTTTTATTAGTCCTTGTAACCAAGTTTGGCTATACCTTCTTTTACTGTAAATACAGTTCAAAATATATATTTTGTTAAAATTCTGTTTTCTAGATATATGATACATTCACGTATAAAAGGACTATCTTCTATTTCTATCTTACATAAAGGCATGTAGTAAAGTACTAAAAGCTATAAAAAGTAAAGATATATTAAAGATACCAGTTTATGTTGTTAACATAACACAAATTTGCTTGTAAGTTAAGCTCCAGTGACACTACTAGATAAGCTGAGATTGTTTCATTTAAGCTGTTTTGCATGATTAAAGAATTTTGTACCTATGAAACATTTACGATGCTCAACTCATTAACTCCCACTGTGTACTTAATTTGTTATTACATTATGAGATAAATTAATTTATGGCAGATGTTTTTAAAGTGGGGGGAACACAATTTGCTGTACTGTAAACTTTGCAATGTATAGATCTTTCTATAAAAATTGTTTTATTAAAATGCCATAACATTATAGAAGCAAATCATTTGACAAAAAATGTGAACAAAAAATGTAAAATCAGTTTTGAATATATATACTATGTATATATATATATATATATATATATATATATATATATATATATATATACTAAATATGAAAATGTGACCATGAATGTGTCAGAATAAGCTAAAAACTTAATAACAAAAAGCGTACAGTACACCAAAGCATTTTAAAGGAAGTTCGGAAACTTTTAGAAAAAATGCTAATGGAGACATGGGCCAAGCTTGTACAGAATAATTTGAAAAAGGCTTGGCTGGCCAACAAATAGATTATCCTTTTATTTATTTTTTATTTGTTTTTGAATATGCTAATTACCAAAAAAGTATGCTTATAGATGTGGTAGTTCACTAAGTAGATTAATTAACATGTTTCTGCTGTGTTACTGTTTTAGGGAAACATATTTGCAGTCTGTTTCTTGAAATACATGATGGGAGTATGTAAGTATATAATATCCAGGATTTCCTTGAAAGCTAGCATTGTGAAGCATAAATACATAATATAATTGTAGTTTTAAGTTTCTGGCAATTAGGTAATAAAATAACTTCAATAATATTACTGTTTATATCTTGGGTCATACTTATTAATGTAAAGCATAAAAGCAGTGCACATAGACATCTTTATCACTTTAAAGTAGATTACCCACAAATGCAAATCAATCAAAGGGGATCCTTTTGGACCAATTGCTTAATTCTTGCATGGTCTAAACTGTACTGGCCCAGAAGACAAAGTGTTAAAAGGATAATACACATTAGCAATTCTTTGCCTGTGAATTTGGGAACAGGAAAACAGATATCACACGCCAAACAATGTACACCTTTTAATGAGGCTGACATCTTTGGACGAGGTGACACAATTTGCATATTTCCTGAAAGTGAGACTTTATTAGTGTGAACCATGAGGACAGATGTGCCCCAGCAGGGCTGCCACCTTAGACAACCTGCTGTGTTATTATCACCAGATTATATCACAAGCCTCTGTGATTCCACTTAGCATGCCATGAACTGTTGACATTGGTGACATTGCCTGCAAATGCTACTTTAAAAATGATCCCTGACTCATCCTTAGCTACAAGCAACATAAAACAGAGAAGTGGTTTTCGGCTCCAGCTACAACAGAACACATATGGATTGTTAGTGTTTATAGAATTGATCCTAATACCCAACTAGTTAAATATTTGTTATTTTCTCTGTTAAAATAATAATCTACAGCATTACATGTCACATGTGCTGTTGCTAATATTTTCCTACAAATTCAGACTGCTTTTAACACGGAAACTAAAAAGATGATTCACTGAACAATATTTTTAGGTTTAAGTTCATAATAAAACTGCAAACATCTGAAAGTGCTATTAAATATAAATTGAAAGTTGATATATGCGAAAGTAGTTATAACATGCAATATATATATATACAGTAAGTAATCATTTCAGGTGTTACACCTAAAATAATAGGTTCTTTTGACAGCTCTTGTCCCCCTCCTCCCACCTACAGATACTTATCTTCCCTGTGCTCCCCTGCAGGGGTCAAGTCCTGGGAAAAAAAGTGTGGGAACTCACTCAAGATTACCACCCCCAACCTCAAAAAAAAAAAAAAGTGTGTGTTCTTGTATATATATATATATATATATATATATATATACCTCTTAAGGAGCGAGAGTCACTTTAGCGACTTGGTAACCGGTCACGGGCCACAATGAGCGGAGTGGGCAGATCAGATGACAGGTCCGTGTCAGCATATGAAGAGCAGACACAGCCCTCTCTACTGTATGGGCCCTCCAATCTGATCTGCCCAGACAGAAGGGGATGGATCCTCTTCTGTTTTTTTAATTGGATCAAATTGGGTTCCTGTCCCCCAGGCGGGTATGGCTGGTGGCTGCTAACTGGCTGTCCTCCAGAGCTGGTACTGCTGGTGGGTTCTTCTGGCTGGTACTACTGGCGGGTACTGCTGGCAGGTAATGCTGGTGGGTACTGCTGGCTCGTACTGCTGGTGGGTATTGCTGGTGGGTACTGCTAGTGGGTACTGCTGGCTGGTACTAGTGGTGGGTACTGCTGGTTGGTACTGGTGGTGGCTACTGCTGATGGGTACTGGTGGTGGCTACTGCTGGTGGGTACTGCTGGTGGATACTGCTGGTGGGTACTGCTGGCTAGTACTGCTGGCAGGTACTGTTGGTGGGTACTGCTGTCGAGTACTGCTGGTGGGTACTATGGTTGGTTACGTATACATTGAGTGGCAACTTTGCAGTACGGGCATGATTTATATCAGTTGGACACAAGATCATTAAAACCCTGGATCTGTCACATATTTCTTTGCAAAATAGACTTGATTTATATTTTTAAAAATTTTCCTCAGTAGCACTAAGGGTCCTTTTTTACTGGCGGTGCGCCCGACGGAGTCCGTTTTGCTCAGCGGGGATCGATCTGCCAATCTCCGCTGAGCAGGCGGATGACAGGTCCATCTCCGCTCTGTGTGCAGAGACGGAGCTGTCAGAGCCCCGCTCTCCTCTATGGGAGATTGGATGATAACGGACTGCTTGTCTGTTTTCATACGATCTTATCCAATCCGATCCTCCAGATGGATGGAAAATAGTGTTTTCATCCGTCCGGATTTCATGGACAGGATCGGATAGCAGTGGGTGTCAGCGGAGATGTCTCCGCTGACATTTCCTGCTCCATAGGGCTGCATGCAGCATCCGATCTTGTCCGCCTGAAAAACTGACAGGCGGACCGGATCGGAAAGCCCGTGTGGAAGGGACCAAAGGCATATCTCTTTTGGTCCCCCTGTTTCTTTCTCATCGGTCTCTTTTTATTTTGTCCCTCTTTCTCCTTCTCTATTTCTCCTCTCTCTATCTCTCGCTCCTCTCTATTCTTTCTTTTTTTATTCTTTCTTCTCTCTTTCACTTGTTCTTTTTTTTTCTCCCCCATCCCTCTCTCTCTTTCCATCTGTCTCTTTATATTGCTCTATTTCCTTCCTCTCTCTCTCTTTCTCATCTCTCTCCTTCCCTCACCTCTCTCTCTCTACCTCTTCTTACCTCCTCTCTCTCTCTTTCTCATGTCTCTCCTTCCCTCGTCTTTCTTTCTCTCTGTCTCTCTCTCTTACCTCCCTCTCATCTGCAGAGCCGATGTTTCCTGTATGGCTCCTGTGCCCTGTCACAGGCAGAGGCGGAGTACATTTGATATCACTCCGCCTGTGACAGGAGCAGGCACTATACAGAAGGCATCGGCTCTGCTTTCTGTAGTGCCGGCTCAGTTTACAGTGATGCTCGGGGATGGCAGGTCGGGAACCCGCAATCTGGGCTTACCGACCCACCATCCTAGAGCAGGAGGTGGAGCTGGGATCGTGTCGGGGCTCGGGGGGAACAGGAACGGGAATGGCATTCCTATTGTAGACTAAGTTCAGAAACGCCATTCTCATGCTTTCCCGCAGAACTCGAGCCCTGCTCTCCTGTCACCCTATTTGCTTGTGGAATGACTAGGCCTAAAACCTGTGTAAGCTTCATGTCAGTTAAAGCTTACACAATGTTAATGACATACTTCTCCATATGACAGTTTTGGGGCTGACAAGTGCCTTTTTGTGCTAATAATCCTGAGAATTCCACATACGTGGAAGCAGTGAGCATTTCAAAGAATGCCAAGAAAAAAATGGGCAGGAGAGCGCAGCGTATATATAGTAGAGGGTCTGTTTAATAAAAATATGTGCTTTGTGTGTGCTTTAAATATGTGTTTTGTGACTGTTTCAACATTCGTACAAGCATACCTAATAATACATGTAATGTTTGTAATAGTTTCCTTGTTGCCTTTTGCTGTGTGAATGTAACATTGTGCAGCAGTTGATCCTTAACCACTTCCGGACCGCCCACAGCATATATACTGCGGCAGGGGGGCCCAGCTGCGCAAAAACCACATATAGATATGTGATTTTGTGCAGGGGTTCTCAGGGGTGCCGCTCTAGCTGTGATTAGACACAGCAGGAGCCAATCAGCAGGTCCCACCCACGATCGTGTAGGAGACTGACAAAACGTCCATCTGAAGACAAGGCAGACGGCTGTTCTGTCAGAGAGGAAGAGTGAGATCTTGTGTTTCAGCAAAGCTGAAACACAGATCTCTTTTCTCCTCTATCACATCCATCCCCCACACAGTTAGAAAGCATTCCCTAGAAGCACACTTAACCCCTCGATCACCCCTAGTGTTAACCCCTTCCCTGCCAGTGTCATTTATACAGAAACAGTGCATTTTTTTTTAGCACTGATCACTGTATTGGTGTCACTGGTCCCCAAAAAGTGTCACTTAGTCTTAGATTTGTCCACCGCAATGTCGCAGTCCTGCTAAAAATTGCTGCCATTACTAATAAAAACAATAAAAAAATAAAAATGCCATAAATCTATCCCATAGTTTGTAAACGCTTTAACTTTTGCTCAAACCAATCAAAATACACTTATTAGGATTTTTTTACCAAAAATATGTAGCAGAATACATATTGGCCTAAATTGATGAAAAAAATTAGATTTTTTTTTTTTAGTTTTTATTAGGAATTTTTTATAGCAGAAAGTAAAAAATATTATTATTTTTTTTTTCTTTTCAAAATTGTCTGCCTTTTTTTGTTTATAGCGCAAAAAATAAAAAACGCAGAGGTGATCAAATACCACCAAAAGAAAGCTCTATATGTGGGGGAAAAATACATCAATTTAATTTGGGTACAGCATCCCACAACTGCCCAATTGTCAGTTAAAGAAATGCAGTGCCGTATCGTAAAAAAAATGGCCTGGTCATTAAGGGGGTAAAACCTTCCACAGCCGAAGCTGTTAAAGAAAAATTGTTATTTAAGAACATTTAACCATGAGCTTTACCATTCACCAATAGAGAAAATAGCTTAACACTGTAGGCTAAGAACATTCCACCAGCAGAGCAAATAATGAGGGAGACGTCTGCATTGTGTACAGTCTATGGACAATCTTGTGGGAACGGCTATATGAACAGGTTGTCAGGCAAATGAACCTCCAGCTGCAGTGTTAAGTAAAACACTTAATGGGGCAGCTTCCTTCTGGTTGTCAGGGAACTAGCACCCACCCAGCCAGTGACTCATATCTGCCTGGAACATTCAGTTGTTACGGGATTCCCGACTGATGGATGAATGTAAACAAATAGCGGAGATGTGTAAAAAAAGAAAAAAGAGCTTAAGGCCCCCGAAAATTAATTCTAGCCCCCAGGATTTTAAGGGGGACCCCATGAAATAAATGGCCTGGGTCCCCTGTAGATTCCATACAAAACTCTTATCCAAGCATGTAGCCTGGTTGACCAAGAAAGGCAGGGAAACAAGCATGTGGCCCCCTCTTCCTGAACCATACCAGGCCACATGCTCTCAAAATAGATGGGGTATCCCCTGGCAAAACATCTTTTCCCTATGTTGATAAGGACAAGGGCCTCTTCACCACAAAATTGGCCTGGTGGAAGCCTTATTAAAATCTGAAAGCTGTTTTGGAAATAAGGGGGCCTAGATACCAGCTATCCCACGTTAATGCGTATGTAGTATATATTACCCATACTCATTCACAAAAAAAAGTCAACAGTAAAAAAACACACACACTTGTTGACAAGTCCTTTATTTAAAAAAAAAAGTATTCCACAATGTTACTCCACTGTAAACCATGTTGTCCAGGGATGCACATCTAGGTAATATTATTGACCAATTATTGCCATATCCATATATGGTCAGTTAGGTTACCTGAAGACCCATGCCCCTTTGATTTTATAGGGTGGTGGGAACCAGGAGATGACAATCAGCAGGAGTCAAGTGATGAGTTTAGTTGTGCTGGCAAGCTTTTTTTTTCTTTTTCATTACGTGGGTTGGCAGCCATCAGGCATCTTTTTTCTTTGTATGTGTAGGGGCATTATATACCCTTTCACATAGGGAAGAGGGTGGTATTTGGGAGCCCCCTTATTTTTAAAGTGGGCTTCCAGGTTCTGAAAAGCCTTTACCTGCAGACTCAAACAACCCCTGAGCAAAGGTTGTGGGAAAGAAGCCCTTGTCCTCATCAACACAAGGACAAGGTGTTATGCCAGAGGTTTCTCTCAGGCACATGTTTCCTAGCTACTCATGCTCAAATAGGGGATTCTAGTTGATCACAGACTCAACAACAGAATGCAATGTCAAGCTGCAGCAAGCAAGGCTATTAGACTATAAGCAGGCATTAAAAAGGGTATCTACTGTACTCAAGAAATAGGACTATAATTCTACCAGTGTACAAAATTCTGGTTCAGCAACATCCTGACTATGCCATCCAGTTGTGGTCACCAGTCCTCAGGAAGGCTGTGCTGAAACTGGAGAGAGTCCAGGGAAGGCTACAAAGCTAATAAGGGGACTGGAGGACCTCAGTTATGAGGAGCAGCTACAGCCATTAAAATGTATTCTCCCTGGAGAAGAGATACATAAGAGGAGATATAATCACAGCATACAAATATCTATATGGTGATTCCAGCATAGGGAGAAACTATTCAGTCTCAGGTCACCTTGTCATGTCTCTCACTTAAAGTCCCAACCCTTATTTTTGTATATTGAATAGGGATGGAGACGTACGGAAAGTCCCACCGTGTGCCTCACTCAAAGTCCCACACCTCCCCCCCCCCCCTCTTTACAGGTCACTTAAGAAGACACGCAGTCACCCAGTCACCCAATGAAGTTGGGCAAGAAGTGGTTTAATCCTAAACAGCATAAGGGGTTCTTTACTGTTAGAGTAGTAAAGATGTGTAACTCCATTACACAGTTGGTGGTGTCAGCAAGGAGTGTCAATATTTAAAAAAAAAACTTTTAGATTGGCATCTTAGCAAATTAAATATACAGGGATATGGGAAATGATAGTAACACAAGCACACATTCACACACTAACACAGGTTTAACTGGATAGACTGGTGTTTTTATTCACGCCTACCAACCACGTAACTATGTATTTGTTTTTTGTATGAGGTTTTCTCTTAAAATCTAAACCAGACTTCAGGGGTATGGTATTGAATTTGGGGGGGGGGGGACCCCAAGATATTTTTTTAATTGGGCCCCCCTTAAAACCCATACTAGAATTAAAGGGCCTGGTATACTTTAGGTGGGAGACCTCACTCTGTTTTCTTTTAAAAACTTTCCCCACTGTTTGTTTTACATTCACCTGTCAGTCAGGCCAAATAACAGCTGAATGTGCCAGGCGGGGATGAGTCACTGGTTGTTAGGTTGCCAGTGAGTGCTGTCACATTTAGCAGTGGTAGTAATACAACTGCTAAATGTTTGGCATCTCAGTACAGCTAGAGGTACATTTAGCTGAAACCCATTTGTTTGGACATTGCCACAGGAATCTTCAAAGACTGTACACAATAAAGAAGTCTACCTCATAATTTCAAACAAAAAGGGGTCCCGCCTCTCAGAGGAGACGCACGTCACACCCCCAAGAAAAGGCTCCACCCACCACCCAATCCAAACACATGCCACTATAAGCACCCACCAACCCCAGACTCTTGGCCAAGGTCAACTCCCAAATGCTGGAAACCCACTAAAGGATATGGGGGTGTGACTTGCGTCTCCTCTGAGAGGCGGGACCCCTTCTTGTTTGATTTTATCCAGTATCTTTGAGCTCTATGCACTTTGTAATTTGTCTTAATGTATTGCTTTTGCCATTTTATCTTGCTTCAATAAAGTACCTATCAATCTTACCCACCGCATGCCCATGTTTGAGCCTTCAATGCGACTTCTTTTTTCTGTTTTTTCTCACTGTGTTTAGTTGCTAGGCTCACCGGTCATATACAGTGTGATATCCGGATGGTTAATTAAGTTTTGAGTGTCACACCCTCACGCCCTAGGCACTTTGTAGGCGTGAAAACAATCCAGACACAGAAGACATGCTTGCAGCATCAAATAGTAAATTTACCAGTAGTAATGAAAATTCTGTTATGGAACCCCCCTGTGTTTACCATACTATGTTACAGGAAGCAGGATGTTGTTCTGGGTTTAATTACCAGTGTGAACATTGCCCTTGTTCACCTTATATGTTCCCATTTATCCCTTGTTCATATTGGAGCGATTTGTCATGTGATTTGACGGGTCAAATCGCATTACAAGCAGTGCTTTAAGTGGGCCGGTACTCAGTACCACCACTTCCAAATATGGCTCTTGAGCACACCGCCACCTCTCCGTGCGCCTTACCGTACCAGTACGCTCATTTTGGACATCTGCACCCTCAATTGCCCCCCCCCCACAATATTTCCCACCCCAGAGCGAGACCAGTCACCACCAGTGAGTCCCCCTGCTCCAGAGTCCCAGCCAAGGCCAGGGGGGGGTGCTCTGTGGGGACCCTGATGTGGGGTGGGGGGGTGACAAAATTTCATAGGCTATAATAGAGTACCGGCACCTCTTTTGGGCCACTTAAAGCACTGATTACAAGTCGCAGCCTATTGCTGGCAATGGCACTGTTCAAAGTGGAGTGACACTGACTTTGTGGCACTGCACCAATTTACAAAAGTAGTTCCTGCACTACTATTGCCGATTTCAGGTGCAACTTCAATAGACATCTGTGCATGAAGCCGCACAGATGTCTTTCAAGTAGCACCTGAAATCACGCTGACCTGCTACTTTGAAATCGTGCTACTTCAAGTAAAGTAGCATGATTTCAAAGTAGCATCAATGTGAACCAGGGCTTAATGTGTGTGCAGTTTATACTAACTGGAAGAGATAATTCGTGTCCACCCAAACTGGCTTCAAAGCATATATGTGTGTATCACTAAAGAGGAACTTTGGATGGTAAGGTTATTCAGGGCAGGGGCAGTCACTATGTTTTGCTAACCTCTGTAGAATATTAAAAGGCTTCAGAAATGTATAAATATGCATAAATAAAGTATTGGTATGGCTACATTTTGTGTTGCTCTGTAATTTACAATTTTAAATCATTACTCCTAAATTAACCTTTACTAAACAGCAATATATTAAGTGTCTCATTTTCAGCTTCATTATTATTTTTATTGTTTAAGTGACCAAATTCATCTGACCTAACCATTAATATGTTTATTACTGAGATACACTTCTCTACACCTTTATTATCCCTTACTTTCACCTGTAATTAAATTAAAATAAATATTTCAAATTAGAGACTCAGGCAAACAAATCTATAAAGTTTATTTCAGCTAACATTAATGAAGGATACAAAGAAGATCCCATTGCGTGGAAGAACTGCTGAAAACAAACAAAGGGGCATGCAAGGAATCAATGGATACTCCTAAGCACTCACGGGTAGCCTCAGTTGCCCTGTCCATTTTGCCTCTTCTCACACAAGTATCTTTGGTTTCCACTCAAGCACAGTGTTACTGGCAAATGCCTTCTCCATCTGCTAGCTAAAATAGCAATCCAGATGTGTCAAAGCACATCGCCTGCTCAGTTTATTTATGACTGAAACCAAAAGGTTTCTATTGGTCTTTCTAAGCAGAAAAAAATGTTGTCCTATATCTCACAGGCAATTCTGGGGTGCTGATGAGCGGAACATGTTAAAGATATACCATGTTCATGTAATACGCTAGAGCAGTGGTCTTCAAACTATGGCCCTCCAGTTGTTCAGGAATTACAATTCCCATCATGCCTAGTCATGTCTGTGAATGTCAGAGTTTTACAATGCTTCATGGGACGTGTAGTTCCGCAACAGCTGGAGGGCCGTAGTTTGGAGATCCCTGCACTAGAGTATTGCATGGTTAAAGCTGTACTACAGGATTTTTTTGTGTTGCATACTTACATTGTTCCAAGCTGAACTAATGTAAGTATGCATATCTCATACTTCACTGGAAATGACTATAGCAGTCAGCTCTACTACAGTGATAGCTGTGATCTTCCCACTCAGATTTTGTGTGTGCAGCTGAACTTTTGCACACTGACCACAGGAGGTTGGTAGTTTGACACTGCTGCAATCCATAGCCTTGTATTTTTTTAAATGACTATAAGGTGCCCTCTGATTGGACAAGGTGGATAGGAGGGACAGTGATATCATTCTCCACCTTGTTTGATCAGAGAATGTCTTTTATATACTGTAGAGAGTCAGCCTGGGGCAAGTTTAGGAGGGGGTTAATTGTATAGAACAGGTACATCCCCTTCAGGCCTGTTTATTAAGCAGCCAGTTTATTAAGCAGCTGATCAGCAAGGATGAAATTCACCTGTTTGATTAGCTTGCTTTTAACAGAGTCTTTGAAATACTGTGCATGCTGTGGACAGAACGCTGGAAGTTATTCATGTAAGACTGTGTTGTACTGATGGAAAATGTTACCTGTCGTGTTTAAGCTGAATTTGAAGACAAAGCCCGTCACTTTTCTGTTTGCTGATAAATAAAACAGATTTTACATTTATTGCACTGTCTGCAAAGAACTTGTTTACCCCCTCTGAAACCAACAATTGGTGGAGGAATACAGTAGACAGTTTGAGGGGTGCAGGCCAGTCCCATGTCCTGGGTTAGAGCTGCATAGGCTATAAAAGCATCATAAAAAAACAATGGAGGAACTGATTAGGCAATTAACACTGGAAAATTTGCAGGCACAGGTTCGCCTTGAGAAATCTTAGCACAGGTACAAGCCCACCATTAGCAAAACCTAGCGCAGACACAGGCCTGCCATGAGCAGGTCTTGGAACAGATATTTGCTGTTCAACAAGAGACAAAAAGCTTATTTATTGATCAACTAGCAGGTCTACAGAAGGCAGTGTTTCAGCAGGCTGAAAGGTTGGGAAATGGCTCTAGTATAAAGAGTGACCTGCAGGAAGACTGTGCAGTGGGCTCTACAAAAGATGACTGTGCAGCTTTTTTGGCATTGTTTGAGTGGATTGCAACAAAAGAAGGACTGCCTGAGAAAGATTGGCTGGATATGCTGGCTCCTTTCTTAACCACTTAAGCCCCGGAAGATTTTACCCCCTTCCTGACCAGGGGGTTTTTTGCGATTTTTTACTGCGTGACTTTAACGGACAATTGCGCGATCGTGCGACGCTGTACCTAAACGAATTTCACGTCCTTTTTTTCCCACAAACAGAGCTTTCTTTTGGTGGTATTTGATCACCTGTGCGATTTTTTGATCATGCGCTATAAACCAAAAAAGAGCGTAAATTTTGCAAAAATAACAATATTTTTCACTTTTTTTTTATATGAAATTCCCCCCCAAAAAAATGTAAAAATCAAAATTTTTTAACATTTTCGGCCAATTTGTTTTATGCTACATATGTTTGGTAAAAAAAATCGCAAAAAGCGTATTTTGATTGGTTTGCGCAAAAGTTATCGCGTTTACTAACAAAGGGAAAGATTTTTG
Organism: Pelophylax lessonae; assembly: GCF_965119305.1. Lineage (NCBI taxonomy): Eukaryota > Metazoa > Chordata > Amphibia > Anura > Ranidae > Pelophylax > Pelophylax lessonae. The sequence continues at coordinate 448,227,554 of NC_138769.1, forward strand.
TCATTTTTGGTGTTTTTTTTTTTTTAACGAGTAATGGCGGCGATCTGCGATTTTTTTGCGGTACTGCGACATTGCAGCGTACAGATCCGACCCTTGACTGACATTTTTGACACTTTTGAGGGTACCAGTGACATTACTGCAGTAATCAGTGCTATACATATGCACTGTTACTGCAAAAATGACACTGGCAGGGAAGGGGTTAACTGTATTGGACAGGGAGGGGTTAAGTGTGTCCTAGGGGCGTGATTCTAACTGTAGTGGGACATGGCTACTAATGTAAAAACAGAGATCAATGGTTCTACCTAGAGCGGGTCCGCCGGTCACACGCCCGCACTCCTCCGTGAACGAGCCGAGGCGCTACTGGCTCAAAACCCGGTGACAGGCGAGTGACGTAGACCTACCTGGCCGGGGCTGACTGCCGCAGTAAATATACTGTGCGCAGTCGGCAATCCAGTGAGGTTTGCTGTTTGTCCTGCCACCAACTGGGTCATATGTCAGCCCCATGTCCTAAGCAGGAGGAGCCAATGCAATGCAGTAAAATGTACCTGTCGTATTTAAATTGAATTTGAAGACAAAGCTTGTCACTTTTCTGTTTACTGATAAATAAAGCAGATTTTAAGTTTATTGAACTGTCTGCAAAGAGTCTGTTTACTCCTCTGATCCCGACAATACATTCAAAAAATATGAGGTGTTTTATAATTGGCAGCAGTGACAATCAAGCAACCCCCAGAGCGTAGAGGGGAAGCGGAATCAGAATATGGCAGTTATTATTGTAGTAGCCCTGACTACATAAGAGATTTCTAACTTCCCCGCTGGCCCTTTTGGTATGAGAAATGCATACCTACATTGTGCCAAAATGGACTGATATTTTTAAAACACATAATCCCAGGAATTTAGATTTGAATAATTTGTATGGAAATATAGACTTTCTGCTAAAAATAGCAAACTTATCACGTATGAATATACAACTCAGCACTGTTTTATTTATACACATATATCATTCTATATAGGTATGTGTCTGTCCTCTGAAGACTGAGAATACAAGAACCATAGAACTACATTGGGCATGAGTACGCCAAGGGACAGTCCACTGCCAAAGCATGGGCATGCACTGTTTTCCTGGAAGAGCAAAGGATCAGGTAAGTAAGTGCTTTTTACCACCCCTGTAGATATAAATAAGTATTTATTCCTTTTTATGACAGAAGAGAAGAGACCTTAATGGTCAAAAGAACCATAAAACTTTCTATAACTTTTTTTCTTTTGTTGCACCTGTAAAGTGTTTATCTAATTTAAACTTAAAGTTCAGTCTGGCTTTAAAGCAAGCTTGTGCTTATTTTTCCTTCCACATTCAGCACCAAGAGACAAATAAAAAAAAAAGTGTTATTTACAGGTAGAAGCAATTGACTTACTGTATATAACAGCGCTGGGCCAATCAGTGCTGTTACATGGTGAGTTCATAGCCCTTTGTAAGCTTTCACTCCAGCAACCTGCAACTTAGACAGGGTCTTCTTTTCACTCCTGGCAGCTGAAGCTCTTGGCAATGGAAGGAAAGGAAGGGCTGCAATAAACCGTACCCGCCTCCCTCCAAGGTACCCCTTCAATGTTTTAATCAAATGGCCTGGTCCCTCCTTTGCTGGCCACCAGGCTTTATACCTGGATAAGCATTATTTATGAATCTTTAGGAGGATCCCATGCAGTTTTTGATATTGTTCCTTAAAAGGTTAGTAAATAACTTTAAAAAATCCACAATTAAAAAAAAACATGAATCTTCATCAATCACAATGACACACTAAATGATATCCATGCTGCCCAATAATGTTTACACTCTGCGACAACACACTGCCTCCAGATAATGCTGTCCCGCTACTCTCATTTCAAATAACAGATCCCCATCTGTGCACTATTCATAGACAGACTGACCAGAGGTCAAGGGTGATGTCACTGATCCAGGATCCTGTTCCTGCTTGTTTACAAACAAGAGCCAGCCAGGTATCTGTCATTTTGCGTTAGTAGTGTGACAGGTAAAAATCATCAGGCAGCAGGTCATTGTGGCAGTGTGGAAACATAATTTAATGTAGGGCAACATCCTCCTATTACTGCTGCTAAATGACAGATTCCTGACCAATGTCTGTAAACAAAAATATGTCACTTTTAAACGACTACATCATATTTCCTAACTTCATTTGCAGCTTAAAGGCATCCCAAACCATGGCATTGAAATTACTTTTTTAATGTTAAAATTTAATGTTTAAACCTTTTAAGCTGTATTAAAAGACCCTATCCCAACTAAATAGGATTTTATTTGTTTAATTTCCATGGGTTCACTTTCCCCAGGACAGTTCCAAGCTACCCATGCATTTTTTTAACAGTAGCTTGCAAATTAGCCTTGAAAAAAGGTCAGAAAATAATAGCATGATTTGGCTCCCTTAGGCTTCAGTAGGGTTCTGCAATATGTTTGGTGACCGTGGACTTCCTCCTGGGTTCACCAAACATTCTGCACACCAAACTTTGTCTCTAGTTATGACCTCTGCTCACTTACAAGTTCCCCTTGCCTGACAAGTTGCTTCTTTGCTTTGCTATTCAGCTTGTTAACTGTCCTTAGTGGAGGAAACCCAAGTTCTGCACCCTGTAAGTCTGATGCAACATATCTCCTTTCAAGGTTTCCTACATAAGACCCAATACACTTTTGCTTGGTCACCATGGAGAAGCCCATGCCAGTGGTGACACAGAAAACCATACAAGCCTGTGCAGCCTGTGTATAATAAAAAGCCATGCAAGAAATTAGGGTAAGAAGAAGCTTTCTGTTGCGTTATTTGTTAAACCTTCATTGAGTTTTGTAGTAAACTTTACCAACCAATCACAAATTTTATTGATCTTGCCACACAAGGCTATTCAAAGTTAACGATTTATTACTGTTGCACACAGGTCTTCTCACTGTGATGTTAAATGACCCCAATGTCCAGTTTCTAATAGTTTTTTTAGTATTATGTTAGGTTGAATCTATATTTAATTTGAAGGCAGTTTGTCCCTCAAGAGAAACTGCCTTTTCGTAAATGTAATTATACTTATTATTGCTGTATACCTTCTCAACTAAATGTAATATCATTTCTTCTCCTTATTATTTTCTATATTTACTTATCAAACTCTCTCCAGTGGAAGATTATTTTCACACATGTACAAGAGTAACAATAACCACATTCAGAAAAGTGTGCTCTCATTTCTTACTCAATGCATAAGATCACTTCTAGAATTATCGAGCGTGAAATTGATGTAACCATATCATAACCCATTTACATGTAAAACTGGAATTTACTAATTACTAAGGATTCATCTACTTACAAGATTTTTTTTTCCCATCATTTATGTTCAATGAATGTTTCTTATATCCTGCTGTGAGTTTAAAAAAAAAAATAATTTAAATTAATTTTCTATTACAGTTTTGAAAGCCAGTTTCAATTTTCTACTGACATTTTGATTCAAAACCATTATTATAATGCTCATTTATATTTAATAAATGTGCAAATATGATTTTACCTTGCAAAGTTTGATTTTCTTTTATTCCTTGCCTGCTTTCATGGATGAGTCTATGTTAACCGTTCGTCAAATGTGAGGCACACAACTACAGCTAGAGAGGTACACAAACAGTTTCCCAAGTAAAAAATAATAATGCAAATCAGTAATCTGTAAAGTGAGATAGGATTAAATTAGAGCCCGACAGTGATGTTTATTTTTAGCCTGTGCCCAAGGGTTCCTGTTATTGTTCCTAACAGTGAGCTGCTGATATTTATGGAAGAACCTTTGCATGGAGGATCATGGCGAAGAAGGGGGTTACAGAGAATCTGTCACTTTGCTCAATCAGGACAAAGTGACAATTATTTTTTGAAAGCATACCCTCTCTGATACTCTCATGAAGGTTCTATTATTAGTTCATTGTACCATAGGTTAGACCTTAGTAGCAGCAGGATCCACAGCAGCTTCGCTTTACTTAGCCATAAGGGTAAATCCTCTAGAACTCTGGATACAGACAGGATTTACTTTGTCAGTCAGGACACCAGAACCTGCTAGTAGGTAGTTGTATTTTTTTTACAATGCTTTAGGCACATTCCTGGTGTACATTCTTAGCATCTGTAGAAAGCTGAGATTAAGAGCCAGGTTCCAGGACATAAAACTCCAATTCACATGCGCAGGATTTACATCAACAGTAACCGTCTAATGACTGACAAAGAATACTGGGCTGGAAGATCAACAGGAGATTATGGCAAAGTTTTATATACCTAGTGGTGGAGCCTGACGGAATGAGGAAGGCCTCTCTTTCAGCTCCAGCTCTAGGCCTTCTAGTAATGTAGCAAAAATTACAACAGAAATGCCAGAAAGAATAAGAGTAAATTACTGTGTGCCAAACTCGTACCTATTGTCCATGGTTTAAGTGGTCATAAAGTATTTTATGCGCATTAAATCAGGGCATAGGCACCCAGAATAAAGAGACCACCCCACTGCAGACCCATGTGGCATTTCCCCAGTTACAAGTAATCAAATACAAAAATGACAGAAATGTCAGTTTTTATAAAATTCCTTATCCTTTATTACAAATTTAGCTCAACAAGTAAATATCATGAATCAAAAAATCACACTTTTCACAATATATAAGTCAACATTGTCTTCACCATTAAAGACTAAATATTGACAGTAGAGTCAAATAAACAGCAGCGCTCAAAGTATATTCCAGGTAACCCTCCAGTGGCATAGGCATAAAAACTGTGTGAGGAAAATGATATGTCCATTTTTAGCTGCAAGTACTCCATTGCAAGTACAACATTTTAAGTACAGTGAATGAGATATTGCAGGAGACTGAAGAGATACTGAAAGAGATTGGCTTGGAGTTTGCAACCAACTCATCTGTGTTTCTTATTGCTGACAATTGCTTGAGAAGAGGAAAGGAATTTGGTCAGGTGTCTGCTATTGTGCATTTGCTAATGAGACTAGCCCATTAAGGTGTTACAATTGTTGCTGGGGGTGGAGCTGTGAAGGAGTGTGTATATATAGAGAAATACTCATTAGCTGGCCTAATTCATTAGCTGCAAGTACTCCATTGCAAGTACAACATTTTAAGTACAGTGAATGAGATATTGCAGGAGACTGAAGAGATACTGAAAGAGATTGGCTTGGAGTTTGCAACCAACTCATCTGTGTTTCTTTTTGCTGACCATTGCTTGAGAAGAGGAAAGGAATTTGGTCAGGTGTCTGCTATTGTGCATTTGTTAATGAGACTAGCCCATTAAGGTGTTACAATTGTTGCTGGAGGAGGAGCTGTGAAGGAGTGTGTATATATAGAGAAATACTCATTAGCTGGCCTAATTCATTAGCTGCAAGTACTCCATTGCAAGTACAACATTTTAAGTACAGTGAATGAGATATTGCAGGAGACTGAAGAGATACTGAAAGAGATTGGCTTGGAGTTTGCAACCAACTCATCTGTGTTTCTTTTTGCTGACCATTGCTTGAGAAGAGGAAAGGAATTTGGTCAGGTGTCTGCTATTGTGCATTTGCTAATGAGACTAGCCCATTAAGGTGTTACAATTGTTGCTGGCGGAGGAGCTGTGAAGGAGTGTGTATATATAGAGAAATACTCATTAGCTGGCCTAATTCATTAGCTGCAAGTACTCCACTGCAAGTACAACATTTTAAGTACAGTGAATGAGATATTGCAGGAGACTGAAGAGATACTGAAAGAGATTGGCTTGGAGTTTGCAACCAACTCATCTGTGTTTCTTTTTGCTGACCATTGCTTGAGAAGAGGAAAGGAATTTGGTCAGGTGTCAGCTATTGTGCATTTGCTAATGAGACTAGCCCATTAAGGTGTTACAATTGTTGCTGGGGGAGGAGCTGTGAAGGAGTGTGTATATATAGAGAAATACTCATTAGCTGGCCTAATTCATTAGCTGCAAGTACTCCATTGCAAGTACAACATTTTAAGTACAGTGAATGAGATATTGCAGGAGACTGAAGAGATACTGAAAGAGATTGGCTTGGAGTTTGCAACCAACTCATCTGTGTTTCTTTTTGCTGACCATTGCTTGAGAAGAGGAAAGGAATTTGGTCAGGTGTCTGCTATTGTGCATTTGTTAATGAGACTAGCCCATTAAGGTGTTACAATTGTTGCTGGAGGAGGAGCTGTGAAGGAGTGTGTATATATAGAGAAATACTCATTAGCTGGCCTAATTCATTAGCTGCAAGTACTCCATTGCAAGTACAACATTTTAAGTACAGTGAATGAGATATTGCAGGAGACTGAAGAGATACTGAAAGAGATTGGCTTGGAGTTTGCAACCAACTCATCTGTGTTTCTTTTTGCTGACCATTGCTTGAGAAGAGGAAAGGAATTTGGTCAGGTGTCTGCTATTGTGCATTTGCTAATGAGACTAGCCCATTAAGGTGTTACAATTGTTGCTGGCGGAGGAGCTGTGAAGGAGTGTGTATATATAGAGAAATACTCATTAGCTGGCCTAATTCATTAGCTGCAAGTACTCCACTGCAAGTACAACATTTTAAGTACAGTGAATGAGATATTGCAGGAGACTGAAGAGATACTGAAAGAGATTGGCTTGGAGTTTGCAACCAACTCATCTGTGTTTCTTTTTGCTGACCATTGCTTGAGAAGAGGAAAGGAATTTGGTCAGGTGTCAGCTATTGTGCATTTGCTAATGAGACTAGCCCATTAAGGTGTTACAATTGTTGCTGGGGGAGGAGCTGTGAAGGAGTGTGTATATATAGAGAAATTCTCATTAGCTGGCCTAATTCATTAGCTGCAAGTACTCCATTGCAAGTACAACATTTTAAGTACAGTGAATGAGATATTGCAGGAGACTGAAGAGATACTGAAAGAGATTGGCTTGGAGTTTGCAACCAACTCATCTGTGTTTCTTTTTGCTGACCATTGCTTGAGAAGAGGAAAGGAATTTGGTCAGGTGTCTGCTATTGTGCATTTGCTAATGAGACTAGCCCATTAAGGTGTTACAATTGTTGCTGGCGGAGGAGCTGTGAAGGAGTGTGTATATATAGAGAAATACTCATTAGCTGGCCTAATTCATTAGCTGCAAGTACTCCACTGCAAGTACAACATTTTAAGTACAGTGAATGAGATATTGCAGGAGACTGAAGAGATACTGAAAGAGATTGGCTTGGAGTTTGCAACCAACTCATCTGTGTTTCTTTTTGCTGACCATTGCTTGAGAAGAGGAAAGGAATTTGGTCAGGTGTCAGCTATTGTGCATTTGCTAATGAGACTAGCCCATTAAGGTGTTACAATTGTTGCTGGGGGAGGAGCTGTGAAGGAGTGTGTATATATAGAGAAATACTCATTAGCTGGCCTAATTCATTAGCTGCAAGTACTCCACTGCAAGTACAACATTTTAAGTACAGTGAATGAGATATTGCAGGAGACTGAAGAGATACTGAAAGAGATTGGCTTGGAGTTTGCAACCAACTCATCTGTGTTTCTTTTTGCTGACCATTGCTTGAGAAGAGGAAAGGAATTTGGTCAGGTGTCAGCTATTGTGCATTTGCTAATGAGACTAGCCCATTAAGGTGTTACAATTGTTGCTGGGGGAGGAGCTGTGAAGGAGTGTGTATATATAGAGAAATACTCATTAGCTGGCCTAATTCATTAGCTGCAAGTACTCCACTGCAAGTACAACATTTTAAGTACAGTGAATGAGATATTGCAGGAGACTGAAGAGATACTGAAAGAGATTGGCTTGGAGTTTGCAACCAACTCATCTGTGTTTCTTTTTGCTGACCATTGCTTGAGAAGAGGAAAGGAATTTGGTCAGGTGTCAGCTATTGTGCATTTGCTAATGAGACTAGCCCATTAAGGTGTTACAATTGTTGCTGGGGGAGGAGCTGTGAAGGAGTGTGTATATATAGAGAAATTCTCATTAGCTGGCCTAATTCATTAGCTGCAAGTACTCCATTGCAAGTACAACATTTTAAGTACAGTGAATGAGATATTGCAGGAGATAGTCAGGAGGTAGGCTGGAAGGTGGAAAAAAGAAAAAAAAAAGGTAAGATTTGTTTGACTTAAATTTACAAATTTTCTTATTTTTTTTTTCTCTCATCTTCAAAATGGCAGACTTGGTTCAGTGCAGGAATTGTTTTGCATTTATTTCATGTTCCACTCTTTGGAGATTCGGATGCTGTCAGATCTGTAGACAATTCTCCTTACTGCAGCAGGAAATTGCATTTTTGAAATCAGAGATATTTAAATTATCTGTTAAACAAACTCCAGCTGGGACTGCTGCAATGCCACTGCCACAGAGGACCCCCAGAAATGGCAGATGGGTTACTGTAGGTTCAGGAAGACTTAGAGTGGTGGATAGAAGACATGTCCCACAGTCGGTGGTTCTCCAAAATTCATTTGCAGCACTCTCAGAATGTAAGGACAACATGGATATGGACTCAAGCACAGAGGGTGAGAAACCATCGACTCCTATGTCTAATGTATGCAAGACTGCAGCCAAGGACAAAAAAGATAAAGTGAAGTCTCAAAGGAAGCAGCTGTTGCTGGGTGATTCAATCATAAGAAGTGTGGAGCTTAAAGAAAATGGTTTTGTGAGATATCTCCCTGGTGCTACTGCTAGACGAGATAGAAGACGTATTATTAATATTGTTAAGCAAGCAAAGCAGGAAGGGGACGTGGATCTTCTTGTCCATCTAGGGACAAATGACCTGGCTTGCAATGAAGTGTCAGAGGTGAAAAAATCTTTTATCACACTTGCATCCACCATTTCATTTTCTGAAGTTCTGCCTGTGCATAATGTTCAGAATGATAGGCAGAGGCGCATAAAGGAGTTCAACATATGGCTTAGTAAATGGTGTCAAGAGCAAGGATTTGGCTTTGTTTCTCATGATAGCTCTACTTGGAATAGAAAGGAACTGTACAAAAAAGATGGTTTGCATCTTTCTCTCAAAGGAACAAATGTACTTAGTGAACAACTCCAAGAATTTGCGAAAGAGTATTTAAACTAGGAAGGGGGGGCAAAAGAGTGGAATTACAAGAGTCCAATTGCCCCCCGAAACAATGCCAGAACAGGTCAGAGGTTAAGAAATGATAAGCTCAGAGTCCTGTCTACAAATGCTCGCAGTTTAGGTAAAAAAATCAATGAACTTGGGTCAATTATGGCATCTAAGAATGTAGATTTAGTGGCTGTTACGGAGACATGGTTTAATGAAAGAAATGACTGGGACATAACCATACCAGGGTACTCTTTATACAGAAGAGACAGAGAAGGCTTTGAGGAGGAGTGGCCCTGTATGTGAAAGATAGCATTAAATCTAACCTAATACAAGTTGGTGAGGCCAACATAGAGTCAGTTTGGGTTATGTTGCAGTTTGCTAATCATGCAGTAACTCGTGTAGGTGTGATATATAGACCACCTGGTCAAGTCAAAGAACTAGATGATCTACTAGTTGAAGAAATAGCTAAAATGACAATGAAAGGAGAAGTTATCATTATGGGAGATTTCAATCTTCCAGATATAAACTGGAAAACCAAAATAGCAAGTTTTACCAGGAGTACAGATATTCAAAATTCCCTACTGGGGTTGTCTCTGCAACAAGTGGTTGAGGAGCCAACCCTAGGGAGGCCATTTTGGATCTGGTATTCACAAATGGGGATTCGGTATATGATGTCATTGTAGGCGAAACCTTAGGATCCAGTGATCACCAGTCAGTGTGGTTTAATATAAGAACTGTGAAAGAGTCACACCACACAAAAACAAAAGTTTTAGATTTTAGAAAAACAGACTTTTCAAAAATGAAATTAGTCATAAATGAGTCCTTATCAGACTGGAACGGATTACATGGAGTCCAGGAGAAATGGGACTACTTAAAAGGTGCATTATTGAAGGCAACAGAAAATTGCATTAGACTTGTTAGTAAAAGCAAAAAAAGGAAGAGACCACTGTGGTACTCAGCAGAAGTGGCCCAAATCATTTAAAATAAAAAGCTAGCATTTTGTAATTATAAAAAAACCCAGAGCAATGAAGATAAGGAAATCTACAAGATTAGGCAGAAAGAGGCCAAGCAAGTTATAAGAACTTCTAAAGCGCAGGCAGAAGAAAAACTAGCTCAGTCTATGAAAAAGGGGGATAAGACATTCTTCAGATATATAAATGAAAAAAGGAAATTAAAACAAGGAATAACTAAATTAAAAACAAAGGACGGAAGGTATGTAGAAGAGAATAAAGGGCTAGCCGACTGCCTTAATGAATACTTCTGTTCAGTTTTTACAGAATAAAAAGAAGAAGGACCTCCACTTGAAAGGATGACTAATGAATCGTTTGATGCATGTGTCTTTACAGAGGAAGACGTTCTAAGATTGCTGTCTAAAGTGAAGACAAATAAGTCACAGGGTCCTGATGAGATACACCCAAAATTATTAAAAGAGCTTAGTGGTGAGCTGGCAAAACCATTAACAGATTTATTTAACCAATCATTAGTAACAGGAGTCGTCCCGGAAGATTGGAAATTGGCAAATGTCGTGCCCATTCACAAGAAAGGTAGTAGGGAGGAATCGAGCAACTATAGACCAGTGAGTCTGACATCAATAGTAGGCAAATTAATGGAAACCATATTAAAGGATAGGATTGTGGAACATCTTAAATCCCATGGATTGCAAGATGAAAAACAACATGGGTTTACTTCAGGGAGATCATGTCAAACAAATCTTATAGATTTTTTTGACTGGGTGACTAAAATAATAGACGGTGGAGGTGCAGTAGACATTGCATATCTAGATTTTAGTAAGGCTTTTGACACTGTCCCACATAGAAGACTTATCAATAAACTGCAGTCATTGAGCATGTACTCCCATATTGTTGAGTGGATTAGGCAGTGGCTGAGTGACAGACAACAGAGGGTCAATGGAGAACATTCAGAACAAGGTCATGTTACCAGTGGGGTACCTCAGGGATCTGTACTGGGACCAATTTTGTTTAATATCTTCATAAGTGATATTGCAAAAGGCCTCAATGGTAAGGTTTGTCTTTTTGCTGATGACACAAAGATATGTAACAGGGTTGATGTTCCTGGAGGGAAACGCCAAATGGAAAAGGATTTAGGAAAACTAGAAGAATGGTCAGAACTCTGGCAACTGAAATGTAATGTGGATAAGTGCAAGATAATGCACCTGGGACGTAAAAACCCAAGGGCAGAATATAGAATATTTGACACAGTCCTGACCTCAGTATCTGAGGAAAGGGATTTAGGAGTAATTATTTCAGAAGACTTAAAGGTGGGAAGACAATGTAATAGAGCAGCACGAAATGCCAGCAGAATGCTTGGATGTATAGGGAGAGGTATAAGCAGTAGAAAGAGAGAAGTGCTTATGCCGCTGTACAGAACACTGGTGAGACCTCACTTGGAGTATTGTGCGCAGTACTGGAGGCCATATCTCCAGAAGGATATAGATACTCTAGAGAGAGTTCAGAGAAGAGCTACTAAACTAGTACATGGATTGCAGGAAAAAACTTACCAGGAAAGGTTAAAGGACCTTAACATGTATAGCTTGGAAGAAAGAAGAGACAGAGGGGATATGATAGAAACTTTTAAATACATAAAGGGAATCAACTCGGTAAAGGAGGAGAGCATATTTAAAAGAAGAAAAACTACCACAAGAGGACACAGTTTTAAATTAGAGGGGCAAAGGTTTAAAAGTAATATGAGGAAGTATTACTTTACTGAGAGAGTAGTGAATGCATGGAATAACCTTCCTGCAGAAGTGGTAGCTGCAAATACAGTGAAGGAGTTTAAGCATGCATGGGATAGGCATAAGGCTATCCTTCATATAAGATAGGGCCAGGGACTATTCATAGGATTCAGATATATTGGGCAGACTAGATGGGCCAAATGGTTCTTATCTGCCGACACATTCTATGTTTCTATGTTTCTATGTCCACTACCAAGGGAAAGAAACACACTGTCTCTTACCAGATATTAATGACTACTGGGTTGAGCAGCAGTCAAAGTAAGCTCATATGCATCATTTGGTCAATGAATCCAAATCCCTTAGAGGCATGAAGGCAGACTCCAAACCGTAGACATAGGGAAATAAAAGGCAATCATTGCGCATATATCTCTAAAAACGCTTTAACAAATATAATCTGCACACAGGGTACTCACATTTTCTCCAACAGAACAAGCATGTAAAACACAAAAGTAATGGTGTATATTCATTTCAAACCAGAATCATGGCAAACCTCCAATAGCATGCAGTATCAACGTCACGTAGCTAAGCTCCTCCCGACGTGTTTCGTCATAGATGACATCATCAGGGGCATGGCTAAGTAACGTAAACCCACTTAATATATAGGGCTATGACCAGAAGTGGGCAGAGGTCTAATATAGAAAATATTTTTAAAAGAGGTGAAATTTCATTAGTGACTGGAAGTGCATTGAGGATCCATCCATCCTCAACACTCCCTCTCAATCATTCTACTCTTCTGCTCAGTGCATTGGTTATTGGTGGTCCGAATCACTTAGGGACAGAGACAGGAGATGTGGCCAATGATGTCAGAACACTACCCTCATGACGTCTTCTGGTAATGTAACAGGAAGGCACAAGGGCACAGAGTGGCACGAGTTCCCATTAGTTCTTCCAGCCGCTGGTGCAGGTAGGTGGCTGGCGTATCCATGGAGTCAAGCTGGCTGAAAGATGGCTGGTAAGTAAGCACTGGGCTGGCAGGTAGGTAGCAGGTAAGCAAGGTCAGGCAAGCCGGGTTGGTAACTGATGGATCATGCACAAGTAGGAGACAGTAGAGTAATCAGGTTCAGGCTGGAATCAGCAGCAGTAGGACAAGTGGAAGGCAGAGATGGATTGCAGAGACAAGCCAGGGTCGGTGCAGGTGGAGTTCAGGGGTAGTGGTAGTTGAAGAAAGGTCAGGTCAGTAACAGGTGGTCAAACACAAGACCAGATAGCACAGAAAATGCTGAAGATTAGTGATGTCGCGAACCTAAAATTCGCCGTTCGCGAACGGCGAACGCGAACATCGGCAAATGTTCGCGAACCGGCGAACCGGGCGAACCGCCATAGACTTCAATAGGCAGGCGAATTTTAAAACACACAGGGACTCTTTCTGGCCACAATAGTGATGGAAAAGTTGTTTCAAGGGGACTAACACCTGGACTGTGGCATGCCGGAGAGGGATCACGCAAAAAAAAGTTCTTAAAAATTATAATTTTTTGATAGAGAGCCAATTATTGGAAAAATTAAAAAAAAATAAAAATAAAAAATTTCTTTGGATTTAGCATCTGGGGGGTCTAAAAAGTGTACCTGTGAAGTTTCAGCTCTGTAGCATGTCCAGAACCCCTAAAAAACAGCATTTGTCTTATATTTTCAGGAATATGGCTTCTCTGCGGCTGGCTTTTCCTCTTGCAGGCATTTATCGGGCATTTTTTTAGGCAGGCATGTCATTTTTTGTATTTAGTGTCTGGGGGGTCTAAAAAGTGTACCTGTCAAGTTTCAGCTCTGTAGCATGTCCAGAACCCCTAAAAAACAGCATTTTTCTTATATTTTCAGGAATATGGCTTCTCTGCGGCTGGCTTTTTCTCTTGCAGGCATTTAGCGGGCATTTTTTTAGGCAGGCATGTCATTTTTTGTATTTAGTGTCTGGGGGGTCTAAAAAGTGTACCTGTCAAGTTTCAGCTCTGTAGCATGTCCAGAACCCCTAAAAAACAGCATTTTTATTATATTTTCAGTAATACGGCTTCTCTGCGGCTGGCTTTTTCTCTTGCAGGCATTTATCGGGCATTTTTTTAGGCAGGCATGTCATTTTTTGTATTTAGTGTCTGGGGGGTCTAAAAAGTGTACCTGTCAAGTTTCAGCTCTGTAGCATGTCCAGAACCCCTAAAAAACAGCATTTTTCTTATATTTTCAGGAATACGGCTTCTCTGCGGCTGGCTTTTTCTCTTGCAGGCATTTATCGGGCATTTTTTTAGGCAGGCATGTCATTTTTTGTATTTAGTGTCTGGGGGGTCTAAAAAGTGTACCTGTCAAGTTTCAGCTCTGTAGCATGTCCAGAACCCCTAAAAAACAGCATTTTTCTTATATTTTCAGGAAAACGGCTTCTCTGCGGCTGGCTTTTTCTCTTGCAGGCATTTAGCAGGCATTTTTTTAGGCAGGCATGTCATTTTTTGTATTTAGTGTCTGGGGGGTCTAAAAAGTGTACCTGTCAAGTTTCAGCTCTGTAGCATGTCCAGAACCCCTAAAAAACAGCATTTTTCTTATATTTTCAGGAATACGGCTTCTCTGCGGCTGGCTTTTTTTCTTGCAGGCATTTAGCGGGCATTTTTTTAGGCAGGCATGTCATTTTTTGTATTTAGTGTCTGGGGGGTCTAAAAGTGTACCTGTCAAGTTTCAGCTCTGTAGCATGTCCAGAACCCCTAAAAAACAGCATTTTTCTTATATTTTCAGGAATACGGCTTCTCTGCGGCTGGCTTTTTTTCTTGCAGGCATTTAGCGGGCATTTTTTTAGGCAGGCATGTCATTTTTTGTATTCAGTGTCTGGGGGGTCTAAAAAGTGTACCTGTCAAGTTTCAGCTCTGTAGCATGTCCAGAACCCCTAAAAAACAGCATTTTTCTTATATTTTCAGGAATACGGCTTCTCTGCGGCTGGCTTTTTCTCTTGCAGGCATTTAGCGGGCATTTTTTTAGGCAGGCATGTCATTTTTTGTATTTAGTGTCTGGGGGGTCTAAAAAGTGTACCTGTCAAGTTTCAGCTCTGTAGCATGTCCAGAACCCCTAAAAAACAGCATTTTTCTTATATTTTCAGGAATACGGCTTCTCTGCGGCTGGCTTTTTCTCTTGCAGGCATATATATCAGTGGTGGGTGGGCAGTGGCACAGTACACTCTCTGTGGACCTGACAGCAGTCACTGGCACCCAGGCAACTGCAATTTAAAAAATATATATATATTTTTTTTACTTTGCAAGCTGCTGTGCCACTTTATATATCAGTGGTGGGTGGGCAGTGGCACAGTACACTCTCTGTGGACCTGACAGCAGTCACTGGCACCCAGGCAACTGCAATTTAAAAAATATATATATATTTTTTTACTTTGCAAGCTGCTGTGCCACTTTATATATCAGTGGTGGGTGGGCAGTGGCACAGTACACTCTCTGTGGACCTGACAGCAGTCACTGGCACCCAGGCAACTGCAATTTAAAAAAATATATATTTTTTTTTACTTTGCAAGCTGCTGTGCCACCTTATATATCAGTGGTGGGTGGGCAGTGGCACAGTACACTCTCTGTGGACCTGACAGCAGTCACTGGCACCCAGGCAACTGCAATTTTAAAAAATATATATTTTATTTTACTTTGCAAGCTGCTGTGCCACCTTATATATCAGTGGTGGGTGGGCAGTGGCACAGTACACTCTCTGTGGACCTGACAGCAGTCACTGGCACCCAGGCAACTGCAATTTTAAAAAAATATATTTTATTTTACTTTGCAAGCTGCTGTGCCACCTTATATATCAGTGGTGGGTGGGCAGTGGCACAGTACACTCTCTGTGGACCTGACAGCAGTCACTGGCACCCAGGCAACTGCAATTAAAAAATATATATATTTTTTTTTACTTTGCAAGCTGCTGTGCCACCTTATATATCAGTGGTGGGTGGGCACACAGTGGCACTGCAGTGGGCACAGTACACTCTGTGGACCTGACAGTAACTGGCAGCCCAGGCAACTGCAATAATAAAAAATATTTTTTTTTCAATTTATTGCAACAAGATGCTGTGCCACCGTATATATATCAGTGGTGGGCAGTGCACTGCAGTGGGTACAGTGCACTCTGTGGACCTGACACAGCACTCACTGCAATTATGACAGAGGAAAAAAAATATATTTTTTAAAATGCAAGGTACTGTGCCTGTGCCACCCGAAATGAGTGTGGTGTGCACACAGTACAGTCTGTGGTAGGTCTGTGGCCTCTCACACACAGCGGGCAGGCAACTGCAGTGTACAATAGATATATATAGATATATATATATAAAGAAAAAACTCTATTACCTTACCAGCCCTTAAAAGGGCTTTTGGGGACACTATATATATATATATATATATATATATATATATATATATATATATATATGTATATATATAAATAAAAAAAATCCTCAATTACCAGCCCTTAAAAGGGCTTTTGGGGACACTAGATAGATATAGATATATATATATATATATATATAAGAAGAAACAACTCAATTACCAGCCCTTAAAAGGGCTTTTGGGGACGCTAGGTATATATATATATATATATATATATATATATATATATATATATATATAAAAAAAACACAAATACCAGCCCTTAGAAGGGCTTTTTGGGGTGCTGATATTACAGCAGTAGTGGACCAAGAACACTGCAAGACCAGGAACACTGACTAACTGTCCCTAGCTTAACAGCAGCAGCAGCAGCAGCAGCAGCAGCAGCTCTCTCCCTACTCTCACTACACACACTGCTTCAGAGTGATCTAAGATGGATGCTGCCCTTGCTTATTTATAGGAGGTGGGAGGGTGTGGGAGGGAGGTATGCTGATTGGCTGGAAATGTGTCTGCTGACTGTAAAGTTCAGGGTCAAAGTTTGCCTCAATGATGTCTTATGGGGGGCGGACCGAACATCGCATATGTTCGCCGGCAGCGGCGAACGCGAACATGCTAAGTTCGCCGGGAACTGTTCGCCGGCGAACAGTTCTATACATCTCTACTGAAGATCAGACAGCAAGGAACCAGTGCAACAACTCTGTTTAAATAGTCTGTTTGGTGCCAGAAATAGTGACAGGCACATGTAAAAACAATCCTGCACACATGCATGCACAACTGTTTGCCAGACTGTGCCTGTGCACCCCTATGTGCTTTGGTGCACCATTTTGTCCATAGGCAACCCTTGCGTGACTTTGCCCAAATGGGCCATCTTCTCTGGATGGTTACAGAAAAGATTTGGATTAGCCCCTTGGCATGAACATTGTGTTCAGGTTCCCAAAAATTCTCATGCCCATACCCCTTATATGTGAATAAATATTGAAGTTGATTCCTCATCTTCCTGCAATCCAGGATAGTTCCAACTTTGTACCACTCACCACCATTATTTAAAAAATTTTACATTTACCGTGGATAAACATACTTGATCACCCAGTTCCAGGACCAATTCCCTTCTTATTTTCTTATCAAAATATTTGTGATTGTCTTCAACACTTCCTACAACATCTTGTTATTGTGACTGAATAAATCCAATGTGTCTTGGACAGCCCGGAGTAAAGATTTGGAAATTGTACAGGACAGAAATGATGGGTGAAAGCCAAAATTGACAAAGAATGGGGACTGTTTTGTAGCAGAATGATTTAAATTCTTATGAGCAAATTCTGCAAATGGTAACAACAATACCCAATCCTCCCTGTGCAAAAGAGGTAAAACAATGGATGCATTGCTCAAGAGTCTAAATGGTTCTCTCCGTTTGACCATTATTCTGCCAATGATATACTGAGGGAAAGAAAATTTAAATCTTCAAGGTCTCACATAGCACTTTCCAAAATGTAAAAGTAAATTGAATTCCACAATCCGAGACAATATTAGTGGGAACCCCGTGCAGCCTCACAATATGCATTATAAAGTCTTAAGTGGTCTCCATAGCAGATGGTGTGACCTTCATAGGTAGGAAGTACGTCATTTTAGACAATCGGGCCATTCCTCTAAAACGAAAATGGCTTTGAAACCCTCCAATGGCAGAAGTTCCACAATAAAATCCATAGAAATGATCTTCCAAGGTCTGTCAGGAATCAGAAGAGGTCTGAGCAAGCCCTGTTCATGGTGTTCTTGTTTTTTAATACAGGTGGTGCAGGAATTCATGTGCTCTTTAAAGTCTTTCTCCAAATCAGGCCACCAGAACATATGTTGTACCAGGTCAGTAGTGTTGTGAATTCCAAAATGGCATACTAGGGGGTTATTATGGCAAAGTCCCAGAACAGCCGCTGAACAGTTTCTGGTACAAAGATCTTATCCCTAGACCACAGCAATCCTTCTCTTGCCAGCACAGTGACCCCAGGAAGTAATGGAATGCCCACAGATGCCTGCCTGATCTGTGAAAGGAGATCTGCTTGTAACAGTAAAAAAAATCCCCGCATACAGAATGGTATCTGAAGAGGAGGGTTGTTTAGGATCAGTGAACATTGGAGAAAGAGCACCTATTTTAATGTTCTTTGACCCTGGTCGGTAGGTAATGTGAAAGATGAATCTTGAAAAGAAACCCTCCCCCCCCCCTGCTTGGCGTGGGGTGAGATGCTTGGTAGCCGTCAGATAAACAAGATTCTTGTGATCCATACAGATTAATATTGAATGAGACGCTCCCTCCAAAAGTTATCTCCACTCTTCAAAGACAGCATTGATTGCTAGGAACTCCCAATCTCCTTCATCATAATTATTCTCTAAAATTGTATTCTCGGGTGGGACCAGTTGTGACGTCACCACGCTTCTCCAGCCGGTCTTCCATACTGCTTATGCTGCAGCTTGTTTTCTTGGAATCGTTGCATGCTGTTACTATTAGGATGTCTGTGAGTGCACTCTCATTTTTTATTAAACCTATTGTCCTATATTGAATTATTCTATGACTCCTTTTTTATCTATGTATAGTGGAATCTCTAGACTCCTTGGATATTCGGCTGATTGAGCACTATTTATGTCCCCACATGCTTTGGATACCTACCTTGCTTAGCATTTTTGGTTTTTCCATTGATTTGGAGGCCATTTGATTCTGGTAAGCTGCCATCCCCTTCAGCGTTTAGCGTTGTTGTCTGCACTTATTGAAGATTTGGAAGGATCATACTTTCACGCATGCTGGGACTGTTGGTGCGTCTCTTCCTTTTTCTGTTTGGACTTTTCCACATTATTGGACCTCTTTTCTTTATTTTTTTGTCACTTGTAAACACCTTTGTTTGCATAATTTATATGGACTTTTTATGGTACGATTTTTTGCACAATTTATATGGATTTTTTATGGTACAAATTTGATCATTTTGCACATTATGATTATGTACTATTCACTGTTTTATTTGTCATTTATGAATTTATATTCATTTTTTCAATTATAATTTTATACATTTTTATCTGTGAGCACTGCACCTTTTTTGTTTTTATTGTATTTAGGTATATCTATTGACCTGTGCTAGCTGCTACAGTATTTTATTTCATTCACTTTTGTTATTTATTGAGCGGAAGTTTATTTATTTCATAATTTTTCTATGCCAGAGTGAGTATGCGTGAAAAAAGCAGCACATTTTAAAGTCCTTGGTGCTGTGACAGAACTGCTCCAACTGCATTTTCAGATACATCTACTTGCAGAATTTAGGGCAGCATAGGATCTGGGTGACTTAGAATGGGAACTGACAAAAAGGGCTTTTAATGTCTCAAAGTCACACTGTACCTCAGAGAATAGGGTGATTTTTAGATTGTGTTTTCATGCCATAATGAAGGGACAACGATCTTCAGGGTTTAGCATGGCCAATAAAGAGGAGATGCATTATAGAGAATACCTTAGCATGCCCACATCAGAGCACATCATCTCAGCTTCAGTGAGTCTGCACGGGAACTTAGTAGGGGTTGGCAGAGAGAACACAAAGCAACACAATTTGAAAGCTGGCCAAGGTGAAAGGCAGAATCTGCCCATAAGGGAAATCAAGTGAGACAGAGTGGGCCACTCTGAAGGCAATGTTTATTTTATTGTGCTTAGTGTATTAAAGTGGTAATAAATCCAAAACCAAAAATGTAATATGTTGCAGCTTGCCAATCACTAGATGTGGTGGCTGCATTTGTTTTCTTTTTTTTAGCCTTTTTCCCTCAGTTTTCACCTTGTGATCTGGCTAGTAACAAACATCTTCTATTAGAGTACCTACATTCTGGATAAGGGAGTACAGAGACAGCTTTGATACAGATTTAAATACACTGACAAACTGAAACAAAACATTAGCGAATGTTTTATAAGGAGTTACAACAAACAGGTTTTTTTTTTCTTTCTGGGGTAAAAGCTGAGCATTGTAAGCACTCTTGTCCACATTAAATGGTTTGTCTCTATCCTCTAACTTCTACATCTGCAGGACAGTTTGTTCGGTTGATAAACAACAGACTTACTTACAGTATCACCAAGTGAAAATAAAAGAAAGAAATCTTAAAAAAGAAAACGAATGCAGCTATCACATCTAAGAACTGCAATATAATAAATGTGTGCTTTTGGGTTTGGTACCGCTTTAGACTAAAAATGCAGATCATTTAATATTACTCTAAGTAGCACAGAGCCTAGTGAGTGCAAAAGAGTCATCTTATCCATAACCTGACCTTGCTTTATTTCTTTAATTAGACTAACACTGATTAGAAGAAGAAGTGCTGCTTCAGTTATGCTGAATATTTGTAAATTTGACATCATTTTTATTATTATCAGTTTTATATTTTGCTATGTGTGACAGGATCAAATTTACCGACTTAGTTGAGATGTTTATTTTTTTTACAATAAATATGCAAAAATTGTTTGTGTCCTCTATTTTGGGAATTGACTTCATGGTAAAACTCAGTACTTTCAACTGTTACTAATTGATTTTGCACTCTGTAACAAGAAAAAGCAGCACCGGCAAGATTTTCTTATCAATCATTATATAATATAACAGTTTACCTATGGGCAATTAGCCACCTACAGCAAGCTAGAGCTTCAGAAGTCACACTTCTGACTGGATTCCATGCTTCCCAGAGATTATCTAGTGCTTTGCTTTCAGGCCCTCTAGTATTTCCTTTGCTTGAAAAATTATTATCATGTTGAAAGGGTTTCAGCTCAATTCCTGCTCATTGTATAATTTAATAACCAAATAAGTCATAACTGATTTCTGCAAAAACTAATCAGCACTGAACATGTGAAATAGTCCGTAGAAAGAAACTGTTCAAGACTTTTTGAGAATTAGAAATAATATTGTAGAAAGTCCAAAAAGTCAAAATCAGTTAGCACTTGTTGGTTTAATAATATCCTGATGTAATTAGTTCACAAACTATGCTTATTTAATGGGATCAGGGATTTTTTTTGTCTCCTGCCTCACCTCCTATGAACTGCCCAATGCCTCCCAAGTAAGATCGCTCCTCTCGCTTTTTTAAGAACTAGCAACCAAATTTATTAAGTGATAGAGATATATACTCCAATAGGTGTATATCCCTCGCGCCTATGGAGGTCCTAACTGGGAATGGGTAATTTAAATAAATGGTTAAGTTAAGTGAAAGGTGATAGTAGCAGCTGCTATATGATAAAAAGTGAGTGAGAAATTAAAACCCCAAAGTATTGGAATTAATATAGCGCTTGCTAGTATTCAGGGGTGAATAATTACTTGTTCATAGCCTGACTAAAAAAACGGCAATATAGTGGTGATAAACATTGAATGTGAATAAATAAATAAATAAATCTTAATACAGATCATAAAATTCCGTGATCATATACCAGTGTTAAACACAATAAATATGTATAAACAAATCGCAGTAATATCAACCTTAAAAATACCTAATTAGCATAAGGTGCAGATAAAGTGCCAAAATTGGTGCCAAAAAATGTCCAAATAAACAGTTCATAAGTGACTTACTACACAAGTAAAGATTTTCAGTGCCAGGTATGGGAAAGTGCAGGTGCTTAATGTTGGGTCCTCCAGTAGTCCAACTGCTGGTATTTGGGCGTGACTTGGAATAATGGGGGTTTACACTTACTAGAGGTAGTGGGTCTTAAATACCTTATGGTAAAAAGACCTTTTGAGCTTGTGGCTTTCTGAGCCTGAGCGGTAACTGCTGGGCCTTGTAGTTCCCTGTGGTCTGGGGTCGCTCCCTTGGATAAGCTTAATCCTCCAGGTCCTTTGCTTGTCCTGTGAGAGCAGCTACATACGGCGCCAATATGGGGCAAACACACACACCTGGAGATTAAATGAGCTGCAGACCAAAGTCCAACATCCACAATGAGAGATTGCATGAATGACAGCTTTCAATGCTCTCACAATTTGAATGACAATTACTCAGTCATGCAACACGGTCCCTATATGAAATTTCCGTCCTTTCTTTTCAAACAAACAGAGCTTTCTCTTGGTGGTATTTAATCATAATTGGGTTTTTTATTTTTTGCGCTATAAATGGAAAAAAAAAAAAAAACTTTTGTAAAAAAAAAGCATTTTTCTTTGTTTCGGTTTTAAATTTAGCAAATTTAGTCATTTTTCTTCATAAATTTTGGCCAAAATGTATACTGCTACATATCTTTAGTAAAAATAACCCATATAAGTATACATTTTATGGTCTTTGTGAAGGTTATAGAGTCTACAAGCCATGGTACCAATCATTGAAAATTGATCACACCTGATGTACTGAAGGCCTATCTCAATTCTTGAGACCCTAACAAGTCAGGAAAGTACAAATACCCCCCAAATGACCCCTTTTTGGAAAGTAGACATTCCAAGGTCTTTAGTAAGAGGCATGGTGAGTTTTTTAAAGTTATCATTTTTTCCCACAATTCTTTGCAAAATGAAGATTTAAAAAATATATATATATATTTTTTTCACTAAATGGTCATATTACGAAGTTATTTCTCACACACTGTACAGGAATACTTGCAACTACACCCCAAAATACATTCTGCTACTCCTCCTGAGTATGGCGATACCACATGTGTGAGACTTTTCCACAGCCTGACCACATACAGAGGCCCAACATTCAAGTAGCACCATCAGGCGTTCTAGAAGCAAAAATTACACATATAATTTTCTGACCACCTATCACACTTTGGAAGGTCCTGGAGCACCAGGACAATGGAAACGCCCACAAATGACCCCATTTTGGAAAGAAAACACCCCAACACATAATCTAGGAGACATAATGAGTCTTTTGAACATGTCTTTTTTTTCCATAAGTTTTTGGAAAATGTGAAAAGAAAACCAAAACGCATTTTTTTTACACAAAGTTGTCCATTTATAAGACATTTATAACACATAGCATGTACATGACAAAAAATGACACCCCAAAATACATTCTGCTACTCCTCCTGAGTATAGCGATACCACATATGTGACACTTTTCCACAGCCTGACCAAATACAGAGGCCCAACATGCAGGGAGCACCGTCATTTCCTGACTTCCCATTACAATTTTGTGAGGCACTGGAGGGCACTGATAAGCATTGTAGTGGCACTGATGTGGCATGGATGTGGCTCGGATGAGCACTGATGTGGCATGGATGTGACCCAGATGAGCACTGACGTGGCATGGATGTGGCACTGACGTGGCATGGATGTGGCACTGATGAGCACTAATGTGGCACGGATGAGCACTGATGTGGCACGGATGTGGCACTGATGAGCACTGACGTGGGATGGATGTGTCACTGATGAGCACTGCTGTGGCATGGATTAGCCCTGACGTGGCATGGATGTGGCACGGAATAGCACTGACATGGAATGGATGAGGCACAGATGAGCGCCCTGACGTGGCATGAATGTAGCACAGATGAACACTGACATGGCATGGATGTGGCACGGTTGTGGCATTGATGTGGCACTGACGTGGCATGGATGTGGCATGAATGAGCACTGAGGTAGCATTGATGTGGTACTGATGTGGCATGGATGTGGCACGGATGAGCACTGATGTGGCATGGCTGTTGCACGGATGTGGCACTGACATGGCATGTATGTGGCACGGATGAGCACTGACATGGCATGGATGTGGCACAGATGAGCACTGACATGGCATTGATGTGGCACGGATATGGCACTGACGTGGCATGGAGGTGGCACGGATGAGCACTAATGTGGCACGGATGAGCACTGACCTGGCATGGATGTGGCATGGATGAGCACTGGCGTGGCATTGATGTGGCATGGATGACCACTGACGTGGCACGGATGAGCACTGAAGTGGCATGGGCGTGGCACGGATGAGCACTGACGTGGCATGAATGTGGCACGGATGAGCACTGACATGGCGTGGAAGAGCACTGAGGTGGCATGGATGAGCACAGATGTAGCATGGATGTGGCATGGATGAGCACTGAGGTGGCATGGGCGGGCACAGATGTGGGATGGATGAGCATGGATTTGGCATGGATGAGCACTGAGGTGGCATGGGCGGGCACAGATGTGGCATGGATGTGGCACAGATGAGGCACGGATTTGGCACGGATAAGGCCTGGATGATCACTGATGTGGCACGGATGTGGCATGGATGAACACGGATGTGGCATGGATGAGCACTGAGGTGGCATGGGTGGGCACGAATGTGGCATTGATGAGCACTGAGGTGGCATGGGTGGGCACGGATGTGGCACGGATGATGCATGGATGAGTCACGGATGATACATGGATGGGGCACAGATTAGGCATGGATGGGGCACGGATGAGGCTATGATGGGGCACGGATGAGGCTATGATGGGGCACGGATGAGGCACTGTGATGGGGCACGGATGAGGCACTGTGATGGCTGGGGCATGGATGAGGCACTGTGATGGCTGGGGCACGGATGAGGCACTGTGATGGCTGGGGCACGGATGAGGCACTGTGATGGGGCATGGTTGAGGCAGAGGAGGCGTGCAGCTGCAGTTTCTCTCCTCGCACGCTGTACCGATTGCTGTGTACAGCATGTGAGGAGAGGACAGAAGTGAACCGGACATGCGCCGGTTTGTTGTGAAGTGATCATTGGACGGAGCGATCACGTGGTAAAGGACCGCTCTCATTGGCCCTTTACCATGATCCGTGATGCGTCGGGTCCCCGGGATGCGGCGAGCACGGACACTCCCATGTGAGCGCCCCAGGGGGCGCGCGGGAGAGTGATTCTTGGAGGACATCCATGTACGCCCTCCCAGAACTAGACGACCACACTGTAGCCGTCTTTTGGCTATGGCCCAGTCGGCAACTGGTTAAATACCAGCAAAAGAGAGCTCAATCTGTCTGAAAAAAGATATGATATAAAATTAATTTGGGTACAGTGTTGCATGACTGAGTAATTGTCATTTAGAGTGTGACAGCGCTGAAATCTGAAAATTAGCCTGGGCAGGAAAGAGGTGAAACAGTCCAGTATTAAAGTGGTTAAATGCAAATGAACAGTAATGCATATACATTATTAAAGCGTATTTCCAGCTTTGCAGTCAAATTTTGGAAAACCCCACTATATGTTTGTTCTGTGTTCACATTTACACAGCATGCTTAATTTTTTTTTTTTTTACATATTTCTTACCTTTTAAATGTTTTTTGAAATTAGGTGTCGCCATGTCCCTGATGACGTCTGCTTATGACGAAACATGTCAAGAGGAGCTAGGTCACATGACATCACCACGCTGGTTAGTCGACCATACTGTTGGATGGAAACTTCAGCTATCATATGAGGACTTACATTCGGTTTTTATGCTTCTGTTTGTGAGTATTTTGGATTTTACCAATAAACAATTACTTGTAAGTAATACTGCGCAATGAGGTTCTTTTCTGCTTATCCTTACATATATCTATCATGAGAGTCTATATATGGTGGTATATGCCGTTTTATTGAAGATCTTTGATGCCATAGCAGTGGAGAGTTGGAGTGAGATATGTCTAAGCTTTATTCACTACTCTTGCACAAGTAGTCCATCTTTTCGGGTAAGGGTCAGTGTGGCGGATTCTTCTCAACACTTCTTCTGGATGCATTTTTTCACATTTATGGACTCTTTTCTGGAATATTGTTTTTCATTTCCATATTGGACTTTTTAAGAGGTCTTAAGTGCTGCATTTGTGTGTTAATATTTTGACGTTCCTTGACCAGGATTATAGTGTCAGCAGCTTTTGTTTATATTATAATGTATTTTAGCGTGGGTGATTTCTTGGTTTTTAGTGACTGCAAGTCAAATTTGATCCATGTATTGACAGTCTGGTTGTACAGAAGTCGATCTATCAACTTCTGAACAGCCAGCCTGTTGGATTTTCCCCATTCGAATAGTGATGTTGGCTAGAGCTCCCCAATGTCTGAATACAATAGCTCATCAAGTGTGAGAATGGCGGAATCAAGTCATTATTTTTTTGTTTAAGTAAGTTATATCAGTCTGCTAAATCTGTGTCTATAGTGCATGTTCAAATCTTAATACTACACATAATAACATGTGTGGGGATTAGCTCGGTGGCGGGTGTGGATGACCCCTTTGGGGGTGCGTTTACACAAGGAGATAGCCGAGAAGTGGTTGCAAACAACAGTGTGGTTTATTCATGCAAGATCTCTTCACACAAGTGCAAGCTCCAAAACCAGCAAAATAAAATAAAAGACAAAATAAATCCTTGCCACTGTGGGTGGCTACCTTCACACACTGGAACCTATCTAATGAAGTCTGTCCCCAACCTACTGTTGAGCAGACTTGGCTGATGACACAGCAGACTCTCAATAGTCCATGTTTTATCTCTTCACATTGAACATGTCCCTTTTCCTCTTCACATTGAACATGTCCCTTTTCCTCTTCACATTGAACATGTCCCTTTTCCTCTTCACATTGTACATGTCCCTTTTCTCTTCACATTGAACACAGTTCATCTATTTCTTCCCACATAGAAATAGTTCAAGACCTCACCTTGAGTAGCCTTCGGTCTTACATAATTTCCCCTTCACACAGGAAATGTCCATTGGTTTCTTTTCACCTAGAAACGATCCAAGACCTCACTTTGAGTAGTCTTCACACTTGTGACCCTCCTCAGCTTCACATCGCTTCCGGAGGTCTTCCCCAAGCTCACACAGCTTTCAGGGGGCACACGTCTGTCTGTCCTCCTCTCCCAGCCCACACGGCGACAGGAGGCAGCCATCCATAGACTTCCTCTGGACAAATTATAGAGGCCTTCATTTCCTCATTCCGAACAGCTGAAGGCCTTTCAACTTCTTTACACCTTCCTGCTGCCTTTGGCAGCCGACACCCTATAGTAATTGGTGAACTTTCCAAACCCGGTGGGAATGTGTCTCCTGCCTGTGACTACATTCCCAGATTTACCTGACTTCCTGTCACATACCCCCCCTCTTGTTTCAACCCTAGGATTGGGACACAGATTTCCAGACACGCATGTGTCAGGCACTTCTCTTGACTCTCACTGATAAGCCTCCTAGTATCCTCAAGCTTCCGGATGAAACTGTTTCTGTCATCTTCATTGACAGATTTCTCATAAATGACACACAGTTTGTCTCTCATCTCATATACACATTCTTCAACTGCATTTTTGGCATCATTTTGCTCCTTCTCGTTTCTGTCATCTTCATTGACAGATTTCTCATAAATGTCAGACAGCTTGTCCCTCATAACCGTCTGTCCAATCCACCATGGAGGAGCGTGATCCATAGGCAACTCAATTTTGCTAGTCTTAAAGTCTTCAACATTCTTAAGACGCTTCTCTCTGCAATCAACAAATGATTTCCACAACACTTTGAGAACCTCTGCTTCACTTAGCTTTGTTCCAAGAAATGTCTGTACTTTATCAACTTTCTGTAACGCTCCTGCGTTTTATGTATGATGTGGATTTACAGCTGCAGAAATATTCCACTTCAGTAGTCATGTAGAGAAACGCTGAGACACCAATCCCAACTCCCAAAGACTCATCATGTGTGGATGATCTCAATTCAGCAAGTAAATACACACACTCAATAAGAAGTTCCTGGAGTGATCTATGTATATAGTGGTATAGAGGTGATAGGCTGAAGAGACAGGTTGAGTTGAGACGATAGGTGACAGACACTTGAGAGGAATGTTCTTGAGAATGAGATAGTAACAGGTGGGATGCAGATAGGTTAGCAATTATGTATGGTAGTAGATGATAGGATAGCAGATGACATACAGGAGAGACTAACCCAGTGCAAGAGCAGATGATAGTAGGCTCAAGAGCTAGCAATCTAGATAGTGCAGATGTAGTAACAGTCCTTAGTATGCAGAGCTAGACAGTGTAAGCTTTAGTATGAAGGTTATTGAGGTTTCCCCTGTGGGGTACTTATCACTAGTAGCAATGTAGCAGAGGAGAGGTTCGACAAGAGCGGATGATCCGGTAACGGGATACAGGGATCAGCGCAGCGTGGTTCCGACAGCGAGGTATGCTTGCAAGCATTAGAGCTTCAAGACAGGTTAACATCAAGGCACATCTAGGCACACAGCAGGTTGAACGAACACATGTGAGTGAGAGCTGGTGATTTAAATAGCTGTTCAGTCCGGCGCTCAGTGATGATGTCAGCACTCTTAAAGGGAAACACACCTATATGTGCTTCATCTATCTAGGTAGATGGAAAACACCCGGAAATGATGTGATAGGAGGCACTGAGAGTGCCAGAACCTTACACTTTCCTTCCATCATCATATGGGTCAAAGGCAACAACACAGTTGAACCCAGCGATCTGGGTGGTATCCATTATAGACCTCCTCTCTGCATCAGTGAAGAAGCATGGAACTGCAACACATTCTTTTACAGGTTTCTTCAATGCACTTTCTGCTGAACTATTTGACCGCTCAAGGTCACCTAGTTCCTTTTCTCTATCTGAACTCCACATGGAATGCATCTCAAGATCACGATCAAACTTCTGCCACCCGTCTTTCACCAGTTCCATTTTGGAAACACTCCCTGAAAGGCACTTATTCATTTGCTTCACGTTTTCACCAACAGACCTAGCCCTCTCCACTAGGTGGTGTTTGCTTTTTTTTTCCCAGATTTATATCACTTGCTTTAGTTTTCTCTGCTTTAGTTTTCTCCCCTAGGTTTTCAGCCTGAACTGAGAAATCATCATATTTCTTACACAGCACCTTTGTTTGCTGAAGCTCTAATGATACATTTTCCAATGCTTGAAGTTTTTGAAGGAACGGTTTATTCCAAAGGGGTGATTCAAGCCACATGTCATCACATTTCTGAGGCTCACTCAGGACAGACCCCAAAACACTGATCCTTTTAAAAACTGCATCAGGCACACTATCCCCTCTTTGGGACAGATCCTCTGTTGCCTGTAATTCCTCTTCCAGTTCCTGCAACGGAATCTTCATCTCTTCTACTTGCTGTTCTAAGGCTCGCTTAGACTTTTCTAGCTCCTGAACGCTTTTCTCCACATCATCCTTGGAGCTGACCAAATTTTCCATCTCTGTACACAGCTGTTTGTTAACTCTTTCTAGTCCAGCCTTAGACTCTAGAGCTTCCTCCAAGGAGCGAGCCAAGAACAGGGCTTTGCTCTCGTTATCACGCGCCTCCGTTTTTGCACGGTCGCATTCTTCTGCATATTTTGCAGACACAGTCTTCTCCTCACCAAGCATCTGATCAAACTTCTTTTTCACATCTTCAACACACTCTAATGAACCAACGCTTTCTTCCATGCGTTTTTTCATATCGGCTATCTGAGCTTGCAATGTTGCGACTTGCTCTGATAGGTTTTTCTTTGCTTCCTCCTCCTCTTTAAATTGTTCCAGGAAGCCATTTTTCTCATCTTCCATTTGTTTGAGCTTTGTGCTAAAACTCAGCCTTTGACACCTCTCTTCCTGTAAGAGTTCCTGCGTGTCTTGCAGCTGCGATTCCAAGATAGAAAAATCTTCCGCAATTTCTCTAGATTTGCTGTCTGCTTGAGAAAGCTGATTTGTAACATTGTCCAGCTCAACCTGCAGTCGGTTTGCCTTCTCTGACAGCTTAGCACACACTCGGTCACCTTCTGACACCTTGACTTGCGATTTCTGCAGCTGTGCCTCTATTTTTTTTCTCTTGTGTTCCGAATCTCCTTTTCCCTGCATAAGAGCTTTCACCTCATTGGCTAGCTTCTGGGAATGAAACTGTAATTCTGCCACACAGGCTTCTTTCTCCTTTAACTGCTGCTGGACACGTTGGACTTCATCTTTCCAACTTTCACAGTCCGTACGCAATTCATCTACCACACTTCTCAAAGTGGTGAGCTCACACACAGTACTCAGTAATTTAGCCTCTCTTTCACTTTTCTCCTTGTCGCTGAGAGACAATGTCGTTTTCAGAGCGACATTCTGTTCTTGCACCCCCTGCAGGTCTATTTTGGTAGCTTCCAAAGACTGAAGACTTTTTTCCAGCTGATTACGCAACTCCAACATTTCACACATACTTTGCTTCTGCAAAGCCTGAATTTCAATTTCCTTCTCCATGAGGATGGTATCTTTCTCCATTATAGTATCTCTGCGTTTGTGCAACTCGGAAAAAAGAAGAGCAGTGGATTCTTCCCACTGGAACACCTGAGCCTGCACGTTTCTATGCTCCATCCTAAGCAACTCCAGGGTTCGTTCCTTTTCTTCCATTTTCCGTTTCAAGGCATCCATCTCAGCCCTGCACACATACTCGGTTTCCTCCAAACCGATGGCCTCCATTGGCTGCTGGCGTCTCTGTTTCCAGCCTGCCATGCTCTCTTGGTGATCCTTTTGTTGAGCTGCAAAGCTCCGCTGTTTCAGCATCTCCCCCATTTTGGGTTTACTTTTCATCTGAGAACCCTGCGTCTCCATAGCAGTTTCATCAGTGTTGCTAGGGACAACAACCTTCCTCTTTAGTAGACTCTCTTTAGGCATGGATGGGGCTCGTTCAGACGGCAACATCCCCTCCATCCATAGAATCCGGTCTCTCATTTCATCTATCTTTGCATTTTTCAGGCGTTTTGATCGCCCTATCTTCAATAACTCCACAAACAAATTTTTCACAGTCCAGCAAAAAATTTTCAGACCACTGTCTCTTTAACACATGTAGTTTTTCTCTCTCTTGCCAGATCTCTTTTCCTGCGCACACAGTTTGTGCAGTCCCTTGCACCAGACACAACAAAGTTCATCAAAACTTTTGAGACCGCTGTCTCTTTAAAACACGTTTTTTTCTCTTTCAGGATCTTCTCTCCTGCACACATAGATTGTGCAATCTCATGCACCAGACAAAGTTCATCAAACATGTGCACTTCTTTGCAGGGATCTCTGCTTCTGCCCGCATCCTCCACCATATGTGGGGATTAGCTCGGTGGCGGGTGTGGATGACCCCTTTGGGGGTGCGTTTACACAAGGAGATAGCCGAGAAGTGGTTGTAAACAACAGTGTGGTTTATTCATGCAAGATCTCTTCACACAAGTGCAAGCTCCAAAACCAGCAAAATAAAATAAATCCTTGCCACTGTGGGTGGCTACCTTCACACACTGGAACCTATCTAATGAAGTCTGTCCCCAACCTACTGTTGGGCAGACTTGGCTGATGACACAGCAGACTCTCAATAGTCCATGTTTTATCTCTTCACATTGAACATGTCCCTTTTCCTCTTCACATTGAACATGTCCCTTTTCCTCTTCACATTGAACATGTCCCTTTTCCTCTTCACATTGTACATGTCCCTTTTCTCTTCACATTGAACACAGTTCATCTATTTCTTCCCACATAGAAATAGTTCAAGACCTCACCTTGAGTAGCCTTCGGTCTTACATAATTTCCCCTTCACACAGGAAATGTCCATTGGTTTCTTTTCACCTAGAAACGATCCAAGACCTCACTTTGAGTAGTCTTCACACTTGTGACCCTCCTCAGCTTCACATCGCTTCCGGAGGTCTTCCCCAAGCTCACACAGCTTTCAGGGGGCACACGTCTGTCTGTCCTCCTCTCCCAGCCCACACGGCGACAGGAGGCAGCCATCCATAGACTTCCTCTGGACAAATTATAGAGGCCTTCATTTCCTCATTCCGAACAGCTGAAGGCCTTTCAACTTCTTTACACCTTCCTGCTGCCTTTGTCAGCCGACACCCTATAGTAATTGGTGAACTTTCCAAACCAGGTGGGAATGTGTCTCCTGCCTGTGACTACATTCCCAGATTTATCTGACTTCCTGTCACACATGTTATTCGATTTTTCTACTCCAGGACCATATAATGAGCTTGGAAATTTAGAGAAAAGCTTAAATAATGCATTACAATGTACTGTAACTAAAGCCATTAGATTTTAGTTGACTAAATGATTTTAGTCTCCTAAAATGTACTGATTTTGATTTAGTTTTAGTCATAGTCTTTTGACTATTGCCATTTTAGTTTTAGTCATATTTTAGTCATCTGAATTGTTTTAGATTTAGTTGTATTTTAGTAGACTAAAATATTGTTAGTTTCATCAACGGAAATATTTTTGTTGATGAAGTTAACACTGGTGACATAAATTTCCTGTCCCCTGCCTCCTGAAGCAGAGAAATGCTGTATAAATTCTGTACTTTGAATGACTGTGGAAAAGAGAGTTCTGCAGGTAAACAGGTACAACTTTTTAAGGAGGATTTGTGTATCACCTAGGGCCAGTCACTTCAGTGAGCACATGTAAGGGTTTACAACCACTAAAAGGGGAAATATAAGACAAAGGGTAGATTTTAAAGGGTATAGGCTAAGCCTATACCATTTTAAAATGTTCCATATAGCATTGCAAATCTTCATTTTTTAGTCCAGGCCCACTGTTTTTGTTCAAATTGCTTATTATTATAAATGCATCAAAATGGCAACGGACAGGTTAGTAAACCATTGCGAGACGTGTAATAAACATACAAATGCTAAGGGAAGGTTAACAGCCAAAAATGTAAACAGAATAAAATTAGGGGTGTAACACATCCCCCACAAAGCGGTGGTTAGCAAACAAGCCAAAATGTGACCAGCCAGGGGTTCAAGAACCAATTGCTTAGGCCTCTAGGGAAGTTCCCGGAGGGCTCCTAGCAATCCACACTAGTAGGCAACAATAGATTCAGGAACAGAGAACATACCCTGGTGCCTCCTCCCAGTGGTAAAGTAGGTGTGGCTTACACCCTGTATTCAAATATCTTAACAGATGCTTATTAGAATGTCTCTTGACCAAAATCTTGGTTAGGCAAAGTGAAAGAGCAAAAGAGATAGAAAAGAGTAAAAGAAAGATAAAGAGGGAGGGGGCAGTTAAACAAAAAAGGAGGGGAGAGGGGTCCAGGTCCACTTTTCGGGTGGGTTCACACTGTGAATTGGATGTGGGTTTCTCCGCATCCAATTTGCTTGACAGGAATACAAGTTGGATGCAGGGAGCCGGTTCACACATCTCCCTAGCAGCTGCAGAGTGGATTGCACAGGGGTCATGTGTGTTTTTTACTCTGGGCTCCATTGCCCCCCACAGTGCTGCAGGCATCCCTGTCCTGTAAAAAATAATAATAATAATAATTAAACATCGCAATAAATTATTTAAAAAAATTGTAAAATAAAATAACTGTGAACATTTTTAACATTTAAAAAAATATATAATTTTTTTGTTTCAATGAAAAAAACAATTAAAAAGGTCTAACTCACACAGGTTCTGTGTTATGTTTGTGTCCGCTAATCAGTGCTGGGACAAGATCATCCAGGACCCAGGGCAAAGATGCCAAATGGCGCCCACTTCCCCCATTCATGATGTGCAATTTTAGAGGGTCCTACACTCAGTAAACCATTGTGCCCAAGGCAACTGTTCCTCCCGCCCACCTCTTGTCCCGGTGTAACGTTAAAAAACCATACCCCGTGAAGAAACCATACCCTCGTCATTTCCTGTCTGAAACAGCTGAGCAGCGCAGCAGTGCGCATGCTGAGAGCCCCGGATACGTAAATGAACATGAAAGAATTTGAGAAGTGCGCATGCTCGGTGGGCATGAAATTATCACGGCACTGTGTCTAATGTTATACATGCGGCGGGTACATTAAAACACTTCGGCTGCAACATAAATCATCTCCTCTGCTATCGCTGTAACTTCCCTCATCTCCGGTAATAAATATAAAAGCGGCGGCGGGTGTATGTGATGTAAATGTGACGGCGATCGCGGCTCCGTGATCCGCTTTTATATTTATTACCGGAGATGAGGGAAGTGACAGGGGAAGGAGCGGAGATGACTGATGTTGCAGAGGAGGTGTTTTAATGTAAGCGCCGCAAGAGGAGGTGTTTTAATGTAAGCGCCGCAAGTTTAACTACCGTGAGAAATCCATACCTTCCGTAGGTGCACCGGAAGTGACGAGGGTATGGGTTTCTCACGGGTATGGTTTTTTCACGGAACACCGGCCCTGACGCTAATAATGATTTTAGTGTATTTTTAGTGAAAATATCAGCTTCATATAATTGGGGGGGGGGGGTGGGCTGTCAGGTAGTGAAAATAGCGGCTTCATATAATTGGGCTCCCCCATGAAGTGCTTCTGTAAAAATAGAGATAGATAGATAGATATAGATAGATAGATAGATAGATAGATAGATAGATAGATAGATAGATAGATAGATAGATAGATAGATAGATAGATAGATAGATAGATAGATAGATAGATAGATAGATAGATAGATAGATAGATAGATAGATAGATAGATAGATAGATAGATAGATAGATAGATAGATAGATAGATAGATAGATAGATAGATAGATAGATAGATAGATAGATAGATAGATAGATAGATAGATAGATAGATAGATAGATAGATAGATAGATAGATAGATAGATAGATAGATAGATAGATAGATAGATAGATAGATAGATAGATAGATAGATAGATAGATAGATAGATAGATAGATAGTATCGCCATTGGGACTGTTAGAGTGTTTAAGAAGTAATAAATAGCTATTGTGTTTACTTCATAAACTTGTCAGATTGTCTTCATTTTATTTTCCTGAACCAACTGAATTTCTGTACTGCTCATCGCCAGCCAGTTAATAAATACATCACCCTAAAAACTGCTGTGGTATTAAATTTACAGCAGATAAAATATGGATGAAGTTGCTGCGCTTCAGGTACGTCAACTGTGATTTAATATCTCTCACTAGTCTTATGAGGAGTAAAAGATTACTCGGCTGCTCCGACAGCAAGATAGTGACCTTTGCTCTCCAGTAAGAGCCACTCAGCAAATAGCATCAAATGAAGAAGTAGAATAACATATAGATTTGCCATAAGAAAAAATTGATCTCAAACCATATATCAAATCTGCTGATCAGAGCTGTACAAAAATACTTCATAATCTTGGTATGTAATTGCAAAAGTTTTAGATTGAAAGAAACTGCTTACAGTCATGAAACAGACCGTGTTTCCTTTCACTCTGTGTCAGATTAAGACTCTTCACATACAGACAATGTTTGATTACCCCATAGTATATGAACCTACTATTAAAGAAGAATTATTACAGGGAGCTGCAGCTGAGCAAGGGTCCAGACAAGTGAAATTTTATGTGTTCATCTGTCATTTCAGTCAGGATTATTTCTAGCTATTGTTCTGTCATAATTTTCAAATTTAAACATCCACTCTGCCTTCCCAAAAGGAAAAAAAAAAAGACTGCAAATACATAGTAGCTTTCTTCCTCTTATGCTTTAGAGTAGATGTAAACCCAATCAGCACAATCTCATATAACACTGAATATGGTAATGTCATTTCAAAAGTCATTTTTTATATTTTAAATCTGCAACTCTAATTATGAAAAAAAAAACGGGTTGATCCTGCCATGAAAGTCCAATTTTAGGCACTTCCCATTATAGAGTGAAAGCACATTGTCCCTGTCTCCCAGTAGTGCTCAACGTTTTACACAGGCTTCTAATGGAGTCTACAATGAGTTTGTTTTAAAACAAATTACAAAGACACAGCTCCACTGTTGTCATCCTCAAAAACCCAGTCAAAAAGGAGGGCAATGGGGGAATATAGGTTTGGATTATACAGTAGGTCTCATCCCTAGTAAACGAGAAAGGAAGAAAAGAAGTTCCCCACAGGGTGAGACTATAACGACCTACAAGTACAAGTCAAGTAGATGTAAGGTGAAGTATTAAAAATTGTTATTTTTTATTAAATACTCATTAAAATATCAAAAAACATAATGGTGTGATAGCAAAATGACATATGCCACACAGTGATTGTTGCATTTTATTTTAAAAAATATATATATATATTTGTTATGACACAGCACACTGTATTTAGAAAGAAATCCCATAGCAATTTGTCGAGCGAAATTGATGTGTGTTCTATGCAAATTGGGAAAAACAAATGCCATTGGGCTATTTCCTGTGCTGGTCGAATGATTCTCATTGATTTAAAATGGAAAATCATGTATTTGGTCATTATGATAATAACTCCCAAAGAAATTAGTGACTCCCTACTGCTTCATACGGTCTGCTAACTGTGGCAATATTGTGAGATTCTGTATCAGATCATTTTTCTTAGGATTTCCTGAAAAATACTCACTAAGCTTATTGATAAGCAATTGATTTTAGATAGCAGGCATTGGAAAAGTATCTATGTACAGGTAAAATTAATATGTATATTTTTAAATATGAAATTATGAACACAGACAATGGTAAAAGGAATGCCATGGAAATTCATTTTTCCCAGCATGTTACCTTAATCCAACCTATAGCCCTTCAAGCATTTACTGATACTTGATGAGGATCTGCATTTGCTGGATGATGTGGCTGATGATAGATTTACATCAAGGGATTTTTTTTTAAATAAACAAGATTATTTTTTAAATAGAGGACTTGTCAAAAATTGTCGAAATGTACTATTTACATTTTTTTCTGTGAAAAAGTAGGGGTGATATGTATCCTCCATATTTTTAATTTTCTTAAGAGTCTTCCTTGACAAGGTACAGTTCAAGAGGTAGGGGGGGGGGTGCATGCTCATTCCTCATTCCTTCCTCCCTGCTCAGAAAGGGCTCTGGTATGCAATTTTGGGAAAACCCCACACCATTTTTTTTTTTTTGGATGAGGTACCCCTTGATATCTATATGAGTCTTTCATTAAGCATAACGATCTGGTATGTATGAAAGGAATCCCCATCCACTTTGTTTACAAACAGAATGAAGCAGATGGGAACTGTCATTTACCGCTACTTTCATCGGATTTTATTTCTTTGCAAATGTCAGTTTTGCATGTTGTATACAGTACATCGTACCGATGCACCACTTCCTGGGCAGATTAAGGGCATCCCCAAGCATGTTACTTAAAGGAATTTCACATTATTAATGTTGACACTTTAGGCTCTCCACAGAATTTTGTTAAAATATTTTTGCTTTGCTTCATGTTCCCCAGGGCAGTGCCCAGCCCCCAATGCTATTTGTTTAACCATTTCTTGCCTATTACCCTAGAAAATTACACTAACTACACTAACATTCAGCTCAGGAGTGGCTGGCTTAGACTCTCAGCGGATTGGTGCCGGTCAAAGCTTCTGGGTGGATCCTGACCATATGGTTGTGATTTTTTCCCCAGCGAGGACTGGCTCTGTGATGATGTCTGACAGTTGGCTTTAAATAAGGTTTGGATTTAGCATCTGAGCTTCAATAATGTTCAACGAAGCCACCCTTTACCAAGCCGGGGTACATTTGGCTAAATGTTACTTGTAAACTATTCTGCTGAATTTGTTCTTTTTTTTGTGTTCAAATATTTTATTGGAAAACAAAGTAAACAGGTAACAACAATTGGTAAACAGAGTGACAAGATACAATCCACATGCGCTAACAGAATATCGGCTACAATAACCATGGGTCGAACTTAGGAGTAGGTGTGTAAGAGGCAACAAGGGGGGCTTTGGCTAGAGATCTGTGATCGGCGTTGCCAGCCCACAGGCACCCCATAAAGGGAACACTCTGTGCCAATTCGGGGGGGCGCTGCCGAGCAGCAGGCGAATCAAGGGCGAACAAAGCCCAATAACACAGTATCACATGAGAAAGGGTAGGTGGGTGTGGGATGAATTTGTTCTTTAAAGACTACTACATCTAATGTATATACACTGAACAAAATTATAAACGCAACACTTATTTTTGCCCCCATTTTTCATGAGCTGAACTCAAAGATCTTTTTCTATGTACACAAAAGGCCTATTTCTCTCAAATATTGTTCACAAATCTGTCTACATCTGTGTTAGTGAGCACTTCTCCTTTGCCGAGATAATCCATCCACCTCACAGGTGTGGCATATCAAGATACTGATTAGACAGCATGATTATTGCACAGGTGTACCTTAGGCTGGCCACAATAAAAGGCCACTCTAAAATGTGCAGTTTTATCACACAGCACAATGTCACAGATGTCGCAAGTTTTGAGGGAACGTGCAATTGTCATGCTGACTGCAGGAATCTCCACCAGAGCTGTTGCCCATGAATTGAATGTTCATTTCTCTACCATAAGCCATCTCCAAAGGTGTTTCAGAGAATTTGGCAGTACATCCGACTGGCCTCACAACCGCCGACCATGTGTAACCACACCAGCCCAGGACCTCCACATCCAGAATCTTCAACAATCGGTTTGTATAACCAAAGAATTTCTGCACAAACTTTCAGAAACCATCTCAGGGAAGCTCATCTCCATGCTTGTCATCCTCATCGGGGTCTCGACCTGACTGCAGTTTGTCGTCCTAACCAACTTGAGTGAGCAAATGCTCACAATCTTTGGCATCTGGCACTTTGGAGAGGTGTTCTCTTCACGGATGAATCCCCAGTTTTTCACTGTACAGTTTAGATGGCAGACAGTGTGTATGGCATCGTGTGGGGGAGCGGTTTGCTGATGTCAACGCTCTTTATCTAATGGCCCATGGTGGTGGTGGGGT
This sequence comes from Pelophylax lessonae, assembly GCF_965119305.1. Lineage (NCBI taxonomy): Eukaryota > Metazoa > Chordata > Amphibia > Anura > Ranidae > Pelophylax > Pelophylax lessonae. The sequence continues at coordinate 448,266,121 of NC_138769.1, forward strand.
TATGGTATGGGCCGGCATATGTTAAGGAAAATGAACACAGGTGCATTTTATTAATGGCATTTTGAGATCCTGAGGCCCATTTTTTTGCCATTTATCCACGTCCATCAGTTCATGTTGCAGTATAATAATGCATGGCCCCATGTTGCAAGGAACTGTACACAATTCCTGGAAGCTGAAAACATCCCAGTTCTTGCATGGCCACCATACTCACTGGACATGTCACCCATTGAGCATGTTTGGGATGCTCTGGATCGGGGTATACGACAACGTGTTCCAGGTCCTGCCAATATCCAGCAACTTTGCACAGCCTTTGAAGAGGAGTGGACCAACATTCCACAGGCCACAATCAACAAACTGATCAACTCTATGGGAAGGAGATGGTCACACCAGATAATGACTGGTTTTAGGGACCCCCCCCCCCCAGTACAGTAAAACTGCACATTTTAGAGTGGCCTTTATTGTGGCCAGTCTAAGGCACATCTGTGCAATAATCATGCTGTCTAATCAGCATCTTCATATGCCACACCTGTGAGGAGGATGGATTATCTCGGCAAAGGAGAAGTGCTCACTAACACAGATGTAGACAGATTTCTGAACAATATTTGAGAGAAATAGGCCTTTTGTGTACATAGAAAAAGTCTTAGATCTTTGAGTTCAGCTCATGAAAAATGGGGACAAAAACAAAAGTGCTGAGTTTATAATTTTGTTCAGTGTAGGTATGCTCCAGCTATGTCAACATTTTTTTCCGTCTTCATTCTGTTAGCAGTCACCATTTCCCACAATCTGTTCAAGCTTGAACCACCACATCTAGACAGAAGAGTTCAAGGTTAAAAAAATTGGAAAGCAGCAGCGCTGATCATTTACATGTATTAATAGGCAAGATTCCTATTAGCAACCAATCAGCAAACACCTTGTTGAGGTAACTTTACCATTGCAGGTGGCACAATAAAGGTCTTTGTTGTTATGGTTTAGTACAATTTTTGCACCTAAGTATAGGTCAGTTAATAAGCTTTGCTGCCTGCGCTCATTTATGAATAGTGGACTTGTATTTCTCATTAAATATAAAGTAATGCAGCTAAGTACAAAGGGATATGTACTCTAGCAGGAACGTAATTCAAAACTGCTCCAGCTTTGAAAGTTCTGTTGTAATTTTATTTAAAAAATAACTTTGTTGATTACCAGTCTCACTGAGCAGAACATGTGAAATAGCGAACAATGAAAGGAATTAACAGACATAGATGGAGCTAAATCAGTCAATTGAGAATTTTGTAAAGAATTCTCTATGGCCTATAATACAGTCTACCTAATCTTTATTGTATGTGGTGCTGAACAAGAAGCAGAAGTGCAGAGACAAACTTTTCCCATTCATTCACAAGAAACTCAATGTGCAGAATTACTGAAGCTCCTCTCGCAGCCCTGGAACTTTAAAGGAAGGCACAATTTGTTTTTAAATTAAAACGACTCGATTCATTTTTCTTTTGAACTAAAAAAAAAAAAAAGCAAGGGGGTTGGGGGAAGGAACGTACCATACTGACCACTAGACAATGTTGACAATTGCTTTTAAAAAATAATTGGTTTACTTTCAAAACCAGACTTCACTGCAAACTTTACGAACAACCGTAGCTATCTGCGCTGAAGCATAAATGGAGAATTTTTAAGACAGATGCTGTTTAGCAATGCCTGTTCTTCATCTAGGGACATATAATTCTACATGTTTTAAACACAAAAGCTTAATTCTCATATTTTGTCCCATCTGCCCACAGTTAGAACATTGTAGAACAGTATATCTTCTAAACAAAAGCCTCTCCATTGCTGGTAACACAATAGATTGCACAGTCTTAGGTGACAGATGTGCATGCTATTACAAGCATACTGTAGACAGAAATGTGTGAAAAGATCTTTTCCTTTGTGCCTTTGTGACATTCTATTTTTGTTTGCCCTGATAACTGACACAAAAAGTTGAATATTTTAAAACAGGAACACATCATGCTCTGGCTTTCTCAATGAAATAACCAAATTCTTAAATAAAACAAATTACATATATATTGCAAAACAACAAGAGAAAATTTCAATGTGTCATGCTGTTGAAATCCTAGCGTCTTCACTTCTTTGAATGTGCAGTGTATGTCTCTGAATGTTACTGCAGTTCATGGTAAAAACAGAACAGGTACCTCTATCTAGTATTCATATGGATGAATATATTCAGGATATTCTAAATACACTATATTGCCAAAAGTATTGGGATGCCTGCCTTAACACGCACATAAACTTTTTTTTTTTTTTTTACGTTAAACACGCACATAAACTGTAATGGCATCCCAGTCTTAGTCCGTATAGTTCAATATTGAGTTGACCCACCCTTTGCAGCTATAACAGCATCAACTCATCTGGGAAGGCTGTCCACAAGGTTTAGGAGTGTATCTATGGGAATGTTTGACCATTCTTCCAGAAGCACTTTTGTGAGGTCAGGCACCAATGAGAAGGCCTGCATTGCAGTCTCTGCTTTAATTAATCCCAAATGTGTTCTGTTGGGTTGAGGTGCAGGCCACTCATGTTCCTCCACCCAAAACTCACTCATCATTGTCTTTATGGACCTTGCTTTGTGCACTGTCCAAATCATTTGGTGGAGAGGGCATTATGGTGTGGGGTTGTTTTTCAGGGGTTGGACTTTTTGGACAATCTCACGCACCAGTGCACAAAGCAAGGTCCATAAAGACATGGATGAGCGAGTTTGGGGTGGCCTGCACAGAGTCCTGACCTCAACCCGATAGAACACCTTTGGTATGAATTAGAGCGGAGACTGCAAGCCAGGCCTTCTTGTCCAACAATCAGTGCCTGACCTCACAAATGCACTTCTGCAAGAATGGTCAAACATTCCCATAGACACACCCCTAAACCTTGTGGACAGCCTTCCTGGAAGAGTTGAAGCTGTTATAGCTGCAAAGTGTGGGCAAACTCAATATTGAACCCTACGGACTAAGACTGGGACGCCATTAAAGTTCATGTGTGTGTAAAGGCAGGTGTCCCAATACATTTGACAATATAGTGTATAGTACATTTAGTGGCCTGTACTCTTCTAAATGCTACTGATAGATTTGGCTACACAAGGCCCACAATATACTGGGATTTACTAGCCAATTATATAGCCAAAATAAAGATTTTACATAAAATAAAGATTTAAATCATATTTATTCTAAAATGTAATTAATCTTGTTTTTGTTTGTTTATTTATTCCATCGTGTAAGGTCTATAGACACAGACAGCATGGCTCAGGATGAAGCCAGCAGGTATGCCACCATAGGAAGCCACTTTCTTTGGTGGCACACTAAGAAAGCGAAGAGCCAAGAGCACCAGCAGGGGACCCGAAAAGAGGAGAATCGGGGCTGCTCTGTGCAAAACCATTGCACAGAGCAGGTAAGTAAAACATGTTTGTTATTTTAAAAAAAGAAATAGGTATACAATAGTTTTAAAGCTGAGGTAAAGAGCACTATAAAATATGGTTTTTAAGGCCCACCAGGCGTGTTACGCCATATTTGTGCTGGTGTGCACAGCATATTAGCACATTATGGCAGTCTTACCTGTCAATTAGTGCCTCCGGTGCTGCAGTGGGATTGAACCAGCGGGCCCCCTGCACTTCCATCTTCGCCCAATCTCCCTTTCAAGTCCTGTGCCTACTATCTTTTAATAGGCTGGGTTACGATGATGTCACTTCCGCGCATGTGCACAGCAGTCACATCACCGGGGCACAGATCAGTTCCATAAATGTTCGCTGAGCTGAGAATGTGCAGCTCACTGTACATGACGGTTGATAGTCAGAAGGATGCTTTTTTGGCATAAGAGAATAATAGGGTCTCTTCTGTTATAAATACCCTGTCTGTCAGACATTTTTTCAAACAAACCTTTACTTCCACCAAACTAGATCTTAAAAATGACCCTGCCCCCTCCTAAAACCTATGTTGACTAATCATATTAAAATAGATGCATATACTTCAGACCTCTCCAAACAAGTGGTCCCCTGTGTCAGCCAGCAGCAGCTGTAAGGGAGAGAAGAGTGCTCGACAATGGCTAGTAAAGACTGGAGCAATGATGTCACCCATAGTCTCTATCGGCCATCCATTGTCAGCACTCCCTCCTCTCCCCTGCAGCCAACCCTGGCTGACGCAGAGTAGCCAAATCACGGGGCCAGACCAGAGTAGACTGAAAATAAAAAATTAAATGGATCTTTTATACTCAGGCATTTTTAAAGCTAGTCTAGTTAGGCACTTTTGACTACTACTATAGTTCATCTAAACAGAGTGCACAGCAGGAGAGGTTTGCCAGCTTTGTATGACTAAAGATTTGTCTGACTTGGCTAGTTTTTTTTTTCTGAAAGTGTTTACAAATCTCACTTTGAGCTATTGAAATCTGTAAACAACAGTTTTATTTTTACAACATGTGCTAAAACAACACATGATAAGATCTGAAATGGAGCATAAAACTGCATTTTATTCTTATGTAATATTTCATATATACCTAACTAAAAAATAGAGAAAACTATTTTGTATTTGTATTTTTTAGTCCTAACCATATTATAAAAAATTAAAAAAAATAAAAACATAAACATATTCAGAGCCGCTTAAAATTCTATTTAAATGGGTTATTAGAATACACTGCAGTCAGATTTTAGGCAGCTTTTGTATATTTTGAGTGTATCTGCTTCCAGAAACCTGTGTTGTGCTTTCTCAGTCTCTTTACTTGATGCATGATCGATCAGATTCAAATCTCTAGAAACATGTTTGAAAAGGGTGTTTGAATCTGTTCAGTGACTGTGAGGAATGTCTAGCTACTGATATTTTGATACATCATGCTTTCTGTATGGGATAAAGAAACAGGAGCCCTAAACTAGGTTTATTTGTGACTATTTCATCTGCATTACAAATGATAGATAAGAGAATTTCCTACATCACCAGATTGCTGAGAAAGGGTATGGGCTGAATTTGTGTACCACCAGGATGAAAGACTGAAGTGGTGGAGGTAGGCTAGCAGGCTTTCTGTATTTCTTGTATGCATTTTAAGGCTTAATGGGCTTGAAGGTGCACAGAAGACCACTTGGTGTTTTTTTTTTTCTTTCTGTCACTTTTCCATGTTTCTATGACTTAATTCTTCATTCTGACCAAAATGTATATTTAACGGCTTAAGGAGTGCCCCACGTACATATACTGTGGCAAGGCGGCCCTCCAGCTGGAAATCCCGTACCGTTACATGATTTTTTTTCTTCCGGGGCTGAGGGGCGCCGCAGGCATCCCACTGTGATTGGACTCAGCGGGAGCCAATCAGCGGGTCCAGTGTACCTGATGTCCCCTGGGACCCGTCGATCTTTCCAGAGACAGACAGAATGATGGTCTGCCTATGTAAACAAGGCAGATCGCTGTTCTGTGACAGGTGAAGACAGAGATCTTGTGTTTCTGCTAAGCAGGAACACGGATCTCTGTTTTCTTATAGTAGAAGAATTCCCCACACAATTAGAAAGCACCTCCTAGGGACACATTTAACCCTTTGATTGCGCCTGATGTTAACCTCTTCCCTGCCAGTGTCATTAGTACAATGACAGTGCATATTTTTAGCACTAATCACGGTATTAGTGTCACTGGTCCCCAAAAAAGTGCTAAAAGTGTCACTTAGTGTCCAATTTGTCTGCTGCAATGTCACAGTCCCTCTATAAGTCGCTGATCGCTGCCATTACTAGTAAATAAAAAAATCAATAAAAATTCCATAAAAATATCCCATAGATGGTAGACGCTATAACTTTTTCGCAAACCTATCAATATACGCTTGTTGGGATTTTTTTTTTTTAACAAAAACACGTAGCAGAATACATATTGGCCAAAACTGAAGAAAAAATTTGATTTTTAAAAAAAAAATTTATTGGGTATGTTTTATAGCAGAATGTAAAAATTATATATTTTTTTTTTTTCAAAATTCTCTGTTATTTTTTTCTGTTTATATCGCAAAAAAATAAAAACTGCAGAAGTGATCAAATACCACCAAAAGAAAGCTCTATTTGTGGGAAAAAAAGGACATCAATTTTTTTTGGGTACAGCGTCGCACGACTGCGCAATTATCAGTTAAAGTAATGCAGTGCCTTATCGTAAAAAATGGCCTGGTCATGAAGGGGGTAAACCTTCCGAGGCTGAAGTGGTTAACATCCAGCCCAACATTGCTTAAATGACCAGTTTTCCAAGAAAGAGCCCATTCCCATGTTTATTATATCTAAAGTGAAAATATAACCACCAGCGGTAGATTAGTTGTATTGTGGACTCTGGGCCATCATCAAATAATCCCCCCCAATCTCCTTTAAGGGGCCAGACATAAGGGCCAATGTACTCAAACAACTCTGTTTTGCTCCTGGGGTGGATTTTTGAGACAGTTTTGCAGGATTTAGAACAGTGTTTGCATTTTGAATTTGATGCAGCAGTATACTCTGCAAATTACTCTTATGATACAGGAATTGTGCAATATGTATTGTGTATGATTATTTGATAACCTTAAAGAAAACCTTTATTGAGAGATATACAAAGGCCCCTATTGTTGATGACCTTCTGAAAAAAAAAAGTCTAATGTTTTATAAAAACAGATATTGGCTTATAATGAAGCAAACTGAAGTGCAATCCTGCTTTGCATCTGCATGTTCCTCCTGGGCCATGGACATCTGCCACTGTTAGCCAAATAAAAAGATGTTAATAAATGGCATACACCTTTTTTGCAAAGACTTCTGGGTTTTGCAAAATAAAAATTCCATCATTAGGTTCAATTTTTCTGATGCTTTCTGCCTATTTAAAACTCCATACAAAGTTGTATTTATGAATTTTGGAGGTGGGGTGGTGTATTTTAGCAAAGCAAACTAAAGGTAGCCTGGGAAAACTATAAAGGGGATTCCAGAGCAGCTTCCAGGTTTTATTGTCAACGCTTAATTCAACAAGCTGAAGTAAGAAGCTGATCGGTGACTATGCACAGTTGCACAAGATTCTGTGTGCACCAGTTTTAGTAATTCCCTCCAATATTTCAAATGCATTTGACTAAAAAAAATGTAAAAATTGCTACATGTAAAAATGTAAAAACACAAATTTGTTCAAAAAATATCTTGAAAAACTACATTCCCTTTAAAATGACATTGCATTATTCATATAATACAGTGCATCCGGAAAGTATTAATTTCACATTTTCCACATTTTGTTATGTTACAGCCTTATTCCAAAATTGATAAAATGTATTATTTTTCTCAAAATTCTACAAACAATACCCTATTATGACAATGTGAAAGAATTTTGTTTGAAATGTTTGCAAATTTATTAAAAATAAAAAACAAAAAAATCATATGTATATAAGTATTCACAGCCTTTGACATGACACTCAAAATTGAGCTCAGTTGCATCCTGTTTCCACTGATCATCCTTGATATGTTTCTACAACTTGATTGGAGTCCACTTGTGGGAAATTCAGTTGATTGGACATGATTGGGAAAGGCAAACACCTGTCTATATAAGGTCCCAAAGGTAACAGTGCATGTCAGAGCACAAACCAAGCCTTGAAGTGCAAGGAATTAACTGTACACCTTCGAGACAGGATTGTATCGAGGCACAGATCTGGGGAAGGATACAGAAAAATGTCTGCAGCATTGACGGTCCCAATAAGCACAGTGGCCCCCATCATCTGATCAAACGGGGGAGAAGGGCCTTAAACAGGGAGGTGACCAAGAACCAGATGGTCACTCTGACAGAGCTCCAGCATTTCTCTGTGAAGAGAGGAGAAACTTCCAGAAGAACAACCATCTCTAAAACACTCCACTAATCAGGCCTGTATGGTAGAGTGGCCAGACGGAAGCCACTCCTCAGTAAAAGGCGCATTACAGCCCGTCTGGAGTTTGCCAAAAGGCTCTCAGACCATGATAAACAAAATTCTCTGGTCTGCTGAAACAAAGATTTAACTCTTTGGCCTAAATCGCAAGCATCATGTCTGGAAGAAACCAGGCACCGCTCATCACCTGGCCAATACCATCCCTACAGTGAAGCATGGTGGTGGCAGAATCATTCTGTGGGGATGTTTTTCAGCAGCAGAAACTGGGAGACTAGTCAAGAGCGAGGAAAAGATGAATGCAGCAATGTACAGAGACATCCTTGATGAAAACCTGCTCCATAGCACTCTGGACCTCCGACTGGGGCGAAGGTTCATCCTCCAACAGGACATGACCCTAAGCATACAGCCAAGATATGTGCTTGAGTGGCCCAGCCAGAGCCCAGACTTGAACTTGATTGAAATTCTCTGGAGAGATATGAAAATGGCTGTGCACTGACGCTCCCCATCGAATCTGATGGCGCTTCAGAGGTCCTGCAAAGAAAAATGGGGGATACTGCCCAAAAATAGGTGTGCCAGGCTTTTAGCATCATACTCAAAAAGACCCGAGGCTGTAATTGGTGTTAAACGTGCTTCAACAAAGTATTGAGCAAGGCTGTAAATATTTTTCGTCTTTTATTTTTAATAAATTTGCAAAGATTTCAAACAATCTTCTTTCACGTTGTCATTGTGGAGTATTGTTTGTAGAATTTTGAGGAAAATAATTTTTTTAACCACTTAAGCCCTGGAAGATTTTACCCCCTTCCTGACCAGGGCCTATTTTGCGATTCAGCACTGCGTGAATTTAATGGACAATTGCGCGGTCGTGCGGCGCTGTACCCAAATGAATTTGACGTCCTTTTTTTCCCATAAACAGAGCTTTATTTTGGTGATATTTGATCACCTGTGCAATTTTTTGATCATGCGCTATAAACAAAAAAAGAGCGACAATTTTGCAAAAATAACAATATTTTTCACATTTTTATATGAAATTCCCCCCCAAAAAAATAGTAAAAATGAAACTTTTTTAAAGTTGTAGGCCAATTTGTTTTCTGCTACATATGTTTGGTAAAAAAATCGCAAAAAGCATATTTTGATTGGTTTGCGCAAAAGTTATTGCATTTAATGACTAAGGGAAAGATTTTTGTCATTTTTATTGTTTTTTTAACGAGTAATGGCGGGGATCTGCGATTTTTTTGCGGGACTGCGACATTGCGGCGGACAGATCGGACCCTTGACTGACATTTTTGACACTTTTGGGGGTACCAGTGACATTACTGCAGTAATCAGTGCTATACATATGCACTGTTACTGTAAAAATGACACTGGCAGGGAAGGGGTTAACTATTGGAGAGGGAGGGGTTAAGTGTGTCCCTAGGGGCGTGTTTCTAACTGTGATTGGATGTGGCTGTGTGTGTAGCAGCAGAGATCAACGGTCCTACATAGCAGGACCGTATGATCTGTGCTTTTACACAAGGGAGAATGACAGGCGGCTGTGTTTACGTTAGCCACCTGCCTTTCTCCCGGGTCCACCGGGCACATGCGCGGGGGGGTCCGTGAGCGAGCGGGAGCACGCCTCCGGTGGCGTGAGCTCGCTCCCTAGAGCCTCACAGGCAAGCGATATAGTACTATGTCACTTTGCCTGTGAGGGGCTGACCGCCGCAGTAAATAGTCGTACGGCGGTCGGCAATCCATTTTGGAATAAGGCTGTAACATAAAAAAATGTAGGAAAAGTGAAGCACTGTGAATACTTTCCGGATGCACTGTACTTTGTTTCTAGTACAGTTAAGCCAATTCACCCTCATCAAAGTAAGTATCGGAACTTTATAGTGGTTGAGCTAATGCTATAGTATTGCCTACTGCTCCTTTGTCTGTATAGATGAAGTGGGCACAGGTTTTACTAATCTCCTCTGAGCACTTCTGAGTCCAGATTAATCTACATGTACCATGTTTAACTTACATGATTTATCCATAGATGTGGATGTTTTTCTGTACATGATGATTGCTGGTTGCTTGGAGGTGAGTATACTCAGCGAGGAAGCATCCTCTTAATTCTCCATGCCAACGAAGTATATTTCAGTAATAATTACAGAGAATGCCTAAATGGAATTATCAAGAAATCATTACCTTTATTTATGTGTATATCTTTTTTAGGATGGGTACAGCACAGAATAAGTAGTATCCCATTAAATAAATGAAAACCATGACTAGAGCTTATATTATATGAGAACTGGCCCCCTGCTTCCTTCTTATACAATATCACCAAATATCATATTAGTCTCAGAAAATACTGAGTATACTACTGAGTCATTTAAAAAAAAAATATTGCAGCATATACTTTATCAGTTACTTTAACAAAAAAAACGTTTAGGAAAATCGTATACTCAATGTCACGTAATAGTGCGACGTTATATACTGCTGGAGGAGGTACAATCTGCTAAAACTTGAATTTACTACATATTTTCTTCTTGCATACCCTGTCAAATATTTCATCCAGGTTTATCTCTGTTTTTCCTCTCTATTAATGAATCCCTTTTAGGCACCAAGTATGGTGTGTAGCACTTTTCTTTCCAGGCATTGAAGTCTATCTATCAAATCATGACTGGAGAAGATGCTAAAATATTTGAGAAGCTGGCTAACTTTCACTTCAGTGGCTGAATTACAGTCTGTCCAAGGAGAGCAATCTTACTTCCCAGCAGCAGGTATCACAGGCAAGGAATATAAAGCACTAAAGCATGTTTCTGAAAAAGGTAGGTAGAGCATCATAAAATATACATTATACCTTCTGTAATGTCAAAGCATTGCATTTTCTTCTATGTTATTATTACAAATTTCCTATAGTAGTTGGCAAATCCAACAAATCGTTGTCCTTCATGTTTCTAGGGGAAGCCAATCCACCACTGCTTTGATATTCTTGGGATAAATGCTCACTTCTTCAGAAGAAATAATATATCCAGGAACAAGATTCTTTCTTAATCCTTCAAAGTCAGTGAAAACATGCTTGCTTTTGGTGCTGCTCCAGGTTATCAGAGATGATGAGAATATCATTCAGATAAGCAATCATGAAAAACATAATTGATGATTGTTGTAAAGTTGTGGGGGCATTGCAAAGGCCAAAAGGTATAACCCAGGATTCAAAATGCCCATATCTGGTTCAAAAGGTGGCTTTCCATTTGTCTCCTTGATGAATGCTGATGAGGTTATATGCCCCCCCCCCCCCCCAAGGGGTATTTCTGTTCCTGGAAGCAGTTCAATGGGACAATCATATGGGCAATGAGAGGTAATTGATCAGCATTCTTCTTATTACAAATATCCAAGGCCTCATGATATTGTGGAGACAGGTTGTCAAATAACTGCAGGGTAACCACATTCAATTGTGGCTCCTTGATCAGCGGAGAACTTGTTAGACAAATTTCCCCACAATGGAGGATGTAAAACCTATATTCCGTGCCCCCCATTTGATGAAGGGATTGTGATTGGAAAACCAAGGAATGCCCAGAATGACAAGAAAGTTGGGTGACATGATTAGCTGAAAGCTGATGGTCTCACAGTGGTCAGCCTCTGGCCAGCCTCTGGACAACTGGAGTACCAGAGGCACCATTTCATGGGTAACAGGTCCTGAAGATAAGGGTGAACCATCAACTGTCTCCATATCAATAGGAACAGATGTATTTCTTGCTTGAATATTATTGCTGTTGGCAAATTCTATGTCCATAAAGTTCCCCCTAGCCACAGAGTCCAACATAGCAGAACAGGAAATTTCACGGCCCTCAAAGATAAGCTTATTAGGTAACTCCACTTCTGTGGGAAAAAATAGCAAATAAAAAAGTATATAGCATATACAATTGTGACTCAAGTCATATTGTAATTGAATGCTATTAAAGATTACCTTTCCGTTTCAATCTACAGCTCTGTAATTTCCTGTAAAATGCAATGCAATATAGCTACCAGGAGGTCTTCTGTGCACAGAATGTGTACAGAACGCCCCCTAGAAACATAATTTCTCGCTTATGTGATTGGCTTACTGATTTTCCCAGAAGTCTACACTAAGATACAAGTCAGAACTCAGATGTCCCCTGCAACAAAAATGTCATTTTTGGTAAGATACTCCCAATACGAAATCACAACTAAAGGGATGCAGGCTCTGAAATTTTCCTCATTAGAGATCTGCAGGTGAAGCATTATGAAACCACTCCCATACAGATTCACTTTCCACATGGACACAAACAAACACACAGGGATTTCTTCAGAATAACAAAAGGTAGGAATCTGCAACAAAGTTTGTTATATGACTGCCTTGTGATATACATAGATCACCCAAAGGGGAAAGGTTTTTTTTTTTCAACAAAAGTGGAGTTACTCTTTAATTGGGATAACAAAATTAGATAGTAAAGAATTTACTTTACTTTCTTTCTGGAATCAATGGGAAGATAGACTGTCTAATGATTTATTTGTTCAGGCACAATCACATCATTTGCATCAGTTATTCTTCTAACTTTATTAGGACAATTAGGTGTGTAATGAGTCCCCACAATATAGACATAAGTTCTCTGAACGTCTTCTCTCTCTCTCCTGAATAGAGCTGGATCTCTTAATGGCATTAACCTGCATAATTTCATGGTGCTAGACCCCGGAGAAACTTTTGAATCCTGCTGAACAGATGAACTAGCAGAGAAACGCATGCCACCATACATTCCCAGCATCTCCTTTCTCTTTTCTGGTCTCTGATCAATTCGGATACATAATTGAATGAAGGCCTCGAGATCATTAGGAGTCTCTACTCTAGTTAGCTCATCCTTTACCTGTTCAGAAAGACCTTGGTAGAACTTTTTTTTTTGCGCTGCAGGGTTCCAAGTGGTATCTGTGATCCAACCTCTGAATTCCGCTGTGTACTCAATGACAGAGCGTTTACCCTGCCGCATACTATGCAACTTTACTTTGGCAGTAGCACAGCAGTTGGGATCATCAAAAACTGTTTTATCGTGGCCAAAAAAATCTCAAAATTATTCAAAGTGGCACCATCTTGTTCTTTATAAGGGAGGCCCAAGCTAGAGCTTCCCCAGTCAGAAGTTTGATAATAAACATTACCTTCCTTTTCTCAGAAGGGTACATTTGGAAATATATACAACACTGATTAAGGAAATCCCTGTAATGGTGGTTGTCCCCATTAAACTTAGATGGTTGAAGGTGAGGTATACAGTATGCGTGCTAGTATCATCTCGGTTCAGTAGTATTCTCTGCAGAGTATTAATCTCTGGCAACTTTTTTTGGTAGGTAACACCAAATTCCTGCAGCTCAGCAATTTGCTGCCTAAGGGGAGTCACAATGTTTGTTATAGCAGCCTTCATGTTTGGGCCAGGTTATTCTGTCACAATCAGGGTTTAGGCTCGAAGACCAGTTGCTATAGCAGTAGCGAGACTCGGGGTCCAGGCTGGGGTCCAGTAGCAGACAAGCAGGTAAGGATCAAACAGAAGTGTAGTCAGTAATAAATGGTTGCAGGTTGAGATCAAGCAGAACAAGCAAAGGGTCGATAAAGAGTGGTAGCAATATATGGATGGCAGCAGGGAAGACACGAGCAAGATACTGGCTGAAGAGAGCACAGTAAGTTGTCAAACAGTGCAGAGATGGCCTAAATTAAGTTGATAGGATAAACAAAGAGTGCAAGGTTCAAGTCAGGATCATCCAAGGAATTGTTCAAGCAACCAGTTGGCTCAACAAGAAGAGAGATTGCTTGACACAGCAGAGGTTCTGGGTTCAAATACAGGCCCTGACACCTAGTTTGGATTGTCTAAAAGATCTAAGTGAAAGGTGTTTTTGAGTCAAAGATTTTTTTAAATTCCTATGGTTTAATTCAAATAATTGGGAGGTTGAGGGAGCAAAATAAATTCCAAGGTACGGTATGGATCGGTCAGCCCACTTTAAAGAGAAGGTTTGAGCAAGGCAAGTCTGTAGGCTTATCAGGGGATGTACTGTAAGTTTAATATTAATGATTTGTTTTTGCTTAGTTTGTAGTATGAGACTTTGCTGTACTTAGTCAGGATGTCCTGGATTACTGGGACGAACTGTGTAGGATTAGAAATTATAAGGATGATGTCATTGTCAAAAATGCTGACTCTATGCTCCAAACCATGGAATAGGATACCCAAGACTAATTTTCGCTGCTAGGGGTTCAATAATGAGTTAAAAAATGATGGGTGATAGAGGACACCCCCGTCTGGTTCCATTATTGATATCAAAGGGTTTGGAGAGTGTTCTTGCTGTCATCACTTTCACTGAAGGATTGGAGTATAATGACATAATTGCTGATTATAGCCATGCCAATATTCCAAACCTGTGGAGCACGGCTCTCATAAATCCCCAATGCAAACAGTTAAATGCCTTCTCTGTGTCCAGGGAAAATTGCAGAGAAAGCATTTTCTGAGTTTCAAGACTGTGTATCAGAGTGTTTAGGCACCTAGTTGGGTCAGGAGCTTGGCGTCCAGGTATGAAGCTAACCTGGTCAGGATGGATCAGAGATGAGAGAAAGGGGAGTTGTCTGTGAGCAATCACTTTAGCAAATCGTTCATATCAATGTTTTGCAATGATATTGGCCTATAATTTTGTGTGAACTGAGGATCCTTGCAAGGCTTTAGAATCATTTGGTATCATAGATTTCAGCATTTCTTTAGGAAGGGAGCCAGGGGATACGGTATGGTTGAAGAGAGAGGCCAAATGGGAGAAAGGAGAAAAGAAAATTGTTTGTAATATTCGTTGGTGAAACCGTCTCTTCCTGGTGATTTAATAATGGGTAGAATTTTGATAGCAGATTCAACTTCTGAGGGGGAAAAGGATGTGATATAGATTAAAGTTGGCCAGGGGACAAAGTGGGGATGTTGACCAATTGTGAGTTTGCTGTTATAGAAATAGAAGGGGTAGAGGTATCCTAATAAAGATTATAGAGGAAGCAATAATAATCGCTCAATGCATCAGCAAAGCAATATCCCGAGGATTAACCAAGGGAATGTTAGATCTTGGCTGGTGGATAGTGGCGATTTTTGCTGTAGTAAAAGGCCTTAGTGCATTTTAAGTTGTATTCATATTTATGTAATAGGAGTGAGCGGAGCTTGTTTCTATCCAATAATAAGAAGGAGTAAAGGATGGGGTTACGTTTGTTCTGCTCTTCCTTAGGTTTTATAAATGCTAAAAGCTCTTGTACTTGCTGGGTCTTCTTGCTCTTAACATACGAGTTTAATAAATGTGAAAATAAAGTACTGGCCTAAACCCACATGGCAAGAAAATGTTTCCATGTAAGTTTAGGCCAGTGCTTTATTTTCACATTTATTTTCATTTGGTTTCTTCTTTTTTTTTTTTTTTTTTATGCACCCCGATCAATTTTTTTTATTAATGAGTAAAACATGTTGAGTTTTTCTTTTGGGAGCACTTTTTTAATTTATTTTGGTCACACATGGTTTACTGGGAAGGTAGGCTGGGGACTCCTTAGTGAGTTTATTGGTAGTTTCTTTTAGTCCAGACATATCTGATGAAGGGTATCTTTTCTTGTGACCACTGTGGGGAACCCTTATGTTTTTGCCATCAGGAAACAGATCTATTTTGTGTGGAGGGCATTCGTTTTGCAGAATTTGTGTTGCTAAAGATGATGGGCCTTTTGGTATCCCTCTTTTCCCTGCATAGTACTGAGGCATAATATATCTCCATTAATCTTTAATTATACTGGGATATAGGCCCTTATGGGTTATTCCATTGATCTCCTCTCTGCAGTAGACCTCACTATGAAATTGCAGCTGGAGATTATTTTTATCTGGACAGTTTAATCTGTTATTTTGTTTAATCAATATACCACCAATATTTTTCTTGTTCTTTGGAGTCATTTTCAGCCCCACCCTATAAGTAAAAACATACACACAGTCCTTGATATACATTTGAATAAAGTCCTAATAGAGGTTAAATTTTACTCAAGTGGTTATTGGTGCATAGGTAAATGTATGCCTGTCCTGTTGGTACAAGGGTTCTGAAAGTTTAGAGAGCTGATTGTGCACCCACACTCAACCAGCATTATAAGCACATCTATAAATTCAACACACCTCCCCACCACAAAATAGTCAATACAAACCTGGCATAGGTTTCAACCTTTTTCTACTCAACTAAAAATATTTTTTTTACTGTTTGTGTTCCTGGTGTAGAGGTTTCTCCTTGCTTGTTATTCTGTCTGACAACCTTCAAATTAATAAAAAAGTGATTCAGAGGAAATATCCCCAAAAGAGACATAAACCTTCCCTAATCTTAAAATCATTGGAGCTGGGGCAACGTGCATGCGCAGGTCTTTACATTTTATGCAGTAGTTTTGAGTTGAGACCAACACTTTAGAGAAATATTTTGACATGGCAATGTTGCTTCCCACATATTTGCAAATGTATACAATAAAACCCCCTGTTTTTAATTTGAATGCTACAAACAGTTTTTTATTTTTTGTCTAATATTATTTAAGACTAGGGTTGTGCCAGGCTGCCCAGAGGCAACAAAAAGCTGTCCTCGGTGGGAAGTGTATCCTCTGTGTCCTCTGTATCCCCCCAGCCACGCACCAGTGATGGCCATGAGCTTGCCTGGGTGCCACCCGACTGTGAACATGGTTCCATCTCCTCCTCCATCTCCTCCTCCTCATCCTCGTCATCCTCCAGAACTGTGCCCCTGCTGGACAATTGTGTACCTGGCGTTTTTGGGTGCAGGAAACCACCCTCAGAGCCACTTGTGAATGACTGCCCTGAAAGCCTTGGAAATTATACCTCTTCCTCCTCCTCCTCCTCCTCCTCCTCATTCTGTGCCACATCCTCTTCCATCATCGCCCAAAGCGTTTTTTCAAGAAAGCATAGAAGTGGGATAGTTAAGCTGAGAACGGCATCATCGGCACTGGCCATGTTGGTGGAGTACTCGAAACAGCGCAACTAGGCACACAGGTCTCGCATGGAGGCCCAGTTATTGGTGGTGAAGTGGTGGTGTTCTGCAGAGAGACTCACTCGTGCGTGCTGCAGCTGAAACTCCACTATGGCCTACTGCTGCTCGCACAGTCTGGCCAGCATGTGCAAGGTGGAGTTCCACCTTGTGGGCATGTCACATATGAGGCGGTGAGTGGAAAGGCCGAATTTATGCTGCAGTCCTGTCATCATCACATTGTCTGAAGAACTACCACGCTAGGGAACTCCTTTGAGCTGGCTTTGGTGTGCTCGGTCCCTTGCTGCGTTGGGCACTGGGTAGTAGCAGGCGTAGTGTCTAGGGCATGGCCGCTCCGCTTTTGCACCCTGCTCCCTCTTCTGCTGTGCTGGTGGCTCTGTACGACCACCGTCTCTTCCTCCAAACTACTCAGGTCTCCTGCATGACATTCATTCCATGTGGGGTCGAGGACCTCATCGTCCTCCACATCATCTTCCACGCAGTCTTCCCCCCTGCAACTCTTGTCGGTCTCCACAATTTGGAATTCCGCAGCAGTTGGCACCTGTGTTTCGTCATCATCCGAGACGTGCTGTGATGGTCCTCCCATGTACTTATCTTGAGACATAAGTGGTTGGGCATCGGTGCATTCAATCTCTTCCACTTCTGGAGCAGGGCTAGGTGGATGGCCTTGGGAAACCATGCTAACAGAGTCATCTAAAAGAAGAAGACACTGCTACATGACTTGGGGCTCAGACTGCTTGGCTGATTTTAAAGGGGGTGAGGTGAAAGATTGATGGACATCGGCTGCAGGTGCCAACTCTGACCTTTCAGCAGTAGACTGGGTGGGAGACAATGTGAAGGAACTGGAGGCACTGTCAGCAACGCAATCTACTATCGCTTGTACTTGTTCTGGCCTCAATATTTGTAGAGGCACATTAGGCCCTGCCAAATACTGCTGCAGGTTCTGTCGCCTACTCACACCTGAGGAAGGTGTTTCACTTGTGCGTGTAGCTGGCACAGATGGACCCCGTCCTCACCTTGCAACAGGAGCTACACCAGCAGCACCACGACCCAGGCCACGTCCCTTATTTGACCTTCTCCTCATATTTCTCTAATTTAGGATCTTCCCCTAAATGGGTGTTTATTGAATAGCGGAATAGGACAACAGTATCCAAAGGGTATATCTCACAGTAAAATATGCAGACTAGGCCGCAATTTAATTTTTTCCCCCTAAATGGGTTTTTATTGACAAGCAGAATATAACAACAGTATCCAATGGGTGTATCTCACTGTAACATATGCAGACTAGGCCGCAATTACATTTTTTTCCCCTAAATGGGTTTTTATTGAAAAGCGGAATACAACAACAGTATCCAATGGGTGTATCTCACTGTAACATATGCAGACTAGGCCGCAATTTTATTTTTTTCCCCTAAATGGGTTTTTATTGAAAAGCGAATACAACAACAGTATCCAATGGGTGTATCTCACTGTAACATATGCAGACTAGGCCGCAATTTAATTTTTTTTCCCCTAAATGGGTTTTTATTGAAAAGCGGAATACAACAACAGTATCCAATGGGTGTATCTCACTGTAACACATGCAGACTAGGCTGCAATTAAATTTTTTTCCCCTAAATGGGTTTTTATTGACAAGCTGAATATAACAACAGTATCCAATGGGTGTATCTCACTGTAACATATGCAGACTAGGCCGCAATTTCATTTTTTTCCCCTAAATGGGTTTTTATTGACAAGCGGAATAGAACAACAGTATCCAACGTACAGTATGAATGAAAATTTTTTATTTTTCCCTTTAATTGGTGCTTTTTGTATAGCAGATCAGAACTGCAGTGTCTAAACGCTGTATGACAGTGTCACAGCAAAGTATGAATGAAAAACTGAAAAATAATTGTCCCCTTAAATCTGTGCTTTTTGAATAGCAGATTAGAACTGCAGTGTCTAAACGCTGTATGACAGTATCACAGTAAAGTATGAATGAAAAAATGAAAAATAATCTTCCCCTTAAATCGGTGCTTTTTGAATAGCAGATCAGAACTGCAGTGTCTAAACGCTGTAAGTCACAGTAAAGTATGAAGGAAAAAACATTTTTTTTTTTTAAATCCAGATCAAGCAGACACATATGCACTGAGCTTGCATTAAATGGCTGCTACACGCCGCCCACCTAACAGACTGATAAAAGTTTGTTTTTTTCTCCTTCCTCATCACTGGGCTCAGGTCAGGGCAAAAAGATTGTTCACTGCACCCCCACACAATAAAATCAATGTAGATTGCTGTCTGATTAAAGAAGATTCTTCCTATTCTTTCCCTGAAAGCAATCTCCAGCCTGCCCCTACAATAATCTCCTATCTCTCCCTCAACAGCAGCAGGAACCTCTCTCTACAGTAGTTAGAGCAGAGTGACGTGCGGCGCTATGTGACTCCAGCTTATATAGAGTCTGGGTCACATGCTGCACTGGCCAATCACAGCCATGTCATTAGTAGGCATTGCTGTGATGGCTTCTAAGGGCACACTAGTTAAACGCTTGCTGATTGGCTGCCTTGCAGCTGTTGAAACCGCGCCAAAACATGAAATAAATTACCGAACAACGGACTGTATCCCGAACATACAGTGAAATGTTCGGGTCCATGTCCGGGTACCGAACACCAAAAAGTCCAGTACGATCCCAAACAATACAGTCCGGGTTCGCTCAACCCTAATCATGTAACAACAAAATGTATTTGTTCATTAGTATCCCTTTGCAAATTAAAAATGTACATTTAGCGTTTTGCAATATTTGGTTTCAAATTTAACACTTTAAAAACTCAAAAAGGTCAGTTCAACAAACTCTAAGTAGAAAACTATTCAAAAATAAAATTATAATTACATTGTTTTTAATAAGTACACAATGCCATTAAAAAAAGTTATACATTTTGGATGGTTTTTGTAATTGCCTTTTAATTATTATCAGGAGAGCTAATTTTACCTAATATTACAGGTGTTAATGAATGCAAATGGCTGTATTGTTAAATTTATCATATATACATATTTAGGAGGAAATAAAAGCAAACTTCAGCCATAACTCATTTTAGAACAGCTTAACACTTATGTATCTAAACCCAGAAATACCTTTTTAAAAAATGAATAATAGTAGCTTGGCCTCCACTGCATCCATTTTCTGCCCACAATTGCATTCACTTCCTGTTTTAGGGTGCCAATGCTGCCAGCCTGTGTGTCTATGCAGAAGCATTATTGTTACCTATAAGTGTGCTACCGCTAGGAATATAGACTGATGTGGGGTTCCCCAGCACAATAGCACATTCATACTTTTTCTTTAGGAAAAGTGCATTAACAGCCGAGGAGGAGTACCCACTTCTAAGATGCCGGCGAACTCCTGGAAATACCTTCAAAAAGTAAATAATCTACTTCCACAGTTAAAAAACAAAAAAAAAAAAACAAAACCATCCTTTGCCACATTTCACCAATGCCAACAAAGATAAGGGTTTTTTTCTATTTTAAAAGTATGTAATTTAAAAATAAAATGTATTTTATATATCTAAAACAATTTATTTTAACACATCCAGCCTTTATGATCACGTAAAGGGATTTAAGAAGTATTAGCTCTAAGGTAAGGATCATTAATAATCATTGTGCCAAATATGTGGCACAACTTACAAGTCTGCCAAAACAACTCAGTTTGGTGCTTATTGCTTCCTAATTAATGCGATAATGAGCTTTCCTAGATAGCCAAATCTTTAATCAGCCCTATCAAAACTATGCCTGCACAGAAAAATAGTCCCACTAATTCTGATTAATTTCTGACAGCGGCTAGGCTTCATTAATACATTGTAATTTCATTGTGTGTTATTTTAATCATATCAGCATATATCTCAGCAGCTACCAGCAGCTCAATAAGCTGTTCATCAATTATCAGTCATGTGACTGAGTTCTGCTAAGAGGCTATCTTCTATCACAGCCAGACCTTGCCTGCCCTCCCTGTAGTCAGTTGACTAAGAAGGTATTAATAAAGGTCTCAGTTTTAAAATTGCAGTGCTCTGAATGGTCTTTAAGGGACCAAGCAGTAATCTCAAGATCCCTATATTTTATACAAAAAGCAGGACAGAGGAATTAATAAAGCCCTTTTTGCTTCCAGTGTAAACTGCTCCCTGTTCTCCGGCTGTATTCTGATGTCAGGGCGCTCAGAGAATTTTAAATGCACAGGATGGATTGTTTGTGTAGCAAAAAAGAAACAGGGGGCAAAGGCTAAGAGACTTGAGAAAATTGAAAGACTGCCAGGGATGCTGGGATGCAAATAGTAACAAAACAGGGACAAATGCTCTGCTCACATATGCAGCAGTCCTGCAGACTCGAAAAAAAAAAAAAAAGAGGATATTAATTTTCTCCAGCCCGCATCTTACAGCTGGTAGCTCAGCATCAGTTTTAGGTGTAATGAAAATGGTCTGAGAAGAAGATAAATGGTTCAGAAAGTGGACCATTTAGATGCAATCGAGGCTCAATCTGACCAGTGACTAATCATGCCCCCTTCTCAGAATAGCTGAATTCCACAAGCAGACCTTTTTTTTTTTTTTTTTTCTCTGCTGCTGCTGTAGCAGTGAATTGTAGTTGGGTCTAAGTTCAAGGCAGGCAGAGAATTATCTTGATTTATTAGAGTGCTGCCTGGCTGTGCCACTTGTACTACTGTGGCTTTCTGGGCTTCTGCCCTGTTGCTGTTAGAGTATAATTTTTACTGCTCCCTTGTGACTAGTACACAGCATCATTCTGAGCTGATAGAAAAATGGTCTGCTTTCTCACCTGTAATTTTTCTTCTTATGCTGTTGAAGGTATATAATATATCTCTAAAGTGTGTAATAAGTTTCTGAAAAAAAAAAAAAGGTTTTTAAAAGAAATTGATTCCTTGGCAAGCTAAACCAAGGACATAAAAGTATATATATATATATATATATATATATATATATATATATATATATATATATATATTTATATGTGTGTGTATATATACACACACACACACACATATATATATATATATATATTTATTTATTTATTTATTTATTTATTTATTTATTTTGGGCTAGGACCACCTGTAATAGTGTTATGCTATTTTTCTTTATAATTGTTTTATAAATGGCATTGAGAACCTTTGTTTAGATCAAAGCTACACTACACCATTACTTAAATTGAATGTTCAGTGCTTTTGTTTTCTTTTATATTCATACTTAAAGCGGTAGTATACTCCGCTATTTGACTTTTACCTACAGGTAAGCCTATAATAAGGCTTACCTATAGGTACAATTAATATCTCCTAAACCTGCACGGTTTAGGAGATACATCCCTGCATGCAGCCGCTGACGGCAGCAGCGCATGCACTCTGAAGGCCCGGCGGACCTTCAGAGCTCCTTGCCGGACCTTGTCGGAAAGTGAAACTCCCGCGCGCATGCGTGCGAGTGACGTCATCGCGGCTCCGGCCACTCACAGCGCCGGAGCCGCAGAACCAGGAAGAGACGCCAAGGCAACATGACAGCACCCTTAGCGTTGTCCAGGCGACCACGCCGGGACTTCGTTTTAAGGTAAGTAATTCATAATGAGCTAGTATGCAATGCATACTAGCTCATTATGCCTTTGTCCTGCAGGTTTTTTGTATTTTTTTTACTGAGTTTACAACCACTTTAATCTGACCACATGCACATTGGACTTTTAAAAAAATGCCACTTTTACAGGCGTTTCTTGTTTTTTTTTTTTTTTTTCAGCCTGTAAAAGCAACTCTATGTGTCCATATACACACAAGAGTTTACAGGTGTATTAAAACAGGAGCATTTATGGGATAAAAAAAAAAAAAAACATCAAAAGCAAGGAGCTGAAAAACATAAAAAAGCGAGCTTAAACATGCCTAAATCCTAGATGCGTTTAAGCACACTTGGGCGTTAATGCATGTCAAGGCCAAAAAAATAGTATTCTGGCCAATGTAATCCATTACCATTCAAATGTGTGTGCAATAAGCAGCTTTAGGCATGTTTTTTAGGCAGTTTTTCTCCTGGAGGAGGAGCAAAGCAAATGCCCTCTGCGCGTGAGGTTTTAATGGTCAGGTTAAATATGAATATTATATATATATTACAAATGATTATTTTTATTTTCATAGTAGTAAGCCAGGAGAAACAGAGGGTGCAGACCATGGCCTCTTTTTACATATTTTCCAGGCTCTCCAGTTTACCAAAGTTTAATAGCTTCAGCTCAAATTTACATGCACAAGTCAACGCAGAGACTTATCACCACCATCACTGCCTGCTTATAGAAATGACCCCCATACAATGTTTCAGAGGCGTAACTAGAACCTTCAGGGCCCCGATGCAAGAAATCATGAAGGGCCCCCCAGACCCCTGGCCGGGGCCCTTCCCCTTAAGCCGGGGCTCTTCCCACTAATCCTGGGGCTCTTTACTCTTGTTGCATAGCCTTTTATTATGGTCCCGCAGCAGGATCCTTTCACAAGTTCTGCAGTGGGCCCCCTTCCTGCAATCTTGGGGCCTCCCCACAGTGGTGCAATGCCAGGGCCCGGTCGTAAGTGTGACCTTTGAGATCCTGGAAGTTCACCCACTGGTTTGCTACCGGGCCCCCTGGAGCATGGGGCCCGGTAGCAATTGCAACCCCTGCAACCCCTGTAGTTACGCCCCTGCAATGTTTCAATATTTCAATCACAGCAAGCATCCTTTGCTGAGCTCTCTTTTTAGAAAACCCAAAGTGCTCTGCGAATTAAGTGTCTTGATTTTAACCTGTAAAACAAAGATTTGATATTAATAGTAAATAGAATAAAATATAAAATATTATTTTAAAACAGTATACACCTAACAAAACAATGAAATTGATGCTAGACTATGTAGATCTGTGACTACTGCTCCTAAATTAAACACACATTTATTGAATGTTCTTGATTAAGAATGTAGAAATTGAATTTGATTTTCCGGGATGGTAGAAGATGGTAACACTGACAGCACCTGGTGGGATGCAGGAGGAATAGTGAGGATAAGTAATTCACAACATCATCTTCCTCTGTCATTATCCTTCCTGTCCCACTGATATTATTCCCTCATCCTGACTGCCACTTCATCATCAGATTCATTATCAGATTCATCATCAGATTTACTATTTGCATTGCCACATCAGAAACGGAGATGTCTCATCAGAAGCAGATGTTACCATTAACCCTCACCTTGCCCAGATGTGGAAGATAGCCCAGTAGTGTCAGTTCTGCTTGCAATACCTTGATTGTGATCAGAGATTTTAGAATGACAATCAGAACCGTAGGAAGAGAGGAGTTTATTCCTATATGTTGAGATTTAAGAAATAAGTGACCCAACCAGTCTACAAGATCAGATGCTTAATGGGCCTCTTGGCAGTTTAGGATGACTTCCAAAATAATTAGTAATATCAATCGAAAGGTGAGATGATTCATTTGGAGAAATGGGTCTCCTGAAAGTTTGTTAACCGCTTGCCGACCGCCGCAAGTAGATTTACTGCGGCGGTCAGCCCCTGCCAGGCAGAGTGACGTTAATTAACGTCAGTAGCCTGGGAGGGTCTGGGGAGCGAGAGCGCCCGCGGAGGCGCGCTCCCGCGGAGGCGCGGTTACGAACCCCCCCGCGCGTGTGACCAGCGGACCCGATGTCCGCCGGCCACTCGGCGATCGTCGGGGGAGAGGGAGAATGTCAGGCAGCTTGTGTAAACAAGCTGCCTGTCATTCTCCTCGCTGTAAAGACACTGATCACTCGGATCTAGTATGTAGATCCGTTGATCAGTGTCCTTACAGCTAGAGCCACAGCCAATCACAGTAGAAACCACGCCCCTAGGGACACACACAGCCCCTCCCTCCCAAATAAAGTTAACCCCTTCACTGCCAGTGTATTTTTACAGTAACAGTGCATATGTATAGCACTGATTACTGTAGAAATGTCACTGGTAACCCCAAAAGTGTCAAAAATGTCAGTCAAGGGTCCGATCTGTCCGCCGCAATGTCGCAGTACCGCAAAAAAAATCACAGATCGCCGCCATTACGCGTTAAAAAAAAAACAACAAAAATGACAAAAATCTTTCCCTTTGTTAGTAAACGCGATAACTTTTGCGCAAACCAATCAAAATACGCTTTTTGCGATTTTTTTTACCAAACATAGGTAGGATAAAACAAATTGGCCAAAAATTTAAAAAAATTTTGATTTTTCCATTTTTTTTTGGAGAATTTCATATAAAAAAATGTGAAAAATATTGCTATTTTTGCAAAATTGTCGCTCTTTTTTTGTTTATAGCGCGTGATCAAAAAATCGCACAGGTGATCAAATACCACCAAAAGAAAGCTCTGTTTGTGGGAAAAAAAGGACGTCAAATTCGTTTAGGTACAGCGTCGCATGACCGCGCAATTGTCCGTTAAAGTCACGCAGTGCCGAATCGCAAAATACCCCCTGGTCTTTTAGCAGGAAAATCCTCCGGGGCTTAAGTGGTTAAAATAGTAGGAACAACATTGGTGCTTTCTTACTGCCAATCACTTGACTACACCGCTGAGACTAATTTTCCTTCCACCTGAACTTCTTTTAGTTTGCACAGATCTGGTAAAAAAAAAAAGAAATATTGAAACATTTTAGAAAGTTACTGCTGCTATGTGACAATGTCACAACAAAAACACACACACGACTGAAAATTGGCATAGATCTCAAATAAAACACATACATTTTTCTAAAACATATACATCTTTCCCCTGCAAATTCCAGTCCTGGTTTATTTGTTAATTTGCCTCTATTAAATATATTACTTTATAGGTTAACATGCTGTCTTTGAGTAGCCTGTAGGTTCTCACCTTCCTCTATCGGTATTCATTTTAACCCAGTGGCACAATATCCATTATTTGTGTATATAATTTGATACCCAAGTATTCTCTGCAGTTGTCTATGCAGTATATTCCTGTACAATCCACTACTCAGCAGAGTCAATAGACAAAGGAGAATGATCAATAGGCAAACCTGTTCTGGTAAAGATGTGTTAGGCTGGGAGGCCTCATGGGATATATTCTCCCATTCACACCTTGATCATAGCAGTCAGTGAGAACTTCCGGGTAGCGATGAGCCAAACTGCCATGGTTAGGCTCGAGTAAGGATCGGTGAACTTCACAGAAGTTTAGATACCAAGCAGGAACCCCATTGAAATACATGGAAGCCAAATCTGTCAAATTAAAAATATTAATAGGCAAGGAGTGTCAAAAAATAGCATGGTGCGGGCACTATGCAGCAATAAACACCGACATTTACAAAGGAAAAAAAGTTTTAAATTACCAGAAAATGTCATCTCCAACCTTGTTTCTTGTTTTAAAATAAAAAGGTACACAGACCCCAAAGGTCCCTGTGCTGCCACGCAGCTTTAACTGTCTAGCAGTTGTTATTACATGTTATGTTATGCTATGATATTGGTATCTTCCTAGCACCCCTGCTGTTTCTGGCTAGATGGTTTCTCCCATCTCCATTTTCCTGCTGTAACTGCCATTTTGTTTAGTTGTTATGAGGAGACTGCAGAGTGTGGAAGCTGTGTAACTTCATTGTAAATTTACCTATGGAAAAGCCTCTATGTTTATGCCTTTGCTAACTTGAAGCATAAAGAAGCATTGGAGAACACCTCTGGAGTCTTTATTCATTGAGTAAACTATCTGTTAAAGCCATCATTCAACCTGCTGCACACACTTAGAGACTGGGGGTCTACAAGAGGGTCACAGGTACAACCGATGCTGAGACAGAACAGTAAATTTACAAGAATACACAGCTTCAGAAAGTAAATTTACAGGAGTACACAGCTTCAAAAAGTAAATTTCCAGGAATACACAGCTTCAGAGAGTACAGTTCCAAAAAGTACTTGAAGTAAATGTCCATGGTAATATACAGCTTCAGAACTGTAAGTACCACACTTGTCTGTGAGTCACCAGAAGCATTACTCTGCATATGAAACCAGCCACCTATTACTGCTTCATTACTGTTACAGCCTTCTGAGGTGATCCAGTTTGAACTAGTTTCAGCACTAGCCACTATTGTAACAAAAAATACCTCAGCCCAGCCTGCTTAATAACAGAAGTCACTACTTACAGAGCTGAGCTCTGGCAGATTTCTAACAAGACACCAGAAATACAATACTTATGTCTGACAGAGATCTCACAGAACTACCTGCATTTAGTCAAGATAAAGCAGACTCCTTACTTCATTCTGCTCGTCCTGTCAGAGCCCCTCATCCATCCTTGAAGGCAAGGGAGGTTTATGAAGCAAGTAAGGAAGAAACATCTAGTAACTTGACTGCATTATGGGAAAAGACTTTAAGTTGTATAACAGCCACTAATGAAACTAGCAACAATTCTGAGCAATTGAACACTGCTCTCTCAAGGGTTAAGAAGGCATTTGAGAATTATAAAAGACTTTCTGAGAAGTACTATTCCCTATTGTCACATTCCAACATAGAGGAAGCTGCATTGGAATTAAAGGACTTTACTTCTAATGACCAGCAGAGGCATAGCACATATCGTGAAGCAAAGGCACAGATAGAAGGGAGATTGGCACAGATACATGAGACTACATCCTGTAACTCTGCTTCTTCCAGACACTCAGGAAAATCTTCTAGGTCTGCCCGCTCATATCATAAATCTTCTTCTAAGTCATTGCGGTCCTGCTCTATAAGGTCAATACTGAGCGACCAAATACTCAAAGCTCGCCAAAAGGTTGCAGTAGCCCAGGTTCAAGCCGCCTGCTCTGAAAAAGAAGCAGCCTTCAAGGCAGAAGCTAAATGCAAGGAAGCAGAAGCTCAACGCATTCAAGCAAGAATACAAGCAGAAACAGAGGCTCAGCTAGAAATTCTTCAGAAGAATAGAGAAAAGGAAGTAGCTTTAGCAGAGTTATCTGTCTTGGAACAAGCCCTATTGGAAGAAGAAGGAGCAGCTTGTACCAGCTTAGCTGCTTGTCAAGACCCTGTTGAAAGGACCCTACAATTTGTCCTAACTCAGAACCACGACAATACAGTCCCACCTACAGTTGGAGATTCTTCTCATAATCATCCAGCAAGTGGATCAGAAGGCAATGTGTCGCCAAAGCAAGCTGGTTAACTAGACGCACCTACTAACAGAGACCCTCCACAATTACTGCACGTCACAAAATCAAGTGAATCAACCTACGCAGATCATGTGCCACCACAACAACATGTGCATAGAGATTACAAGGGCACAGCAGAAGACTACAGAATGAACTCTATACCCCCTTTGATACAGCTCTCTTTGACTTCAAATGCTCAGAGACCTTCAGTCGACAGACCCTTACCTAAATTAAACCCATCTGCAACACCTTTCTCTCTACCTACCAGCCAACATCAGATACCAACCATGGTCCAAGACGGCGCACCATCAGTACCCCCTGTGGCTATAAAAACTGAAAGCACTGACATTGCAGAGTTCAGCAAGTATATCATTCGACGAGAGTTGATTACAACTGGACTGTCTGGATTTGATGACCGCCCAGAAAACTACAGGAGTTGGAGATCTACATTTAAGGCGGTAACCAAGAACTTGGACATTGATCCTCAAGCAGAACTTGACTTACTAATAAAGTGGTTGGGGCGTCAATCTTCAGAACAAGTAAAGAGACTTAAATCTGTCTACATTTATAACTTTAAAGCAGGCCTTGATGCTGCCTGGGAACGTCTAGAACAAGACTATGGGAGCCCCGAAGTCATTGAATCTGCCTTATTCCAGAGACTAAACAACTTTCCTAAAATCTCTGTTAAGGACAATCATAAGCTTAGAGAATTAGGTGACCTCCTTCAAGAACTTGAAATTGCTAAGTTAGATCCTAGTTTACCAGGTCTTAGCTATTTAGACACTGCTCAGGGCGTAAATCCTATTGTAGCAAAGTTGCCTAGTTATCTTCAGGGAAAGTGGACTAGTGTAGGATCAAAGTATAAGTATGAGCATCGTGTTTCCTTCCCTCCCTTTTCTTATTTTTCAGAGTTCGTGCGGAAGGTTGCAAGATCCAAGAATGACCCAAGCTTCTTCTATCCAGATACAACCACCATTCCTTTAAGTACTTTAAGGGGTATTGCCACCAACGGTAAATTCAAGGATTTAAGGCATCCTATTGCAGTGGGGAAGACCGCGATAGCATCCAACGTCTTAGCTACAGACATCAAAGCTAGCAATCTTAATCAACAGTGTCCTATTCATAATGCGCCACACTCTCTCTCCAAATGTCGTGCATTTAAGGACAAGCCTATTGAAGAACGCAAGTCATTTCTCAAAGAGCATAATATCTGTTTTAAGTGTTGTGCATCCTCCGATCATTTAGCTAGAGACTGTAAGATCGCCATCAGATGTTCTCTCTGCAACAGTGACAAACATGTGGACGCTCTTCATTCAGATCTGTTCAAAAGGAAACCTTCACTCGGCAGCAACCCCAAGACTACATCAGATGATGGCGGGGAAAGAACTGAGCAATATGCCGACCCCGTAACCACAAGGTGTACAGAGGTATGTGGAGAAGGGCTTCATAGCAAGTCTTGTAGCAAGATATGTCTTGTAAGAGTTTTTCCTGAAGGATGTCCACAAAAATCCATAAAAATGTATGCCATACTCGATGATCAGAGCAATCGCTCATTGGCCAGTACAGAATTCTTTGACCTATTCAACATTCAAGGAGAGACCTGGTCCTATACCTTGCAGACATGTGCAGGAAAGGTCAATACTTCTGGAAGAAGAGCCCATGGCTTCGTAGTTGCATCAGAATATGAGGACACAGAGTTTCCTCTTCCAACTCTAATCGAATGTGATCAGCTACCGAACAACAGAGAAGAAATCCCCACACCAGAGGTTGCACGTCATCACCCTCATTTGAGTCACATTGCTAACTACATTCCACCACTTAACAAGGATGTTAAGATTTTGATTCTACTAGGGAGAGACATTCCTAGAGTTCATAAAATAAGAGAGTTATGTAACGGTCCAGATGATGCTCCTCAGGCCCAGAAACTCGATCTTGGATGGGTGATAATAGGAGAAGTCTGCTTAGACCAATCTCGCAAGCTCTTGGATGTAGCTTCCTACAAAACTAATGTTACCTGTCAATTGATGAAATGTCCATCGCACTATTATGTGAAGGAAAGACTTGATTTTAAGAACGAAGTTCCATATCAAGCACTCCAAAGCATTAACTGCAAGCTCACTTCTCAAAAGGACTTTGGTGATTCAGTGTACCAGACTACTTGTGATGACAACAAGATTGCTCCTTCAGTCGAAGACAAGGAGCTCATTAAGATTACGGATGAAGAGTTCTTCAAGGACAATTCCAACAATTGGGTAGCACCAGTACCCTTCCGAGTACCAAGGCTTACTCTCCCTAACAATCGAGAACAAGCTTTAACCAGATTTGCTGCACTGAAGAAAACTCTCCGTAACAAACCTGAGAAGCGAGAGCACTTTCTAGCATTCATGCAGAAGATTTTAGTGCCAGCAGTTGTCCTCACACAAACCATTTGGTTTTCAGAACCCAAGTTTTTAATGGACCAGTCTTCTACAAACTCAGAAGAAGATATCGATTTCCACCTGGAGGATCCAGATACTGATCCGGAAATCCGGCCTGAAGTTGTAGCATTGAGTTCCAACATCTGCTCAAGAAGAAATTTGGAGGATGAAGATGACTCCACAGTTATGGGGGATGGAGCTGATGAATGGATGCAGGCCAAGACTCTGGTTAAGCCTCCGGACCAGCTGGAACTCAGCGAGGCTGAACTTAAGGAGGAATTCACTCGTATCCTGACTGCAAACAACCCTCATGCCCCCCAGAACATTGTGAGGTACAGTTTTAAGGAACTGGCCTACAAACCCATTAGCATCGTGGACCAGCTGGCCGTACACTTCTCCCTGGATGGAAACATGTTAAACGAAGACTCTGATAAAGCGCGGCGACAGATGGCGAAGTTGGGAGTCATTGAAGAGACTCAGACCAACGACTCCACAGAGCCGGGAGACAAAGATACAGATGGGAAGTCTGACGCTCAGGCTAGTGAAGAATGGACAGAAGGTGAGGAAATACCATCCAGGAACAAGAAGGAGAGAAAACTGACCAACCAGTTCAATTATAGCGAGAGAGCGTCCCAGAGCATTAACAAACCCCTGCGGGAGCGAGCTTCTCAGACAGAGCCACCTCCAAGGGCCACCTTCTCCGCCACTGCAAACCAGTGGAAATTCAACCCACCACACGCTTCACACATGGGCGGAGCATGGGAACGTATGATTGGGATGGCAAGGCGCATATTGGATTCTATGTTGCTTGATGTGAGTTCTTCACATCTTACCCATGAAGTACTTACTACATTCCTTGCTGAGGTCGCAGCAATAATCAACTCAAGACCGCTGACAGCTGTATCCACAGACCCAGAATGTCCAACTGTTTTAACTCCAGCTGCATTATTGAGCCGGAAAATTGGACAGATCCCAGCGCCAAAGAGCATCTTTGATGAAAAGGACATATATAAACGTCAATGGAGATATGCTCAATACCTTGCAGATTGTTTCTGGGACAGATGGAGGAGGGAATACCTCACACTTCTTCAAGGACGTAAAAAGTGGCAAACCCAGAAGCCTAACTTAAAGGAAGGGGACCTGGTTCTTCTAAAAGAAAAGCAAACCAATCGGATCCAGTGGCCAGTTGGAGTTATTTCAAAGGCCATTGCTAGTGATGATGGAAAGGTCCGAAGTGTGGAAGTCAGGATTGTAAAGGACAGGAGCCCAAAAACCTTCCTGAGACCAGTCACTGAGACAGTCCTAATTATGCCTGCTTCCAAAAATTCTGATTCAGTGTTATGTGAAGGAGTCACTTAGATCTCTAGCATAGTTAGCTTAGAGGAGAGGGCTACATAGCATTCTACTGTATGCAATGTTAATTGTATGTTTATGGAAAATAATTGTGTAGTGGTATCTCACGATACCAGGCGGGGAGTGTGCTGCCACGCAGCTTTAACTGTCTAGCAGTTGTTATTACATGTTATGTTATGCTATGATATTGGTATCTTCCTAGCACCCCTGCTGTTTCTGGCTAGATGGTTTCTCCCATCTCCATTTTCCTGCTGTAACTGCCATTTTGTTTAGTTGTTATGAGGAGACTGCAGAGTGTGGAAGCTGTGTAACTTCATTGTAAATTTACCTATGGAAAAGCCTCTATGTTTATGCCTTTGCTAACTTGAAGCATAAAGAAGCATTGGAGAACACCTCTGGAGTCTTTATTCATTGAGTAAACTATCTGTTAAAGCCATCATTCAACCTGCTGCACACACTTAGAGACTGGGGGTCTACAAGAGGGTCACAGGTACAACCGATGCTGAGACAGAACAAAACACATAGAGAGACTAAAACACATAGCAGACCCCTAAGGGTCTGTTATGTATTGTGGGTGACCTTTGGAGTGGTCTGTCTGCTTTCTTTTTTTTTTTTTTTCAAGAAGCCAGCAATTCAATTTTATTTAAAAGCAATTTAAACTGTGTCATTTTTTTCTTTCTTTGTAAATGCCAGTTTTTCTGTAGTATATGTATATGTATATATAAATACAGTGCCTTGCGAAAGTATTCGGCCCCCTTGAACTTTTCAACCTTTTGCCACATTTCAGGCTTCAAACATAAAGATATAAAACTGTAATTTTTTTGTGAAGAATCAACAACAAGTGGGACACAATCAGGAAGTGGAACGAAATTTATTGGATATTTCAAACTTTTTTAACAAATAAAAAACGGAAATATTGGGCGTGCAAAATTATTCAGCCCCCTTAAGTTAATACTTTGTAGCGCCTCCTTTTGCTGCGATTACAGCTGTAAGTCGCTTGGGGTATTCTCTATAAGTTTTGCACATCGAGAGACTGAAATTTTTGCCCATTCCTCCTTGCAAAATAGCTCGAGCTCAGTGAGGTTGGATGGAGAGCGTTTGTGAACAGCAGTTTTCAGTTCTTTCCACAGATTCTCAATTGGATTCAGGTCTGGACTTTGACTTGGCCATTCTAACACCTGGATATGTTTATTTGTGAACCATTCCATTGTAGATTTTGCTTTATGTTTTGGATCATTGTCTTGTTGGAGGACAAATCTCGTCCCAGTCTCAGGTCTTTTGCAGACTCCATCAGGTTTTCTTCCAGAATGGTCCTGTATTTGGCTCCATCCATCTTCCCATCAATTTTAACCATCTTCCCTGTCCCTGCTGAAGAAAAGCAGGCCCAAACCATGATGCTGCCACCACCATGTTTGACAGTGGGGATGGCGTGTTCAGGGTGATGAGCTGTGTTGCTTTTATGCCAAACATAACGTTTTGCATTGTTGCCAAAAAGTTTGATTTTGGTTTCATCTGACCAGAGCACCTTCTTTCACATGTTTGGTGTGTCTCCCAGGTGGCTTGTGGCAAACTTTAGGCGACACTTTTTATGGATATCTTTAAGAAATGGCTTTCTTCTTGCCACTCTTCCATAAAGGCTAGATTTGTGCAGTATACGACTGATTGTTGTCCTATGGACAGAGTCTCCTACCTCAGCTGTAGATCTCTGCAGTTCATCCAGAGTGATCACGGGCCTCTTGGCTGCATCTCTGATCAGTCTTCTCCTTGTATGAGCTGAAAGTTTAGAGGGACGGCCAGGTCTTCGTAGATTTGCAGTGGTCTGATACTCCATTTCCATTTCAATATTATCACTTGCACAGTGCTCCTTGGGATGTTTAAATCCGGCTTTAAATTTCTCCACAACAGTATCTCGGACCTGCCTGGTGTGTTCCTTGTTCTTCATGATGCTCTCTGCACTTTAAACGGACCTCTGAGACTATCACAGTGTAGGTGCATTTATACGGAGACTTGATTACACACTGGTGGATTCTATTTATCATCATTAGTCATTTAGGTCAACATTGGATCATTCAGAGATCCTCACTGAACTTCTGGAGAGAGTTTGCTGCACTGAAAGTAAAGGGGGCTGAATAATTTTGCACGCCCAATTTTTCAGTTTTTTATTTGTTAACAAAGTTTGAAATATCCAATAAATTTTGTTCCACTTCATGATTGTGTCCCACTTGTTGATTCTTCACAAAAAATTACAGTTTTATATCTTTATGTTTGAAGCCTGAAATGTGGCAAAAGGTCGCAAAGTTCAAGGGGCTGAATACTTTCGCAAGGCACTGTGTATATATGGTCTGCAGACGGGGGGGCTCTTGGAATATGGAAATCCCCTTTAATAACAAGGGGCCCCCGGGTACCACCCCTTTATTTATGGGGTACATAAAATAAAGACACCCACATTTTGGCAAGTCCTTTATTGAAAGAAAAATCCCAAAAAAGTCTCTCATTGTAAATGCATCATCAATCATATAGCCCACTGAAAAAGAAAAATGATGACCCACTCCACACAACAAATCTCAATACTACACAAAGTCGAATAAGAGCTCCTCATCAGTGATATAAAGGAAGGAGCGGAAAGAGTGGTGACATCATTGCCCAAAATGGTCATGGCTCTATTTGGGCAATGTCATTGCCTAAATACGGCAATATGGCCATATTTGGGCAATGATGTAACCCACTCCATACACCACCCATTTGCTTACGTGGCCTGAAGATTCCCAGCAATGTACATGAATAGATCAGGTGACTCCAATAGCTGGTAAGGACCTGGCATGTGACAGTGCTCGCTGCCTCTGTAGTAATCATTAACAGCTGGCAGCTGTCATGTTATTCCAATCAAACTCACTAAACTTTCGGCTTTCTGAACAAAGTCGAAACAGCCAGGGTTCAGTCTGAACTTAGGTTCAGACCAAACACTGGGTTCTTCCCTACTTCTAGGTATTATTTACATAAGAGATTTCCTTTTCAAGTCTGGGATCACAGTATCTGGCTTAACCACTTGATCTCCAGAAGATTTACTCCCCTTCCTGACCAGGCTATTTTTTGCTATACGGCACTGTGTTACTTTACCTTACAATTGCGCGGTCATGCAACGCTGAAATTTATGTCATTTTTTTCTCACAAATAGAGCTTGCTTTTGATGATATTTGATCACCACTGTTTTTTTTTTTTTTTTTTTTTTTGTACCATAAACAAAAAAAGACCGATAATTTAAAAAATAGCAATATTTTATACTTTCTGCTATAAAACATATTTAAAAAAAATGGAATTTCTTCAAAAATTTAGGTCAATATGTATTCTGTTACATATTTTAGTAAAAAAATAAAAATAAAAATCCCAATAAACGTATATTGATTGGTTTGCACAAAAAATATAGCCAAATAAAAGAGAGCGAGAACAGAGCAGCGCCACCTAAGTGTAGTATTAAAACAATCCTTTATTGGCATAAAAGGTAATGCACCCACATGAATTGATAGGAAAGCAGGCTTTACTGCAAGTCATCCGATCCACTCCAGGGGAGGTAGGAGAGGTGTAGACAGCCCTGGGTCCTGGCTGTGTCAGTGGCTTCTGGCACTTCCTGGTGTCCTGTCGGCGTCACAGCTTCTCCCTCATCACATCCGGTGGAAGCGGGGTGGTGCTAGCATTTGAGGCATGCGTGCCCCTTCGTCAGGCATTGTCTAGAGACCAAAGGAAGCTCCCTCTTATATGGCTAGAGTTGGAGCCAGTGTCATCAGTTGTCAGGGAAATGGGGGAGTGGCTTGGAGCAGAGAGGAGCTAGTGTACAGCTGTGAGAGATAAGGGCTAAACACCCAAGGCTGATTAACCCTATGTGCACTTGTTTGGAGTATTATGGGCAGTTATGCAAGATGCTATTTAAGTAATAAAGTGCTCTGGGTGGATGGGGCCAGGGAGAAAAAAAAAAAAAAGAAGGGGGGAGAAAAATGTGATTCTGATGAAAGCTAAGATTGGACACATATATGAATATGCTGCAACTGGAGAAGATATAAGAATATAAGAATATAATATACTTGAATTGGGTGTCCTGATGGAAGTTCCCTCGTGGGGATTAGGGGGCTGCTGTATAGTAGAGGGGAAAGAGGGGGAGGGGGGGTTAATTTGTACGGTGACTATGTGCACAAGTGAGACTGATGTGTGCGAATCGCACGTGCTCACATGATGATAAAGGATGAGCCAAGGTTTTTCCCCTATGTGCACTTGTGTTAAGTATTATTAGGAGTACTTATAGAGATGGTATTTGAATAATGAGGTGCTCAGGACCAATAGGGTCAGACAAAAAAATAAAAAAACCTGATCCTAATGCGGTTTGGGATTGAACAGATATACGGATATACTGTAAATAAATTATGGACAAGTGTCTTTGCTGGGGGGTCCTGTCGGGAGCAGAGGGAAAGGGGGTGGGTTTTGTAATGGTGTGTGTGCGGTGTTTATGCGCACAAAAGTGGCGAATCGCACGTGCATATTTTTTATCCATATGTTTGCGTATGTTTGCATATATCTTTGCATATCAATGAACACATGTACCTGACATACAGGGTGGCCTGTGTTCGATTAGGAGAATAGGTTATCAGATTCATAATAGTGGGTTGACCTCTAGCTCTTCATTGAGGCCCCCGGGGGCCAAAGTATCCAAGCGGTAAATCCAATAGGTTTCACGGTTGCTTAGCCGTTTAAATCTTTCCGCTGGGGAAAGCTTTTGGGGGATGGCTTTGATTACCCATACTTTCAATTCTCTTGAGGACTGGTGGTGGTGTTGCAGGAAATGCTTGGGGACGCTGAGTTTGTCAGAACCAGCTTCAACGGAGCGTCTATGCTCCCAGAACCTTTTTCCGCAGAGTGCATATGGTGCAGCCTACATATAGTAGGCTGCAGGGGCAAGACAGGCAGTAAACCACTAA
Source organism: Pelophylax lessonae (assembly GCF_965119305.1). Classification (NCBI taxonomy): domain Eukaryota; kingdom Metazoa; phylum Chordata; class Amphibia; order Anura; family Ranidae; genus Pelophylax; species Pelophylax lessonae. The sequence continues at coordinate 448,302,763 of NC_138769.1, forward strand.
TTCAGAGGAGCAGGTATAGAAGTTTGAGATAGTATATGTTTGGCCTTTTGTATGAAAGCTGTTTGACCATGAGTGACATGTTTGCAGGTCAAACAGAGGGGTTTTCTGCATTGGTACATGCCTTTGATATTGAGGAAGCTGAGGGGGATATCAGCTGTGTGGGATGGGGTGGTTTTGATTTTACTTAGTGCAATTTGGTTCTTCAAATTTCTGGCCTTCCTATAGGACACTAGAAGACGATCTGGGATGCTGGATCTGAGGTGTGGATCGGCTTGGAGGATAGGCCAGTGCTTCCTCAGGATGCCCTCCATTCTGCTATAATGGGTGTGGAAGGTGTAGTGAATCGCAGGGGCTGTTCAGTCTGCTGTGTAGTCTGACTTTTTTCTTTTCTGGGAAGTGGATTATGTTTGTAGAGGCTGAATGGTTCGTCAACCAGCTTGGGAGGATATCCTTTTTCTGAGAATTTATTTTTAAGGTGCTGTCCATGCTCGATATAGTGTGTAGTTTTGGTGCAGTTATGTTTCAGCCTGCAGAATTGGCTCTTCGGGATATTTTTGATCCAGCGGGGGGGGGGGGGGGTGGCAGCTCTTGTAGTGTAGGTAGGAGTTGACAAAAGTCTGGATGGTAGATAGTGCGCCATCCCAGATGATGACTATGTCGTCTATATACCGACCATAGAAAATAATCCTGGGGGCAAATGGGTTGTTAATCCAAATGTACTTGTTTTCCCACAGACCCATGGTAAGTTTGGTATAGCTAGGGGCAAAGTTGGTCCCCATAGCTGTACCATGGGTCTGTAGGTAGCACTGCCCATTGAACTCGAAGTAATTGTGCGTCAGACAGAATCGGGTGGCTTCCAGGAAAAATTCAACCTGACGGGGGTTGAGCATAGGGTCCTCACCTAGGAAGTGCTGGATAGCAGATAGGTCTACATCTTGTAGTATAGATGTATATAGGGAACAAACATCTAACGACAGCCATGTATACAATGGTTCCCAGGTGCAGTTGGCCAGTTTCCTTTTCATGTCTGGGATCACAGTATCTGGCTTAAGCACTTGATCTCCGGAAGATTTACCCCCCTTCCTGACCAGGCAATTTTTTGCTATATGGCATTGTGTTACTTTACCTGATAATTGCACGGTCATGCAACTCTGAAATTTTTTGTCATTTTTCTCACAAATAGAGCTGGCTTTTGATTATATTTGATCACCGCTGTTTTTTTTTTTTAATTTTTTGTGCCATAAACAAAAAAAGACAGAAAATTAAAAAAAAGCAATATTTTATACTTTTGCTATAAAACTTATTTAAAAAAATGGAATTTCTTCAAAAATGTAGGTCAATATGTATTCTGTTACATATTTTAGTAAAAAAATAAAAATAAAAATCCCAATAAACGTATATTGATTGGTTTGCACAAAAAAAATAGTGTCTACAAACTATGGTATATATATATATATACTGGAATTTTTTTTTAAACTAGTAATATCGGCAATAAACAATTTATAGCGGGATTGTGATATTGTGGTGGACATTCTGACACTTTGTGGGAACCACTGATACTAATACAGTGATCAGTGTTAAAAATATGCACTGCCACTGTACTAATGACACTGGCTGGAAAGCAGCAAAGCAGGGTCGCCAGCAGTAAGCTCGTGCCTCCTACCTGGAACAGCAGAATCATGTATATATATGTGATTCTGCACAGCTGGCCCCCATTGAAGCAGTAATGCAAGCGGTTAAGGAAGCCTTCCGGCCATGATTTAGTTGCTCCACTGAAATATCAAGTGTCTGTTTTGGAAACAGCTAGATATAGCATCTATCAATGCAAAAAGAAGCAGGACTAATCTCTCTCTCTATTTCTTTCTCTCTCTCTCTCTCTCTTTCTTTCTCTCCCTCTAGACATATATACTGTATATAGACACTGCATAGCCCTGCCACTGTGTAAAGTTAGACAAAAGTGATGCAGGGTATACATGAATACAGAGTACAGGGCTTTGAACTATTGATTCTCAGTGGAGAAAACATTTTATTTTTAGTTTTCTCTGGGTTTTGTAATTCCCAGATTTAGTTCTGGAATTTGGAGGCATCAGAGAGCTTTAGGAGAAAAAAAGCCTTCAACCCAGTGTCCAGGTCTTACTGGGGACCAGCAGGCTGGGTGTGCAGGTGCGCATAGCCTTTATAATCTTATGCTTGGGCATAGTTCAGGGCTCCACTCAGGAGATTATACTCCATGCTGGAGTCAGGAGGCTCTGTGTCTGGAGGACTGAGTTGAGGCGACTGAGAAAGTCTGGAGGACCAAGAGAATCAAGATGACTGAATGAGTCTATAGGACTGAGACAGATGATACAATTGAGTGAGTCTAGAGGAATGAAAGAACCCAGAGGTTTAAAAGGACTGAGTGTGTCCAGGGAGCTGGGAGAGAGGCACAAAAATGCAGAGGTACTGTGTAAGAGTGCCTGAGGGACCCTACCTGAGGCCTTAATCTGAGGCCTAAGCATCAGTGCTGCTGGAGTGAGCCAGGAGGCTGAGCATCATTTATTTTTGTGTATGTGAAGTGATGGTGGAAATCCCTGCGTGGGAAATCCTGATGTAAGGAACTTTGTTTTTATTTTCAAATAAAAGTGGGCCATCAAGCCCTGAAATTGCACTCCCTGTTAGCAAGTTCTAACCTCCCCAATATCACTATATATAGATAGATAGATAGATAGATAGATAGATAGATAGATAGATAGATAGATAGATAGATAGATAGATAGATAGATAGATAGATAGATAGATAGATAGATAGATAGATAGATAGATAGATAGATAGATAGATAGATAGATAGATAGATAGATAGATAGATAGATAGATAGATAGATAGATAGATAGATAGATAGATAGATAGATAGATAGATAGATAGATAGATAGATAGATAGATAGATAGATAGATAGATAGATAGATAGATAGATAGATAGATAGATAGATAGATAGATAGATAGATAGATAGACAGACAGGATGATATGGGGAGGTTATGGGCAAAGATAATCCAAATCCTTGGAAAAAGATACTCCAAACCCTGTGATGTAATTTGCCTAATAAGAAATTGTGTACTCACTTATTAGGTGTTATCCAAATGGATGATAGGCTTATGAAGAGTTAGAGTGCTTGTCAAACTTTTATTACTGTGTGTTTCTCCAAGAGGGATTTCTATTCACTGGCCACCCTACAGATGCTTAACCGGTTGCCGACCGCCGCACGACTATATACTGCGGCGGTCAGCCCCGGCCAGGCAGAGTGACGTATGGATACGTCACTCGCCTGTCACTGACTTACGAGCCAATTGCGGGCGGGCGCGGCTCGTTCACTGACAAGTCAGTGCGTGTGACCGGCGGACCCGATGTCCGCCGCTCACACTACGATCGCTCCGGTGAAGGGAGAAAGGCGGAGCGGCTTATGTAAACAAGCCGCCCGTCATTCTCCCTGGTGTAAAAATGAAGATCAGACGGTTCTACTATGTAGGACCGTTGATCTTTGTTTTTACACCAATAGCAATGTCCCTGCACAGTTAGAATCACGCCCCTAGGACACACTTAACCCCTCCCTGTCCAATAAAGTTAACCCCTTCCCTGCCAGTGTCATTTTTGCAGTAACAGTGCATATGTATAGCACTGATTACTGCAGTAATGTCACTGGTACCCCCAAAAGTGTCAAAAATGTCAGTCAAGGGTCCAATCTGTCCGCCGCAATGTCGCAGTACCGAAAAAAAATTGCAGATCGCCGCAATTACGCATTAAAAAAAAAAACACCAAAAATGACAAAAATCTTTCCCTTTGTTAGTAAACCCGATAACTTTTGCGCAAACCAATCAAAATACGCTTTTTGCAATTTTTTTTTTACCAAACATATGTAGCATAAAACAAATTGGCCGAAAATGTTAAAAAAATTTGATTTTTACATTTCTTTTTTGGGGAATTTCATATAAAAAAATGTGAAAAATATTGTTATTTTTGCAAAAGTGACGCTCTTTTTTTGTTTATAGCGCATGATCAAAAAATCGCACAGGTGATCAAATACCACCAAAAGAAAGCTCTGTTTGTGGGAAAAAAAGGACGTCAAATTCGTTTAGGTACAGCGTCGCACGACCGCGCAATTGTCCGTTAAATTCACGCAGTAAAAAATCGCAAAAAACCCCCTGGTCTTTTAGCAGCCAAATCCTCCGGGGCTTAAGTGGTTAAAAGCTCCTGAATTAAGTTTAGAACCTGACAAAAAAAAACCTGACAAAGGATAGCCCTTTCCTGCACTATACAAAACCAAAAAACAATATGAGTGGTGATCAGCTTTAAAATATTTACTGTTTAAAATATGAATCTCTTGTATAGTTACTCCTTTCTATATGTACTGAGCCACTCTACAAGAGTATAGCTAATAATAAAGAAATGCCCCAAACTAATATCAGCATTTACACTTCAAATGTACCATAATAAATTAATTCAAAGACATAAAATGCAGCATGTCTTCCAAATAACCATATAATAGTTTTGTTATTTTATGATGAAGGCGGGAGTTCACAAAAGTGCTGGTGCAATCCATTATTATGAGCACATAATCACACAATGATCTTGGAAATGCTGTTAGAACAAATTGTTGTAGGCGCTATACATCTAATACAAGAACTGTGTGGAGATACAATTTATTGGGAGAATGAAATATCATAATGCGGTAGCACTGGTAAAATGAACATGTACTTGCTTCTCTGGATCCACTGAGAAAATTAATTAATCCGTTTTCCAAGACAGAAAAATGGGATACAATTGCAGTAACTCATTTTTCACACCAGATAAGAGTGAATCCTTATTTACTTTATAACTGATAAAGAACGCCTGCTTACAAGAACCTTTTGCTATTTCATTGTAAGTAATGGGGATATACACTGTTAAAATGACTGCTTTTTTTTCCCCAGTTTTCAAAAGCTGATAAAACTCAAAAGCAAAATGTAGTGATACTGCTGCTACTTGTTTTCAATTGCTTATAACATATAGTACAAAACCTCTCTGTGGCATTTTTATACTTTAAGCAATAAGCCTCACATGCCACTGAGCAGAACCTAAAGATTTTTTTTTCACACTTTCAGCCATAAGTCTGAAATTATATAGAAGATATAGTGCATCTAACAGGCCTATTGCATTACATGTCAGCTTTCTTACAACCTTATAACAAATCAGTAAAGCTGGGTACCACATGACTCCCTTGTAGCCTTACACCGACTGTTTTTAAATTATATTTTTCTGTATAAACAGTAAAGGTTTTTTTCTTTTGTCATTTTAGTATTATTAATATTAATGTATTCAACCCACATACCTTTAATATTGCACTAAAACATGCTAAATATTAAATACATATAGCAGATTGTATATCCATTTCATTTATTTATTTATTTCAGGTACTTATATAGCGCTGTCAATTTACGCAGCGCTTTACATATACATTGTACATTCACATCAGTCCCTGCCCTCAAGGAGCTTACAATCTAAGGTCCCTAACTCACATACATACACAGTAGGGACAATTTTTTTTTTATATATGATCCAATTAACCTACCAGCATGTCTTTGGAGTGTGGGAGAAAACCAGAGTACCCAGAGGAAACCCATGCAGGCACAGGGAGAACATGCAAACTCCAGGCAGGTAGTGTCGTGGTTGGGATTGGGTTGGGAACCAGTGACCTCTTGCTGCTAGGTGAAAGTGCTAACCACTACACCACTGTGCCCCCATGCTGAATCCATGGTGAAGGTATGTGTATTTTTTTCCCAAATATAACATTCAAATAATTTCACTGCGTTATCTTTCATTAGTTTTTTTATAGATCTTGGTCTAAATTAATTCTCCATTAATTCCATTCTCAAATTGTGAGTTAGCTTCCATTGGTACAGCTTTCTCAGCTACAGTATACTGTATGTTTCACAGTATGAGCAGAGCAATTTTAATCCCACCAAGCAACGTCATACCAATAGGATGGCACAAGCAAAACATGGGAGAGGGCATTTCTAGAACTGTTGGTGGACAGCATGGATCTGAACATTGCATTGGATTCCACTTTGCAAGAAATTGGGGTATAGAATATCCCTGCTGAAGCAGCTCTATATTCACTCTCCAAAGCCCCTGAAATATGTTGGCTTTAATTACATAAGAAAATAAATATTTTGTTTTGACCCTCAACAAATAGTGGTCTAAATTAATTCTTAGGGTATAGGACATTGCCGTTGGGAAGGTAAGGGCTGCAGCATTTACCTTTAGTGCCGGTTCACACTACCGCGGCACAACTTCGGGGGCGACCTGTGAAGTCGCGTGCACCGTGACTTCGATGCGACTTGCACGGACCTCATATAATGAATGTCTATGCTAGTCACTCCGATGTCGCCCAGAAGTAGTACAGGAACTATTTTCTAAGTCGGAGCGACTTGAGTCGCTCCTATTAGAACAGTTCCCGTAGCAATGCATGGACCGCGACTTGTCAGGCTGACCAGTCGCCTGACAAGTCGCGGTAGTGTGAATGGGCACTTAATGTTAAGTTCATTTTTTGGATTATTTTTTATTGTATGAATCATTTTTATTAATTTATATTTTCACATTTAAAAAATTTTAAGTTGTAAAAACAATTGAGTTGGAATTGCTTTGAGTAGAGTGGACAGAGCAAGGACAATGTAGGTAGAAGTAGTAAAAACGGGCAGATGATTGTGTGGACAGCAGAAGAAAAGTCAGACAGAATAGGCTGAGGGATGTGCAGATAGAGTGGACAGAAAATAGAACAGATAGAGTGGACAAAGGAAGATGTAGATAGAGTTGGTAGAAGTCACAGCAGATAGAGTGGGCAAAAAAGTTGAGTAGACAGAGTGGGTAAAGGGCAAGAAAATGATCCAGAAGAAAGTTTGGGTTAAAGAGTGGACAGGGACAGCTTATTGATTAAAATGTTTTTATACTTTAAATAATAAGCCTCACGGGCCACTAAGCACAACCAGAACCTTTTCACAGTACAAGCAATTAATTTAAAATCTAAAGAAGAAATATAGCTGAAAAAAATGCATAGATGCTGAAACAATTGGGGATTTAAGGAGTCAACAGTGAGGTGAAATGGTACCAAACTGGCATGGGGGCATACTGGACAGAGTAGCCATGTAGCAAGTACTGTTGAGAATAAAAGTAGATTTCAAAAGTAAACAGCAGAGGAGACTTCATCCTGGCAAAGTGAGTATCATTTTTTTCTGGTAGGCTTTTCAGGCTTTCTGAATGTTTCATATTCATATTTTTTCTCACATACATTTTTAGTTACCATTCATTTGTGATTTATGGTGCTGAAAATTGAATATGCATTTTACACTTTATCTTTGAAATAGAATTTTATGAGGGTTAGATTGTGGTATTTAAAATTGGGTTTCATGTACAATATACATATAAGTCGATTAAATACATTATTAATTATTTGTTCTAAAGCAATTTAAAATCATCATATAAGCTTAATAATGTATAGTCACATTTAACAAAAAATTTAGTTTTGGGATGAAGTTTACATTGGTAAATTTCAGGGTTATCAGCGCTCAGTATATGAAGTTTTATTGAAGAAAGCTTCAAGCACCAATAATAAAATGTTTGCAGTTATAGAAAAGAAAGAAAACCTAGTTATTTATGTGAGAAGATGTTTTGTTCTTAAAGTGCATGTAAACATTAACAATACACTTCATTTATTTGCTTCCTGTCTGTTAAATATATCATTGAAATTGTTCTACTATTTCTGTTCAATAAGTGCAAAAATATCAACTGAGCCAGAAATCTTGTGAGCTGATAACTTCCTGTGTTCTCTGTCTCTGTTTACTATTATCAGTTAGAATTATTCCCAGTTCTTTTTGTGGATTAAAGAGAGGAGTAGAAGAGGAGGAATTATAGTCCTATCCTAATGTACCAGCACTGCTCCTCTATAGATATAATATGATGAGTGACCATTGTCACCCTAGTACCAGAAATGTGTTACAGGCAGGATTACCAGGTGAAACTAAAAAAAAAAAAGCTTGCAACCACCCCATATAAGGACCTGTAAGCGTCTACATATTTAATTTGTTTTCTTGGGTTTGGATATTATTTAAGGGCTGACATCTCCAGCATAAGAGACCATGACCCAGTTATAACAAAATTGTCCATACCTATTAAAGTGATTGTAAAGGTATTTTTTTTTTTTAATAGCAAAGATGACTATACTTACCTACTCTGTGCAATGGAGTTGCACAGAGCGGCCACAAACCTCCTCTTTTCGGGTCCCCGCCGGTGCTCCTGGCCCCTCTCCCCTATCCTTTGCTCCCATGGGAAGCCGCTTCTTATTGGGGTACTCCTGCATGCTCGCACCTGAGCCCCGCTGCTGCTCGCCACTGGCTTTGATTGACAGCACTGGTTGCCCCAGCAAAGCCAGTGAGATCCAGAAGTGCGTGGAGAGAAGAGGTGCATATGTGTTCAGCGCTGGATCGAATGAGGACTCAGGTAAGTAAAATGGGGGGTAAGGGGGGATGCTGACACATGCAAGGAATGCATTCAGGTAAAAAATGTTTAAACTTTAGAACCACTTTAACAGTTTGAATCTCACTGTGTTTAGTGCAACAGGAAAAGAGTAAAAAATAAAAAAGTGTAAAAATGTAAAGATGTTTTTTTAGGAAAGCTTTGTAACCAGCTACCAGGCACTTGACAATATTCTTCTGAATGATTCATTAGAAATTAGCAATAAACTTTGCACTTCTCACTTTTTTTACTTGTGACTAGGGGCCATTAAAGCAACTGTCTACAACTGTAGTCAATAAACATCTAATAAATACATTTCCTATAGGAAAAACATATTTAAAATGCTGTCTGCTTAATATAGCAATATGCTAACACAGGTGAATTACTGATGCCAATACATTACAGTCATTTGCAATCAAGAAATAATAAACACTGATGACATTATTACTAATCTTCAACAACTAACAGTAAATGAACATAGTCTGTATTCAGATAGTTAACGATCTATTACATGATGCAGAATAAAAGTATTTGTCGTGTTAGTTTGTGCAGTGAAAGGCATATTTTACAACTTTAACAGGAGTGACGAGTAATGAACACCATCAAAAATGTAATATTTTTTCAACTTGGCAGTGCAGGAAGAAAAAAAAAAAATCTACAGTGAGCAGAGACGTGGATGTTCTGTTAAACATTTTTTTCTCCTTTATGAATATCAGTCTACAAATTCTGAAATGTGTGATTTTTGTGCTAGTAGATTTTATATATTTGCTAGCATAAATAAATCAGCAGTTTCATAGCTAGGAAAATCAACAATTTTAAATATGGCAAAATGTCAGCTCCTGGATGGTTGGTTTTATTTAACAGGCGCTCAAACATAAATTTATGAACTGTTCAGTACTGGTTTCTGCCTTATGTATTCAACTGAAAGCTTTAGGTAGAAATCCAGCGTATGAAGGTGTTTGGTTAATATTTAATAGGTAGAGCATTTACATGGTCTATACACCCAGTAGGATACATGAGGCTCCTATGCGTACTGCAGTTTCTTTCACTTCATAGATACTGGATCTTTCACAAGCTATCAATGGGAAACCAGTCAAAATAAAAAGTTATACGAAGTGTCGTTTTTTTTTTTTTATGTTCACAATTCATTCTGTGTTCTATAGATCCCATTGCTTTTAATTGCACATAGAATAAAAAGGTGTTTGTATCACATTATATTCTGATATTATAAAACAAAATTGACTCTATCTCACATAGATGTATAGAGCTATATACACTGGTAATATCTATTTCCCTTTTTTAGTTTGTGTGGATAAATTACACAGCCCTTTACATAGTTGGCTGATACATTGATCTCTGACCCAAAGGAACTTGCAATTGATTGTCTATCTTGCACTCATACAAGCACACACATAAGCACCGTGGGACCAATTTGGTGAGGTGCCATGTCATCTTTCAGTTGTAAGACAAAATGAAAGCCTCACAATTAAGTGGTTGTAAACCCTCACATATACCCAGTGAACTGACTGGCCCCAGGTGATACACAGAGATTAAACAAATCCTCCTACATAAGTTACACCTGTTTATCTGCATTTGTTCTTTTCGCTGCATCCATTTAAAGTCAAGAAAAAGAGCTGAAGTTACACTCTGCAGAGCTTAGTGAGGAAAGCTCTTACAATTGATTGGAGAGCAAGGACAGCCCCCTTTACATAGCACACAGGAACAGAGCTGAGACTGTCAATCAGAAGAAGCTTCCTCCTCTGTCACCTCCTTTCTCTTGGTGTCAGGTAAACTTGTCAGAAGTGATTCATGCTGATAGCGGACGATTTAGTGCTCTTAATTAGGGATGATCGAACGGTTCAGGTCGACCATCGGTTCGACCCGAACATTGACTGTTTGAAATTCGGCCGAATTTCGAACTTTTTGCTGAAAAAGTTTGGAATTCGGCAACCAGAACCGACCAAAATGCAATGGGACAGGAACTGGGCTTTAAAAGCCCGTGATTGGACCAGAACCATCAGTAAAAGCCAATTGAGGGGGCAGGAGGATGCTAGGAATGGGATTGGAGTGACTGGGGGGTCCAGAGGCCAATCAGTAGTGAATACGCCCCCCAGTATATAACATAGCCCCGCCAAATCTCTAGCATTGTAATACAGGGACGTGGAAGAGAGTGGAAGCAGTTCTGTTACTCCTGCTTCAAAGTGTCATTTAGCAATTATTAGTGTGAGGAAAGGGATATCTAGTGTAGTTAGGGTACTATTTTCCACTATAGTTAGATTTAATAATCTAGTTTCTGTAGGGAAAGTGTTAAGTGTAAGGGTGACAAAAAACGCCTGCAACAACACACCTGGGCGTTTTTGTAGCAGGCGTTTTTTGGGCTTCTTTGGAGGCAGGCATGACATCTGAACTTCTGTATAGGGGTATATATACACATACACTTATATGTATTTATACACATACACACATATAGGTATGATAGGAGCGGAGCCCTATGCCTGTTAATTATTTCATTAGCGCAGGCATAGGGTTCTGCTACTTTCACACCTATATATGTGTATGTGTATATATACATACATGTATGTGTGTATATATACCCCTACACAGAAGTTCTGATGTTATGCCTGCCTCCAAAGACGCCCAAAAAATGCCCAAAAAAACGCCTGCTACAAAAACGCCCAGGTGTGTTGTTGCAGGCGTTTTTTTTGGGCATTTTTTGGGCGTCTTTGGAGGCAGGCATAACATCTGAACTTCTGTATAGGGGTATATATACACACACATTTATATGTATTTATACACATACACACATATAGGCGTGATAGGAGCGAAGTCCTATGCCTGTTAATTATTTCATTAGCACAGGCATAGGGTTCTGCTACTTTCACACCTATATATGTGTATGTGCATATATACATACATGTGTGTGTGAGTATATATATACCCCTACACAGAAGTTGAGATGTTATGCCTGCCTCCAAACACGTCCACAAAAAAGCCCTATAAACGCCTGCAACAAAAAGCCGGGTGTGAAAATAGCGAAGCCACTATCCTGCTCTACTGCAATTCTAATACAAACAAACTTTTTTTTCTGGTTCTGGACATGCTACAGAGCTGAAACTTCACAGGTACACTTTTTAGACCCCCCAGACACTAAATCCAAAGAAATCTCTTTTTTTTTTTTCAATAATTTTTTCAATAATTGTTTCTCTATCAAAAATGACAATTTTTAAGAACTTTTTTTGTGTGATTAATAGTCCCTGGGGCATGACCCAGAACCCTAGGCACTTTTTAGGGGCATTTATTGGGTTTTAGGGCTTCAAAATTGTGTTTTTTGATTACCGAAGTTTGGGTCCCATTAATTTCAATGGGGTTCTGAAATCCGGCCAAACTTTTAGGAAGTTCAGGTGTTCTGGTCGAACTGAACTTTTCAAAAGTTCGATCATCCCTACTCTTAACCCTCCTAGCGGTATCCCCAGGCGTGAATCGGGGTGGATTTTTTAGTCCAGGATCGGTATCCCCGAGTCACGCTCGGGGTAGATGTGCAGAGCACGCAGCGGTCTCTTACCTTCTCCTGGCGATCCAGCGATGATCTCCCATTGCTGAGATCGCCAGCCATCTGAGATCCCCGCCGCTCGTCCATCCTCCGTCGGTGTGATGACTTCCTAGTTCCGTTCCCTGCAGCAGCAATGCTGCATGGGAGCGGAACTAGGGAGGGAAATTCAAACATTGAACGTTGCACAAAACACAAAAACACACATAACATTTATATTATATTATATATATATATATATATATATATATATATATATATATATATATATATATATATATATATATATATATATATATATATATATATATATATATGTATATATATGTATATATATATATATGTACCTATATATATATAATGCATGAATTATAATCTAATCAATAATATAATTTTATTATATAATATATATATATATTATATTATATATTATATAATAAAATTATATTATTGATTAGATTATAATTCATGCGTTTGTGTTTCAAATTTATCACATCTGGGATGTCTACTAGAGTCTTGTTTTGGTCAGGTTTAAGTCAGTATTTACTAAGAATTGTAGGCCTATAATACATAACGCCAAATTTCCATGAAAGAAATTGTACCGCTTTTGGTACATAATTCCTGACATAATCATACCGCCAGGGAGGTTAATTGAGAAAGTACACACTATAGAAGGATATGCTTTGTTCAATTTCATGTCTGTTGTTTACATCCACTTTAACACCCACACTTAACACCACATTTCTTATAATGCTATATGAAAATATAAGAACAGGATGATTTACTAAGGTGCAGTGAGATAAATTGAAACATGCTTCAAACATCCCAATCTATAATATTGAGGATATTTGAGACTGATTGGGGGGAAATCTTGATTGGACAGGTTGAAATCCTTGGTACAAAGCATGGTGAAGTTATTTACAAGCTTTTTATAATTTATGTAGCTTCAGTTAACAAACAAAACTTTAAAAAAGCAAAAACATAGTTATATACATACATGGTTGAAAAAAGAAACAAGTTCATCTAGTTCAACCAGCCACCATCACACAAACATACACAAGTATAAACCATATTGTTTCAGTGGGGAAAAGAAATCCTTCCTGATTCTTCAGTAGGCAGTCGGATATTCTCTCGGTCAAGTACCCCTGGTGCTTATACCTATAAGTATTCAGTTATAGCTTAAGCATTTAGGACATTTTTAAAACTATCTACTGAGCTAGCCAGAACCAACTCTTGAGGGAGTCTTTGTCACATTTGCATAGCTCTTACTGTGAAGAAGCTTTTCCGTATTTAGAGGTTTCATCTCTTTTACTCCAGACATAAAGAGTGCCCCTTTGTCCTTTGTGCATACCTTAAAGTGAATAACACGTACCAAGTTCACTATATGGACCACTCTATGTATGTAGATTTAGTTCAGCTAATCTTTTCTCATAGCTGAGTACCTCCATGCTTCTTATCAGTTTGGTTGCTCTTCGCTACACTTTCTTCAGTTCCTCAATGTCCTTTTTGTAAACTGTTGCCCAAAACTGAACCGCACATCTTAGATGAGGTCTTACCAATGATTTTTATAGGAGAAAAACAATGTCTCTCTCTCTGCAATCTATACCTCTTTTAATACAAGAACTTATTTTGCTTGCTTTAGAAAAGCTGGGCATTGCAAGGTATTATTGAATCTATGATCTACCCGAACACCCAGATCCTTCTCCACTATTCATTTCCCAAGTTGTACACCTTCTGGTATGTATGATGCATGCAAGAAAAAAAAAAGGAAATAGCTACTAAGAACTAAATAGGGTTTACTAAGCTTAAAATGAGATTAAACAGGAATAATTTATTATTTCCTTCTTTTTTTTTTTTTACAAATGTTTCTATTATGTGCAGATAAAATGATAAGTGTTTAATTTGCATATAAACACTAACTGAAGTACACTGTAACATTATTGTTATAGGGTATTTATGAATGAACTCTAAAACCACTATTTGCAGGCTTAATTCACACACCAGCTATTGTCAGCAATCCTGATACACAGTGCAGGAGACTGCTCTCAAATTGAGTGCTGAGCACCATAGATTACACCAAGAAAGCATGCTTGTTGGGATGCAGACTAGTTTGCTATGCAGTTTAGAAAAACAGACTGTGCAGGACCATCACCCTCCAACTGCGGTATGCGAGGCAAGCACCTCTTGCGCCAATGCCTCAGCTCTGCACTGACACCAGAAATACATACAATATGTGTATGTTTATATTTGTAATGGTTTATATATCTGATAGAAAGGCTTTGTCATAGACAGAGATTTTAAAGCCAAGTCTAATAATTATTTCATTTCACTGCTATCACCGCATACTCATGTTTCCTCCCACATTAGATCTGTTTTGTTTTTCATGTTTCTTAGTTATTAAGGTGATTCTAAGGCAGAATATTTTTTATGTAAATGCATTCTATGCATTAAGTTAAAAAAAAACCTTCAGTGTGCAACAGCCTCCCTCAGCCCCCCTAACACTTACCTGAGCCTTATCTAGATCCAGCGATGTCCACAAGTGTCTCGACCATCCAAGACTCTCCTTCTTGATTAGCTGAAACACAGCAGCCATTGACTGTGCCATTGACTCCCACTGCTGTCAATCAAAGTCAGTTAGCCAATCAGGAGAGAGAGAGAGGGACTGGGCCGAACTGCGGCTCCGTGTCTGAATTGACATACAGAGCCGTAGTTCAACTCAAGTGCTCCCATAGCAAGCTGCTTGCTGTGGAGGCACTCTACAGGAAGAAGGGGCCAAGAGAGCTGTCAAGGGGACCTGAGAAGAGGAGGATCGGGGCTGCTCTATGCAAAACCACTGCACAGAGCAGGAAAGTATAACATATGTGTTATTAAAAAAAAAAAAATGAGACTTCGCTGAGTTTAATTTACTATTTATACATTTTAATATTTTTATTTGTAGTAATGAATCATTCATTTATTCATACATTGAGAGAAATAGGAATATACTGTATGTGTTGACCATTGCAACTCTTTATTCTCCTGTTTTGAAAAACTCCACCATGTAGCACAGCAATATAACCTAAAGCTCACTGCACAGCCACATCTGTCTTCCTTCTGTGCTCACCCAACTATCGAGAGTAACTTTAATTCAGCTTCCATTTAAACTAGGTTGAACCAAGTCAGTCATTTCATGTCAAATGAATGTCTGTGACTATGGTAACACAACATCTGTTAATTTCTAATCTTTATGGATCAATGCATTAGCGATTTCCTAAAAATGACTAATCTGTGTTGTTTTTCTCCAGAATCCCTATTTAAGGTCTCAGTAGAGTGGAGAATGTGCAACCCGTTGTAGAAAAATTACAATTACATTTCTAATTATTTAAGAAGCAATCTTCTGCATCACTAAACAGACTGGATTTACTCTTTATAGCTGATAATTTGTGATAGGAAAATCAGTAAAAACAGGTCACTTTAAAGCTTACCAGCTTTGGGGGAAAGGAGGTTTGCGTATGCTCTGATAATAATTGTTTTCATTTGCATGAACATAGGTGATTGAAATAGTGCACAAACAAATTACAATACTACCACTTATTCATAGCCCCCACTTAAACGATAACATCAAAATACACAATTACTTGAACAGTGGCTATAGAAAGAGGTATTCCAGACTAAGACCCCATGTTTGTTAGGGAGCAATTAACAAATAAAATAAGAGTCATAAAATAAAGTCCTCAGTCATGCTCTACATATTTACAGTTTTATTTTATTGTTATTAATATTATTATTTATTCTTTTTTTATAGAGTGGGGGTCTGCTACTACATGCAGCTCTGTTTTAAAATTGCCCTTCACATTCTATCTCAGTGACAATGGTTTTAATAGTCATAAAGTATTTATTTATTTATTATTTTTATTACAGGTATTTATATAGCCTAACAGTTTTATGCAGTGCTTAACATTATATTGTATTATTATATTATACTTTCACATCAGTCCCTGCCCTCTCAGGGATTAAAATCCCTAGCTCACATTCATACATCATACTAGGGCCAATTTATACAGGAGCCAATTAACATACCAGTATGTCTTTGGAATAAGGGAGATAACCAGTGTACCCAGAGGAAACCCACACAGGCACAGGGAGAACATGCAAACTCCATGCAGGTAGTGCCATGGTTGGGATTCAAACCAACAACTCTAGTGCTGCCAGCTGGAAGATCTAACCAAAGTAAGGGTACATTTCCTAAGAACATTTCATTTTCGTAGAGTCTGGACCTCCCATGATAAAATATTTTTTGTTTTCTGTATCCTGGTTGCAGATTTTTTTTTTTTCTCTAGAACAGGAAATGAGAGGAAGTCTCTCTAACAGAACCATAGGTAGCGGTAACAACTGAGACAAAGGTCCTAAACCTTCCTCACCCCCCTCCCCAAAATGGCTGGGATTTAACTTTAACTGGGTCATGAACCAAACCAAAAATAACAATGCTCTTGTTCAAATGTTTAAAAGCAATGATGCAGAAATAATTGTTTGTGCATACTCAAGGTGAACAAGAGGTTCAGATAAAGGTGTCTTTCCAAAGGATCAGATCCTTTGTCAAAGCAATATGTGAAGACCATGCTTCCCCACCCTAGCTCAAGTTATTTCCTTTCCCTACCTGTCAAATTGTTAGGAATGTGGTCATGAAAATCAGAGTCCATAAAGACTGCAATGCCTTTAGTAACCTTGTCAACAAATGTCTCTGCAGCAGCAAGAAAAAGGTAAGCTTCAAAATCAGATGCCCTCCCCCCATTTGCTTCCTAGGGATTGCAGGAGAGCTATCTTTGGAGAGAGGTTGCAATAACAAAGTTTACACGAGCCTCTATGCACAAGCAATGTTAGATGTGATAGCAAAAGGAGTAGCAGGGGTCAATTAAAAGTTCATTCTCTACCCCATACTCTGGATAACCATGACAGAAAAAGATGCTGTTAGTATAAAGATAATAATATTTTACTTTAATCTAAGAGCAAAAGGTTTTTTTTTGGTTTTGGACACATTAGGTAAGGGTTAGGTTTTTTTTATTGCCGTTGTTGTCCTTAGTACAGTATTCTTACCATAAAACCAATGAGAAAGTGTTACATTTGTAACTGAGATCGTTAAATTCCATAAATGGTAAGGTGTTAAGTGTGGATTAATATATTTGCTAAATTACTTCTTAGTCTCGGTTCACACTAGCATTGCTTCAAAGTTGCCTGACTTTGAAGCCACACAGCGCGACTTCATCACAACTTGCAAATTACTTCTTTAACCGAAGTCAATGCAAGTCACTCTGAAGTCACCCCCAAGTCACCCCAAGTAGTGCAGAAGCTTTTTTCTTAGTCGGAGTGAGTTGAGTTGCTCCGATTAGAATGGTTCCATTGCAATGAGACTAAGTCACCTGACAGGTTGCCCCAGTGTGGACTGAGCCTTAAATAGCCTTTTTTTCCAAGAATAATCCTATGGATTGACAGTATAAAGTGCTAATATACCAACTGAAATTTCCTGTGCAATTGAGTAGAGCAAAGGGTATTCCTTCTAAAATCACTATTTTCCTTTTATAATACCAAACCCTAAAGAGTTTATACAGAGTTTGAAAGTGATAATGTTAAAAGTAAATTGAGCAATTTGTAATATTTTGAAAATAGTCAGCTATTGGCAAACTCTGCAGATTTTAACAAGTTCTTATTCATTATCACTCTCTGCTTTACTTGGAGATGCTAAACACTTTGATAGGTATGTCATTTCTTTAGAATTTTAAATCTGCAATGTTTGGTCATTTTAATATTGTTCCATGGCATAAGCAGGGCATTGCCCATTGGTAGTGAATGATTCAGTGAGCGGTTTTCCTCTTGGTAGATCCCTTTTTTCCAATTAGGCAGATGCAGAAGTGTTGTCAGATAAAAAACCCTTTGTGTGTTACTGGGGTGGGGGGTAGTAAAGCTGGAGCACCCAGATACCAATAGTAACCAATCAGCCTCTATGGTTTTTTGTCAAATCTGAACAAACTAAAGTTAGAAGCTGATTGGTTACTATGCACAGCTGCACCAAATTCTGTGTGCTCCAGTTTTAGTAAATCCACCTCACTGTTTCCCTAATGTTTGCAATGAGTGATAACTAGCTTGTATGTAGAAAAACTTTATTTCGGAATAAAAAGTTTATCCTTGTTTCAGATCAATTTGTGTTCACCATTTCAAACTGCTTTTAGGCCATTTACAGATAAGTATTCTGATCAGGTCAGCCTATTAGTTTTTCAGGTGGACCTGATTGTAAGGTTCATTATTCCTATGGACAGGCGGGTGTAAACAGACTTGTGTCTGTTTATAACCACCTACCTCTGGCTCCAATCAGCCCCCCCCCCCCAAAAAAGGAGAGGACTCCATCCTCTTCCGTTTAGATCAGGGGTCTTCAAACTATGGCCCTCCAGTTGTTCAGGAACTACAATTCCCATCATGCCTTGTCATGTCTGTGAATGGCAGAGTTTTACAATGCCTCATGGGATGTGTAGTTCCGCAACAGCTGGAGGGCGTAGTTTGAGAATCCCTGGTTTAGATAGAGCAGATCAGAGGTAGCCGGGTGTGAGAAGGCAGCAGAGTATGTTACAATATTCCTGGTAGCCCATAGAGCAGAGCAGGGTATTTCCATGTCCGCTCTGCAAGTACTGAATGAATGTGGATGTGTCATCTGGATGTGTCATCTGCATGATCTGCTACGATCGCTGATCGCTGACTGATGATCGCAATGTAATCCACCCTGTGTAAAAGTTATTAAAGAGTTGCAGCTCCTTAGATAGAGTTATTCTCAGAATTGGTTCAATAAAGAGCAGCAAGTTAGCTTTCTAGCTTTTCCCCATAACTTGTAATCATGTACATAACTTTAAAATCAGTTGAGCATTGTGTCTGAAGTTTCAGTTGAGATGAGAGTAGTCAACAGATTTAGCATTACATTTACAATCATATTATCAACTTTGTTCTGCCTTATGATTGATTACAAACAACAGGAGACAAAACCTTTCTGTCCTTTAAATCTTTGTATATGTTTACTGCTTGACAAAATATCTGCACTGCCTGCTGTATAGTCCTCATGGGCTGTGAATTTCTCAGGCACATGACTTGATATTGCAAGTGAATACAGATTCAGCTTATCCACGAAGCTCAGGCAATACTTACTTCACTAAGTGAACAGTCTTTACTCCTTTGATAAATCAAATCTGATACATGATATACCTAAAAACGAGTTCTTCCTGTTCCTACTGACCCATCCTAAACCATGTGGGATTCTAATGCTATGGAAATGAAAACACTGCTGCAATGACCAGGAAATTGAGTCCTGCTTTTAAAAACTTGCTACAAAGTCCTTTCCTGAGAGTGTAAAATGAATTGCATTTTTTGTAAAACTTTTTTTTGGTCTTGTTCCTAATAAAACTCTGTCATCAGACGATTCATTTCAATAAAGTATGTTTTTAAAATTGGATTATATGTGCATTTTTACATCTTTTTTGCGTGTTACTTGCATGTAAAAGCCTCCCTTGTGTACACATCCAAAAGTCCTGGGGGCCATCATTTTGAATGAGATGTTGGCAGACCCAACAGATTCAAGTTGATTTTATTCCTCTTTTCTCCTCCCGGAAGCTACATAAAAGGTTATGTAGGGAGGTAATGGGGAGGGGTGGAACTGCTGGGCCTGCATAGACAGTAGTTTGACATTTCCAGAGGAGGGGAGGGCTATGACATGCATGGAGAGAGGGGCTGTGCTAGATTTTCCTGGAGTATATTCTTCTATTATTATTTTTCTATAGATTTACCAGCAATTTTTCAAGTTGGTGACAGGGTCTCTTTTTTTAATAGGTAATAAACCCACAAAAAATGTATTATGTTTTAGTGTATCACTTCTTAGATGTGGTAGTTGTATTTGTTTTTTTCAGATTTTCTTCTTTTATTTTTTTACCTGGTGATCCAGACAGTAAGTCTGTTGTTTTTCAACTTCCTTTAACACACCAAGCTTTCCGTAGCAGTTAGAGGGTTAAGACAAACTGTTTACCACTGACAGGGGTGTGCAAAATGGTCAGCTTTATTATTTATGTAAAACCTTTATCCCAAAAGAACAAACTGTTTGTTGTAACTGCTTATCAAGTGTTAGCTGGAGTTCATCTTCACATTGTTACCCTGTTTCCCCGAAAATAAGCCCTACCCCAAAAAAGAAGAGCTAGCGTTATTTTCAGGAATGGCTGCAATATAAGCCTTACCCCAAAAATAAGCCATAGTTAGAGTAAAAAAATGTAATCTGTTTCGTAAAAAGATTATATAATGTGCAGTGTGTCACCTTTTGTAACTTTATTGTGGAAAATAGCTTATTTACAGCGCCGCTGGGTGCTCACGTGACCCGCCGGAGATCTTTTCCTTCCCTCCCGGTTGACGTCAGTGGCCCCTCCCTTTGCAATGCTCAGAGTGGGGAAGAAGAGCTCTGGCGGGTCACGTGAGTGCCCAGCAGCGCTATAAATAAAATATTTTCCACTATATATTTACAAAAGGAGACACACTGCACATTATATAATCTTTTTACAAAACAGATTACATCATTTTACAATGCGTTAACCAAGGTTTATTTTTGGGATTTCAGAATGTCATAATGCTGACTCCTGAGCTGACAGGGGGAGATGGGGAGAGAAGACAGGGGACACAGGAACTTTTTTTAACCACTTAAGCCCGGAGGATTTGGCTGTTAAAAGACCAGGGGTTTTTTTGCGATTTTTTACTGCGTGATTTTAACGGACAATTGCGCGGTCGTGCAACGCTGTACCTAAATGAATTTGACGTCCTTTTTTTCCCACAAACAGAGCTTTCTTTTGGTGGTATTTTATCACCTGTGCGATTTTTTGATCATGCGCTATAAACATAAAAAGAGCGTCAATTTTGCAAAAATAACAATATTTTTCACATTTTTTTATATGAAATTCCCCCCAAAAAATGTAAAAATCTAAATTTTTTAACATTTTCCGCCAATTTGTTTTATGCTACATATGTTTGGTAAAAAAAATTGCAAAAAGCGTATTTTGATTGGTTTGCGCAAAAGTTATCGCGTTTACTAACAAAGGGAAAGATTTTTGTCATTTTTGGTGTTTTTTTTTTTAAACGTAATGGCGGCGATCTGCATTTTGTTTTGCGGTACTGCGACATTGCGGCGGACAGATCGGACCCTTGACTGACATTTTTGACACTTTTGGGGTTACCAGTGACATTACTGCAGTAATCAGTGCTATACATATGCACTGTTACTGCAAAATGACACTGGGAGTGAAGGGGTTAACTTTATTTGAGAGGGAGGGGCTGTGTGTGTCCCTAGGGGCGTGATTCTAACTGTGATTGGCTGTGGCTTGAGCTGTAGAAACAGTGATCAACAGTCCTACATAGTAGAACCGTGTGATCACAGTTTCTACACAGGGGAGAATGACAGGCGGCTTGTTTACACTAGCCGCCTGACTTTCTCCCTCTGCAGCGACGATCGCAAAGTGACCGGCGGACATTGGGTCCCACCGGTCACACGCACGGGGGGGGTCCGTGACCACGCGGGAGTGCGCCTCCAGCGGCGCGTGCTCGCTCCCTAGACCCTCGGACCCTTGACTGACATTTTTGACACTTTTGGGGTTACCAGTGACATTACTGCAGTAATCAGTGCTATACATATGCACTGTTACTGCAAAAATGACACTGGCAGGGAAGGGGTTAACTGTATTGGAGAGGGAGGGGTTAAGTGTGTCCTAGGGGCGTGATTCTAATGGTATAGGGACATTGCTATTGGTGTAAAAACAAAGATCAACGGTCCTACATAGTAGAACCGTCTGATCTTAATTTTTACACCAGGGAGAATGACGGGCGGCTTGTTTACATAAGCCGCTCCGCCTTTCTCCCTTCACCGGAGCGATCGTAGTGTGACCGGCGGACATCCGACATCCGCCGGTCACACGCACTGACTTGTCAGTGAACGAGCCGCGGCGGGCGCGCGCCTCGGCGGGTGCGCGCCCGCCCGCAATTGGCTCTCAAGTCAGTGACAGGCGAGTGACGTATCCATACGTCACTCTGCCTGGCCGGGGCTGACCGCCGCAGTATATAGTCATGCGGCGGTCGGCAACCGGTTAAAAAAAATATTTCATTTTATTCAAGGTTTTTTTAGAACATAGAGAGGGTTAAATGATTGTTTAAAGGATCAGGATTTTCTTTTTTTCTAGGGTTACAAACACTTTAGGATCGTCATGATGACATAACTGTATTTGAATAAATGTAGAATATTGTCAATACCGTAAATAAATAAGACATCCCCTGAATTTAAGCCAAGGTAAATTTTTTGTAGCCAAAATTAATATAAGACCCGGTCATATTTTTAGGGAAACACGGTAGTCAAGTCTATTTAAATCTGCTTTTTTAACAGCTAACTGCTCCCCAAGCTTACAATGCTGCTGTCCAAGGGTGTCTGCTTTACTACTTCATCTAGAATGCATACACCCTAAGATAGGATGTTTGTTACTGGCTGGATCACCAAGTGAAATAAAGGGGAAAAATCATAATAAGGATAATAAGGAAAACCAATGCAGCCACCACATCTAAGGATTGGTAAGTGCAATATGTAATATTTTGGTTTTTGGTTTTAATACCACTTTAAGGTTCTACTAACTTATGGTGCCAAAAATAATTATAATAAAAATAATAATAAGAATACAATTATTAGAAGAAGCACCCTATAATAATTAGAAAGGTTGATTATTTGGTATAATTTATGCTCAATTTTTGTACTTTTCATTTTTGAGCAATTACTGTCATCACAATTACTGTCAGCACTGACATCTTAGTAAGCAGAATTTCATATGGTTTCTTTTGCAGAGTTTTCTAGGTTTCTACAGGGCTCACTCGGTGGTGAAAATTAAGTTGTCCCTGCAAATTCAGTTTGCAGGAAATTTGCTATGAATAAAATGCCGCGGCTAGCTTCAGAACATTAAATTTATCCACCAAATAATATCTTAGAAATTCCAGCTCTGAAGAAACTATTTCTAAATAATTGATAAATGTGGTTTATTTAGAGACCTATTGACCCTAGTGATACAAAGTAAAATGCATTTCAGTTATTAAAGTCCAATATATTCCCAGTGGTGAAAATAACTTTTAATTTAAAGACATTCTCTGTTGAAGCCATTGGATAAAGCTGGAGCGACAAACCTGTTCCAAGTGATGCTGATGAATTTGGGTCAGAGTCTCTTGAGATAAATACAAAAGATGAATCTTGAAGCTTTTTATATCACATGAACAAAGTTCAACGATTAGACATCAAGATGTGCTAAATTTAAAACAATGTTTTTTTTTATTCATTAGTCTGTGTTTGTTTCATGTTTACTCATGCATGTAATTTAACCACTTAAGCCCCGGAGGATTTTCCTGCTAAACGACCAGGGGGTATTTTGCGATTCGGCACTGCGTGACTTTAACAGACAATTGCGCGGTCGTGCGACGCTGTATCTAAACGAATTTGGCGTCCTTTTTTTCCCACAAACAGAGCTTTCTTTTGGTGATATTTGATCACCCGTGCGATTTTTACTTTTTGCGCTATAAACAAAAAAAGAGCGTACATTTTGCAAAAATAACAAAATTTTTCAAATTTTTTTATATGAAATTCCCCCAAAAAAAATGTAAAAATCAAAATTTTTTAAAATTTTCGGCCAATTTGTTTTATGCTACCTATGTTTGGTAAAAAAAAATCGCAAAAAGCGTATTTTGATTGGTTTGCGCAAAAGTTATCGCGTTTACTAACAAAGGGAAAGATTTCTGTCATTTTTTTTGTTTTTTTTTTTAACGCGTAATGGCGGCGATCTGCGATTTTTTTTGCGGTACTGCGACATTGGGGCGGATAGATCGGACCCTTGACTGACATTTTTGACACTTTTGGGGTTACCAGTGACATTTCTACAGTAATCAGTGCTATATATATGCACTGTTACTGTAAAAATACACTGGTAGTGAAGGGGTTAACTTTATTTGGGAGGGAGGGGCTGTGTGTGTCCCTAGGGGCGTGCTTTCTACTGTGATTGGCTGTGGCTTGAGCTGTAAGGACACTGATCAACGGATCTACATAGTAGATCCATGTGATCAGTGTTTTTACAGCGAGGAGAATGACAGGTGGCTTGTTTACACAAGCTGCCTGACATTCTCCCTCTCCCCCGCCGATCGCCGAGTGACCGGCGGACATCGGGTCCGCTGGTCACACGCGCGGGGGGGTCCGTGACCGCGCGGGAGCGCGCCTCCGCGGGCGCGCACTCGCTCCCCAGAGCCTCACAGGCGAGCGACGTAGACCTACGTCACTCTGCCTGTGAGGGGCTGACTGCCGCAGTAAATATACTGTGAGCTGTCGGCAAGCGGTTAAAAAAAAAACTTTGTGGCTATATTTTGTCATATAATGTAACTCAAAAAGCTATCAAAATATATTTTATTTAAAATTCAGGTATCAGGTACTTTTATTCATTAATCTGTGTTTGCTTCATGTTAATTAGTCTGTGTTTGCTTCATATTCACTTATTTGCATTGTCCCACTTTTATCACAAAATAAAGCTCACAACTATTAAAATATATTGTCTTTCATTTTCATGTATCAAATCAGTTTATGTAAAGTCTAGGATTGGCATTGTGTGGTCATAAAACAAGTGCATATACAATATAATATCAAAAGTATTGGGATGCTCATTTTTACATGCACATGAACTTTAACCACTTCTGGACCGGGAAGGATTTGCCCCCTTAATGACCAGGCAATATTTTGCGATTCGTCACTGTGTTACTTTACCGAACAATTGTGCGGTACCTACATAAAATTGATGTCCTTTTTTTCCCACAAATAGAGCTTTCTTTTGGTGGTATTTGGTCACCTCTGCGATTTTAATTTTTTGCGCTATAAACAAAAAAAGAACGACAATTCTGAAAAAAACAATATTTTTCATATTCTGCTATATAAAATTCCCCAAAAAAATTTAAAAATCAAATTTTTCAACATTTTATGCCAATTTGTTTTCTGCTACATATTTTTGGTAAAACAAAATTACGTATTTTGATTGGTTTGCTCAAAAGTTATCACGTCTACAAACTACGGGAAAGAATTATGTAATTTTTATTGTTTTTTTTTTTTTTTTTTTACTAGTAATAGTGGCGATTTGCAATTTTTAGTGGGACTGCGACATTGCAGTGGACAGATCAGACCCCTAACTGACACTGTTTGTGTTTACAACAGCTGCCCGTTCTTCTCTCTCAGCGGGGAACAATCGTGGGTGTCAGGTGGCAATCGAATCCCCGCTGCCGAGTGGGGGCGGCACCCGCTTGCCCCCTAGCTGCAGGTGCATGACCGACGTATACCTACATCGGTTTGCGCAGGAGGGGCTGCCTGCCGCAGTATAACTGCGGCGGGCGGTCCTTAAGTGGTTAATGGCATCCCAGTCTTAGTTCCTGGGCTTCAATATTGAGTTGGCCCACCCTTTGCAGCTATAACAGCTTCAACTCTTCTGGGAAGGCTGACCACAAGGTTTACGAGTGTGTCCAAAGGAATGCTTGATCATTCTTCCAGAAGCGTAATTGTGAGGTCAGGCACTGATGTTGACGAGAAGACCTTGCTCGTAGTCTCTGCTGTAATTCATCCCAAAGGTGTTCAGTCGGGTTAAAGCCAGGACTCTGTGCAGGCCAGTTAAGTTCCTTCACCCCAAACTGGCTCAGCCATGTCTTTATGGGCCTTACTTTGTGCACTGGTGCGTAGTCATGTTGGAACAGGAAGGGCCATCCCCAGACTGTTCCCACAAAGTCATGAAATGTCCAAAATGTCTTGGTATGCTGATGCCTTAAAGAGGTTGTAAACCTCCGAATTTAAAAAAAAAAAAAAAAACGAACACCTGAAAGAAAAAACACATAATGAGCTAGTATGCATCGCACACTAGCTCATTATGAAATACTTACCTTAGAACGAAGCCCCGAAGTGCCGACCGCTCACCTCTCTCATGGGTGACATGTTGTGTCACCCTTCTTCTGGGTTTTCGGCATCCAGCCATCTGATTGGCTGGAGCCGCGATGATGTCACTCCCACGCATGCGCCCGGGAGCCGACGGTAACGGCACAGGGCTCTGAAGGAACGGCACGAGCGCCCGTTCCTTCAGAGCGCATGCGCCAGTGATGTCACTGGCTGCATGCAAAGTAAATATCTCCTAAACTGTACATGTTTAGGAGATATTTACAGTACCTATAGGTAAGCCTTAATATAGGCTTACCTATAGGTACAAGTTGCAGAGGAGGGTTTACTTCCTCTTTAAGATTTCCCTTTACTGGAACTAAGGGGCTAAGCCCAACCCCAGTAAAACAGCCCCACACCATTATCCCCCCTCCACCAAATGACTTGGACCAGTGCACAAAGCAAAGTCCATAAAGTCCTGGATGAGCAAGTTTGGGGTGGAGGAACAGAGACCTGACCTCCCCTCAACCCAATAGAACACTTTTGTGATGAATAGAAGCGAAGACTGTGATCCAGGCCTTCTCATCCCCATCAGTGCCTGACCTCACAAATGTACTTCTGGAAGAATGGTCAAACATTGTCATAGACACACTCCTAAACCTTGCGGACAGCCTTCCCAGAAGAGTTGAAGCTGTTATAGCTGCAAAGAGTGGGCCAACTCAATATTAAACCCTACGGACTAAGACTGGGATGCCATTAAGGTTCATGTGCGTGTAAAGGCAGGCGGCCCAATACTTTTGGTAATATAGTGTATTTTAGACTTTTATTAATAATGTTCCAGGGACAGTGTTAAGGAATAGTAGGGGCACCTTAAAAAGGTTAAAAAAAATGAGAAACTCTGTATACTTAACAAATATTACATATCTATAGGCTAAAAATAATGCTCATTTGTAAAATTACAAAAAAAAAAGGTTTATATAAGTATAAATAGGCACTGCACTAAAACTATGTTGGCTTGTTAATTTTGTGCTCCACACTGCTGGTCAGGGCTTTTTATTTCTTGATCAACACATAATAAGGACAATAGACTTGCACATGGATGTCCTCTAACCTTCACAACCTACATTCGAACTGTGGTGATGTGTTGTTATAGATATAAGGACTCACTAATGGCACTTTTCCACTGCAAGTACCGGCTAGTACCGGCTCGGCTCTACTCGACCCTGCTTGGCCCGGTTTGCTTTTCCACTGCGGTACCGCATGGTATAGTGTCGGAACGGTTCGGTACGGTACGGTATAGGTTTGCTTTTCCACTAAAGTAGTACTAAAGTTAAGTGGGTGGGATAACAACGGGGTGGGTGTGATTCTCTGACCAATCAGTGGCTAGTAGTGACTGCATGCAAAGGATTGTGGGATATGGTACCAGTTTGGTACCTGTTGGAACCACAATCGAGTAGGTACTGTTTTTTCAGAGCTGTACCGTACCGTACCGGTTCGGTTCCATGCAGTGGAAAAGCAAACCTATACTGTACCGTACTGAACCGTTCCGACCCTATACCATGCGGTACCGCAGTGGAAAAGCACAAAAGCGTGCCGAACCGGTACGGTTCCATGCAGTGGAAAAGCGCCATAAGGCTCAACATTACCTAAAAAAGATGTCATTGACTTTTTAGTTAATGCAGGAGTAGTAGTTTATGACTATATGTGCCATACTGTTTAAAAGGTTGAAGCAAGCTAAAGATAGTATGTTTTTTGTAAGTTAAAATTACTGGAATTACATAGGGTCTTGCTCTAAAAAGCATATGAGGCCATGTACCCCTAATCTAAAACCTTGCCAATGGAACCTAGGTGAGAGTGGCATCAACATCCTTCTAGTGGGATCCCTGTGAATGATGTGTAGCACAAATCTCTGCTCTGAGCTAATAAAGAATTGAGCAATCAGTGGTCATGTGATTGCACAGTTATTAGAGCTTACATGGGGCAGTTGCAGCTTGAGATCAATGCTGCAGCTAGAGGTGAGTATGTATATTTGTTTTTTTATAACCTCAAACGTCTTCTTTAATGTGAGATCCATTGAGCTATGGTTAGATAATGTCAATGCAAAAACAGGATACCTGACTTTGCAATTCAGCCTAGTAATACATAAAAACCAGTCCCATGGAAATTGTAACCAAATTTAATATAGGGACCACAGCAGGTTGAAAGACTGCATGCATAACATTTATTGATGTTTCATGAGCCCTACATTTCCAGAATATTCCACAGTATATACATACTTACTGACATATGTTATTTTAGCAAATGTACTTGTTTGAGCATGCAAATGTATATTCATCACAATGTAGAAAATGTTGGTTACTGTCAGGGCTTTTTTTTTCAGTGGGAACACATTTGGTTTTGCTTTCCCCTTTTTATTGATTGAACTAGATAGACTTTTTTTTTTCCAACCAGACAAAGGTCACACGGGCTTTCCGATCAGGTCTGCCTGTCAGTTTTTCAGGTGGACCTGATTGGATGCTCCATTCACCCCTATGTAGCAGCGGATGTTAGTTGTGACATATCCGCTGACACCTGATCCGATCCTGTCTGTGAAATCCAGTCTGAAGGATTGGATTGGATAAAAACGGACAGGCAGTCCGTTTTCATCTGGTCTCCCATAGAGGAGAGCTGGGATCTGACAGGTCTGTCTCTGCAAAGTAAGCGGAGACGGACCTGTCATCTGCCTGCTCAGCGGGGATCAGCGGATTGATCCCCGCTGAACAAAACAGAGTCCGCCAGGTGGAAAGCCAGTGTGAATGGACCCTAAATATGTAATGCAGGGGAACACAGTTTTGGCACCTCCAGCACAGAATGCATGTACTGGCAAAGTGGGGTTGGGTGTGCTTGAGGGTCTGTTGAAGCTGACTGTTGGGGATCTATTGTAGTTGGGGGTTGTAATGTTGTTGTGAGGGTGTCAATTGTTGCTGGAGGGATCAACCACTGCAGTGGGATTAACTGTTGCTGGCGGGGGGGGGGGGGGGGTCTTTGCCCTGTGGTTCTTATGTTGTTGGGGAGGATGCACTGTTGAGGTGAGAGAGTTTATTGATGCTGGCTCCAGGGGATCTATTGTTTCTAGCAGTGGTCGCCTGTTGCTGGGGTAGAGCTATTGTTGCTGGTGGTGATTGCTTGTTGCTGGGGGGTGCATTTTGGTCTTGGGGGTGTATTTTGTTCCTAGGGGAAGGGTCTATTGTTGCTGGGGAAGATCTATTGTTGCTGGGGGGTGTTTATTTTCATTAACCAATTCCATACATAAGACTTATTACCACAAAATTATACTTGGTTCTGTATTCTCTAAAAGGAGCGATACTAGGAGGTTAATTGGTGGCGTAGACAAGGGATGGTGTGTCCACCCCCCGCCGCCTTCTGCGGCTTGCCCGGGTCTCCCGTCCCACCAGGCGACCCGGGCAACCAGCCTGCATGGCCACCGAAAACCTGATCAAAGCTGCATTCGGCTCTGATCGGGTCTCCATGTAAAAACCCGGAAGTAATGTCATGACATCACTTCCGGGTACTCGCCACCAGATTAAAAAAAATGACAGCATTCAAAACAGCCAAACCTGGTGTTTTGAATGCTTTTAAGTGCAAAGGAGGGGTTTGAGGTCTTTTAGACCCATAGATCCCTCCACAAGAGTACCTGTCAAGTGATAAAAATAAAAAATAAAACATTTTTTAAATGTACGAAAATATCGGTCCATATCGGGCGATACTGATATGCAATGGCCAAAATATCAGTATTGGCAGCAAAAAACTGATATGGGTCGATCACTAGTATGTATGGGTGAAGAGAGTACCTGCACCTATTCTATGAGAAAAAAAGCCCTGGTTACTCTCTACTGATAATTTGCACAGTTATTCCAAATAAAATATGATACCTCCACAGATTGTCAGTGATTTATTTTAAATAGGTATACATAATGTTTCTGCCTAAAAGTAAGCTGTGAGCAAAATATTTGAGCCAGTAAGTGTTTAAATTAAAGTATTGGTTAATGTATATGTGATTGCTTATAAGAAAAATAGCACTGAGCAATTAACAAGGTAGCAAGCCAAAATGTTTATTTCTTCCTCTGAGCTGTTTGTTTTTGGGTCAGTGGTTTCAGGCCATCTGGGAGATTGATTACTGTGTATGTTTCTTTGAAATCACATGTGCTTAGAATGGCATGATAAAGCAAACACTTTAATTCCACTACTTGCTCACCATCAAACAACAGGGTACAAAAACACATTAAATGTGCTCGGACTCTGCTGAGACAGAAGTGCTGCAAAATGCTATGTGCTGTATATTTTGTAAGAAAGATTATATTTGTTATAATTAGGTTGACATTTTAGTTTGTTATGTAAAGTTTAAAGCTACATTTTATTTTAATTAACAAACTCTTAAAAAAAATAAAAAAGCACAAACTACTTAACATACAAATGCTGCACAACATTGAGTTAGCAGTTAGTCACACATAAATCGTATTGTTCTGGAGGGCTACAAAAGATTCAGTATGGGATTGAATGCATGAAACTGTACTATGAACTAAAATGATTGAAGCTTTTATATTTGGGAAATCACTCCCTCTTATGTTTTCAGATTTGTTAGAGTAGGAATAACCGTTCATTTTCAAAGTATTTTTATATATTATACATGTGGCTTTATAAATCACGATGTAAAAAAAAAACTTGAATTTAATATTTAACCACAGCTTTATTTGATATAATCTCTTTCTAAGGATAGGTATTTAAATTTGATCAGTTTTACTAACTTTTTAAGTTTCACTACTAGATACCAACTGCTTTCACGTGTGCTCTTTTTATAGAATACTTTTTAACCTTTCTGCTCGCAGAAACCAGGAATTAGAGGCAGATAGGCTCTCGATCAGGTCATCAGGTTGGCTGTCACATTTGTAATGTGAGCTATCAATGACAATGTGATCAAAGTGCTGGGGGCTATGCGCGAGCAAGCTCCCAGCAAATATAAAAGGAGCGGGATTTGGGACTTTATATAAGGCACATGGATAAACCATGTGTCTCCATCCCTGACTATATGAGAAAAGAAGAGAAGTTGGGACTTTGAATGAGATGCGCAAGGAAACCAGGGCAAAGTGTGATGTATGGTCACAACAATACGTAAGCAGCAAGCAAATCTATGAAATGTAAAAACAGATGTTTATTGAATAACCACCACAGCAGATAAAAACCTTGCAGAACATGATAATAATTACATATACATGATGAAAATAATACATCAAAATGGATTAAATCATGATGACACATAAACAGGAAACTGGATGCCTGGGAGCTAGTTACATGCAAGATCTAATGAATATAAAGGGTAAAAAACATGATAGAAAAGTATTACAATACATGCCAAAATATAATGA
This sequence comes from Pelophylax lessonae, assembly GCF_965119305.1. Classification (NCBI taxonomy): domain Eukaryota; kingdom Metazoa; phylum Chordata; class Amphibia; order Anura; family Ranidae; genus Pelophylax; species Pelophylax lessonae. The sequence goes on from NC_138769.1 coordinate 448,334,195, forward strand.
TGTGATGAACATGGAAGTTGCATCCTGATTGCTCAACGCGTTTCATGGAACACATTCCATTTCCTCAGGAGCAGGTGCAAACAACTGTCTATAAAAAGTATATAAAACATAATAAGATAGAATATTTGGCTGGGAGTATGTATAGTTTAAAACTTATACAAAAAATGGGGAGGGAGGGGGAAAGGAATCCCCACCAGATGAACAGAAGACCCCTCCTAAAGTTTACCTTGCAGTGCCAGCTCAAAATAGTGTGTAAAGTGCTAAGGGTTACCGGGTGTCTGAAAACGTCCAAAAAATTTTCACCAGTATCGGTCAGCATAAACATGTTCAAGGACCACAGGAGTGATGCAAATCTCCGTTGCGGGGAACGGGACAGCAAAATTAGCAGTGAAACAGGAGTTCTGAGAGTAAGAAATAAAGTTGCAGAAGTATACATACATTTATATATAAATATGAATTCAATGTCTCACGGCATATAATAAATAACTGCTAATTGGCATTAGCATACCAAGACATTTTGAACAATTTAATGCTCCCAACTTTGTGGGAACAGTTTGGGGATGGCCCCTTTCTGTTCCAACATGACTGCGCACCAGTGCACAAACACGGTCTTTAAAGACATAGATGAGCGAGTTTGGGGTGGAGGAACTTGACTGGCTTGCACAGCATCCTGACCTTAACCTGAACTTCTGAACATGGAAAAAGTTCAGACCTGGGCTGTGAACTCTATTTAAGCCTTTGGGACTCGAACCTGAAAAATCAAAAGTCCCCATCTTGAAAGCTTATATGCAAGGTAATGGCCATAAAGGGTATGGGGGCCCGGGTACTGCCCTGGGGGACATATACCAATCCATACAAGGTTTTTTTTAGCTCTAGCATGGATTTTGAGGGGAACCCCATGCCAAGAGTTAAGAAAAAGTCACCTGTGGCACTGCCCCCGTGTGATGTCACGATCGATGCATGCTGAGTTGGTGACGTTACATGGGGACGGTGCCAGTAGGTTACATTGCCAGGTGAACCCGCCCTTGCTTATTTAAAAACTGTAAAACAGCTGAGCAGACAGTCGGCGGTTATTCTTCTTCACAGGAGGAGCTTTTTTTTTCTTTTTTTAGGACCGGCAGAGCAGTAGGCCACGTGATTGATGATAGATCTACATTGAGGGGCATTGTTTTTTTTTTATTTTTAATAAAAGAATTGTCAAAAACTGCGTGTGTTTTTTTTTTCTATTTGAAATTTTTTTTGTGAATGAGTAGGGTTAAAATGTACCACATACACATTGATATGTGGGTGTCTGTGATCTGGGGGCCCCCTTGTTAAAGGGTCATTGTCCTGATGGAAAAAGGAGGAGGGAAGAGCGCTACTGTACTGTACTATACATTCATTTTGTATATGGTCGCACTAGCTTAATTCATATATTTACCATGGTGTGTCTAGTCACATATTTCCATGCATTGTTGCCATATCTGCTTATTGTCCTTTTCTAAATGACCCCTTATTACTTCTATTTTCTCACAACATTCCCAGTGTCTGTATTAATCAGCCCACAGTGTTGCCCTTTTAAGTACTTGTTGCCCTGTTTAATTGTCCGGGACACGCCCCCAGCATTTGCATATAAAAGACACTCTTTCTCCCTATGTTATTCACTTCAACTGAAGAAGGAGTGCACATGCCCTGCCCGGGCCCTCGTGCAGACTTCCGAAACGCGTCTTGAAGCTCCCTCAGCCATCTTGCCAGTTTCCTGCCGCTGACGTCAGACGCCTTCCGGTTCCCTCCACGGCCACATCTTTCTGATCTCCCCGATCGCTCGGATGCACACAGCCAGCTGGTCTGAGGCACCCCGGATTGTGTGGACCCCTCTCCCCATCGTGGAACCGTTTTGGACCTGACAGACGCTTTTATCCTTACTTTAATGTAAGTTACTACGTATTTATGTGATAATAAATCATAATCTTGCACTCAAGTGGCGCTCTTCCCTCCTCCTTTATCCGTTTAGAGTTGACTTCACTCTGTTTGAATGAGCTGACCCTGAGCTGCAGACCACCCTTGGATTGCCTCTAAGAACTGTCAGAAATTTGAACATGGACTCTTAATCCCCCCCTGTGCAAACTGTTTTTGCCCCACCTGTGTACATCAACACTTTTATCTGCCATTGTTTCAGCTTATATCTATATGAACTCGTTGAACTTTGACCTCTGAGTGCCTAAACCAGTCATTGTCCTGTTGGAAGATCAACATTCACTCCAGTCTGAGGTCCAGAGCGGTGTGGAGCAAGTTTTCCTCAAGGATGTCTCTGTACATTGCTGCATTCATCTTTCCCTCGATCCTGCCTAGTCTCCCAGTCCATGCCACTTAAAAAACATTCCCATAGCATGAGGCTGCCACCATCATGCTTCACTGTAGGGATGATATTAGCAAGGTAATAAGCGGTGCCTGGTTTCCTCCAGATATGACTCTTACCATTCAGGCCAAAGAGTTCAATCCATTTCAGTTGCCTTTTGGCAAACTCCAGGTAGGCTGTCATGTGCCTTTTACCCTGGAGTGGCTTCCATCTGGCCACTCTATCATACAGGCCTGATTAGTGGAGTGCTGCAGAGATGGTTGTTCTTCTAGAAGGTTCTCTTCTTTCAACAGAGAAATGCTAGAGCTCTGTCAGAGTGATCATTTTTGGTCACCTCCCTGACTAAGGCCCTTCTGCCCCGATTGCTCAGTTTTGGCCTTAGCACTTTCAGGTGATTCCAAACTTTCTTCCATTTATGGATGATGGAGGCCACTGTGCTCATTAGGACCTTGAATGCTGCTGAAATTTTTCTGCACCCTTCCCCAGATCTGTGCCTCGATACAATCCTATCTCGGGGGTCATTGCATTCTTTGCATTAAGATAAAAAGCCTTCTGTGTGCAGCAGCCTCCCCCCCCCCCCTAATACTTAACTGAGCCCATCTACATCCTGCGATGATGCAGGAGTGTCTCGGCTGCCCGAAATGCACCCTCCTCATTTAGACGGCAGTGCGGTGGCTTTGGCTCCCACTGCTGTTAATAAAATTCAGTGACCCAATGAGGAGAGAGAGGGGGCAGGCCGGTCTGTATGGACACAGGAAGCTGCGGCTCAGCTCGGTTGTCCCTATAGTAAGCTGCTTGCTGTGGGGGCACTCGACAGGAAAGAGGGGCCAGGAGAGCCGAAGAGGGACCTGAGAATAGGAGGCTCTGGGCTGCTCTGTGCAAAACGACTACACAGAGCAGATAAGTTTGACATGTTTGTGATTTTTTTAAAAAGAGACTTAACAACCAATTTAACCACTTAAGCCCCAGAAGATTTTACCCCCTTCCTGACCAGTGCCTATTTTGCGATTCGGCACTGCGTGATTTAACGGACAATTGCGCGGTCGTGCGACGCTGTACCCAAATGAAATTGACGTCCTTTTTTCCCCACAAACAATGCTTTCTTTTGGTGTTATTTGATCACCTGTGTGATTTTTTGATCATGCGCTATAAACAAAAAAAGAGCGACAATTTTGCAAAAATAACAATATTTTTCAAATTTTTTTTATATGAAATTCCCCTAAAAAAATGTAAAAATCAATTTTTTTTAACATTTTAGGCCAATTTGTTTTGTGCTACATATGTTTGGTAAAAAAAAATCGCAATAAGCGTATTTTGATTGGTTTGCGCAAAAGTTATTGCGTTTACTAACTAAGGGAAAGATTTTTGTCATTTTTATTGTTTTTTTTTAACGAGTAATGGCGGCGATCTGCGATATTTTTTTTGCGGGACTGCGACATTGCGGCGGACAGATCGGACCCTTGAATGACATTTTTGACACTTTTGGGGGTATCAGTGACATTACTACAGTAATCAGTGCTATACATATGCACTGTTACTGTAAAAATGACACTGGCAGGGAAGAGGTTAACTTTATTGGAGAAGGAGGGGTTAAGTATGTCCCTAGGGGCATGCTTCTTACTGTTGTGGGATATGGCTTTTCATGTAACAGCAGAGATATACGATCCTGCATAGCAGGACTGTATGATCTCTGCTGTTACACAAGGATGAATGACAGGCGGCTTTGTTTACATTAGCCGCCTGCCTTTCTCCCTCTGTAACCGACGATCACGAGTGAGCAGCGGACATCGGGTCCACCGTTCACATGCACCCTAGAGCTCCCTAGAGCCTCACAGGCTAGTGACGTACCCCTACGTCACTTTGCCTGTGAGGAGCTGACTGCTGCCGTAAATAGTCGTGCGGCAGTCGGCAAGTGGTTAAGGGACCATGACTCTATTAAATAAACACCACTGTCTTATACCTGTAAATACACAAAGCACTCTCTTTGTCTATTGCTTATAAAGTAATATTACATTTCAGAGTGTATGTACAAAAGAAATAAAGAAGTTTGAAACAGTAACTTAGAAGTTTAGAAGAAGGTTACAAATATGGGTTGCATTTAACTATTTAGTATTACAAATTTAAATTTAAAGTCAAATCGAAAAAGTCACAAAGCATTCCAACAGCAATTAATTCTATATCCAAACACCAACTAGGGACTCGTTGATAAGCTTCATTTAACTAATTTGAGAAGTGGAAGTTTGACTTTTTTTTTTCCAGGAAGATAGTTTGTTTGCCCATTTCCTGTGAAGTGAGCCAAATTCTGTGACCTGTAGTTAAAAGGGCTCATTGTAATTAAAGCAGCTCTATCTTCCAAGTGAACAGTTCTCACAGTAGGAAATCAGGGAACGGAAAGAAAAGGATGCATGACACTTGTACATCTAACCTATCACAGCTAAACCAATAACATCCTATCCAAGTCACTTAACAAGCCTTGTGTCTGTGCTATCCGACTCCATACTTTCAATGTCCATTTTGCAGACTGGCGAGTCTATTAAGGACATACCCAGCAAGCTGATCATTGCACCTCTTGCAGCTACTGTCCCAGTCGGCTAAGAGCTGATCAGCCGTGTTACATCAATAACATTCTCACACAGAGTTGTGTAAATTGATCTTTTACAATTTCTCTAAGTGACAGCCTCTGTAACCAGCAAGATAAATCATTCCTCCTGTGGCTTTTTTATTGATCGTCAAGACCTGTATAAAAATTACAGAGCTCAAGCTGCGATGTGAGCATCCTCATAAAAGAAGGCTCTGTATTTACAATCAAAATATGTTTGGGCCCTGAATCAAGCACAGATTTACTATTGGACTGCCAGGAGATTCCTGGAATGGGAGATGCAGAGGGTAGACTAAATTGCAGTGAGCAGCATATGTAGAAGCATCAAATGAGCTAGCTACTACATGAAAATATGAACTGCTCACTCAGCTGCCAATCCAGCACAGTCAAAAGACTGAAAGCTGTGTTTAAACCTATTCAGGCAACGCAAGTCAAATGCTTAATCCACTGTTAACAGCAAAGGAGACCACACTAATAGGTATTAAGGCTAGGTTCACACTATCGCATTTTCTAGTCCGGCTTGCAACGCAGTGCTAGCCATGTAACATGATTTCCTAACGCTCACATGTATGCAGTACCCGTGGGCGCATTTTTTTGGAAAGTGTCTGGGACTTCTTTCCCCACAGCATTTTGCAATTTTGCTCCAATAGCCTTTAATGTGCATGCATTCCAAAACGCAAATGCTGCGTGTGTCCTGCGTTTTGCCCGCATTTCTGTTGCGTTTTGCAGCTTGCGTTTTTGACCATGCTTCACTGCAAACACCTTTCCACTGAAAACAGATATCCTGTGCTGCCCTGCAAAATTATTGTATCGGCCAACACAAAAACGCAAAATGCATGGAAAACGCAGGTACAAAACGCAACACACACCACAAAACGCATATGAAAAACAGACCAACTGCATGGGTGTGAACCTAGCTTTTCTAGAACTGGAATGCACTGGAGCTGACCACACTGATATGAATTATGGCATTGAAAACCACATAGCCTACTATCCGTGCATTTTATTATGCAAAATAAAACGCACTGGACTGCATGTGGTTTGAACTGGCCCTTGATTCTCTTGTATTAGGGCCAGTTCACACCATAGAAATGCAGTCCAGTGCGTTCCAGTTGCTTTTCTGCATGTGCATTTTTGATGTGTTTTAGTCCATTTTTTATTCAGTCCAGTGCATTTTTCCCCCTCTTGTTTCTTAACCTTAAGGGCCGGTTCACACCACATGCAGTCCAGAGCATTTTTTTTCTGCTTCAGAAACTTTTGGATAATAGGTTAGATGGTTTCCAATGGCATAGTTCACACCAGTGCGGTCAGTTCCAGTGCGTTCCGCATCCAGAAAAAAAAGGTACAACATGCTGTATTTTTTCTGCACTGAACTGCACTGAAACATGGTAAAAAAAAACTCACTGTAATGCCCATAAATGCACCAAATGCACATGTCCCTATTTAAGGTGAAGAAAAAAAGAGAGGGGAAAAATGCACGGGAAAGCCTCAAAAATGCTTCAAAAATGCACAGGAAACACATCAAAAACGTGTCAAAGACTCACATGCAGAAATGCATCCAGAACGCATCTGGACTGCATTTCTATTGTGTGAACTGGCCCAAAACAAGGACGTGTGCCCGGTGCGTTTAGGTGCGTTCCGGTGCGTTTTTGATGCATTGATGATTTTACTGCGTTCCAGTAGAGTCCAGTGCAGTAAAACTGCAGCTGGTACGATTTTTGTTATGGAACTGGAACGCACTGGAAATGGCTAAACTGTTGTGAACTATGCTATTAAAAACCATATAACCTACTATCCATGCGTTTTTGATGCAGAAAAAAAACGCACTGGACTGCATGTGGTGTGAACTGGCCCTTAGTGTGTTTTTGCTTTACAATTTACAACATCGGGTTGCATTTGGTTATCATTTAAACCTGTCACATGTGAAGTCGCATGATAACGCTATATTATTACATTATGTTTCCCTTTAGAATAATCAGCTGTTGAAAATCAACACTTTTTGCACAATGCCTATTTTTTTAAAGCTGGGCTCCAGGAAAAAGCATTACATTTCAACATACAGTATTTTTCAATAGCTACAAAGAATATAAATCCTGTATACTACCTTGTAAATGTAGCAGTGATATTTTTACTGTGCTATATATAGCCTGTGCAGAGGGCAAAGCTGTGGGAGGGACCCAGTAGACCCCACCCAATAGAGTCTGCATGCAGAAAACTACAGGAGGGGGTGGAGACAAGAACATTAACTCCAGACAAGGAGAGAATGCAGAAATTACTGTTTTTTTTTTTTTTTATTAACTACGTGCTGACCAGGCATTTTCTGGAAGGTTTTTTTATATATATGTATATATATATGTATATATATATATATTTTAGCAGAGACCCTGGGGAATAAAATGGCAATTATTTCAAAGTTTTATATCACACTGTATTTGCGCAACGGTCTTATAAACGCAATTTTTTTGGCAAAAAAAAACACTTTATTGAATTAAAAAAAACAGGAGTTACCCCAGTTTTGCTGTATAATGTGAAGGATGGTGTTACATCAAGTAAATAAATATATGCCTAACATGTTATGCTTTAAAATGGCGCACACTTGTGGAATGGCAACAAACTACGGTACTTAAAAATCTCCATAAGCGACACTTTAAAAGTTTTTACAGGTGACCTGTTTAGCGTTACAGAGGAGGTCTTGTGCTAGAATTATTGCTCTCCCTCTAACGATCACAGCGATACCTCACATGTGTGGTTTGAACACAGTGTACATATGCGGGCATGACTTGCGTATGAATACGCTTCTGCGTGTGAGCATGGAGGGGTGGGGCACTTTAAAAAAAATTTTTATTATTTATTTTGTGTTTTATTTTTACACAGTCTCTTTTTTTAATCACTTTTATTCCAATTACAAATAATGTAAACATCATTTGTAATATAAATAAGCATGGCAGGTCCTCTTTATGAAGAGATCTGGAGTCAAAAAGACCCCAGACCTCTCATTTACCTTAAGTCCCCGTTCACACTAAGGCGACCTGTGAGGTGACCTGTTCTAATAGGAGCGACACAAGTCGCTCCGACTTAGAAAAAGGGTCCGGAGCTTCTTTGGGGCGACCCGGAGGCGACCGCCATAGACTTCAATGTTATGAAGCCCGTGGTGGCCGCTCCGAGGTCGCCCCCCCAAGTCGGATCGCGGCAATTTGAACGGGGCCTTAAAAGCAAAAGAAAAAAACATGTAAAAAAAAAATAATAAAGATTTGTTTATGCTAGAGAACCGGAAGTGATGTCAGAGGTCACTGCAGTCCTCCAAGGGCTTCTGATCTGGTACGGATTTGAGGGAGACCCCCCGCGCCCACATTTTTTTCACATTTTTGTATTGCCGGCCATGGTATTGTATTGTAAAAAACGACAGGTTCCACCAAAAGGGCGCCCTAACTAAAGTGATCCTAAAGCCCCGTACACACACGCAGATCGTCGTCATACAAATGTTCGTCTTTTCTCCCCGGGATGTCGGTGTCTGTTGAAAAGTGCAAAGACAGCACAAGGACAGCACAAGAATTTTGTCTGCAGACTTCAGCTGACTGCAGAAGTGATGTCATGTAATGGTTAACTTTCCCTGTGTTTTTAATTTTCTGAGCATGCCCAGTCTTGCAAATCTGCGGTCTGTTGGCCGAATTCTGTACTGACAGGCGAACAATCGTCAGTTCTGGTGTCCGCAGACAAAAATTTTCATGTTTGCACGAAAGACTTTTGTCCGCGGATTGTGCGCAGACATCTGTCGGAGGCACCATACTAACACGCGTACAATCGGCAGATCTTTCGTCCGCCGACGTTTGTATGCCGACGATCGGTACGTGTGTACGGGCCTTAACACTGCGTCTCAGCAATCAAAAGATAATGCATACAAATTGAATTAGTAATAGACAGCTGCCACTTTAAAAAGAACATACAATAAAAACATATCTACTCCAATAGGAAAACAATCAAACAGTAGATAGTGGTGCAAAATGTAATCACCTGTGCATAAAGTAATTAAATAGAATCAAGTCCAAACAAAGTTCATATGGAAAAACTTCTGGTAATAACTTTCCACCACACCGCGTGAGTTAGTGTCACCGCTCCCTCTTGGTTGTCCACTCACCAGATATATATGCCAAATATTTTCATAATTTTCATAAAATAATATGGACAACCAAGAGGGAGCGGTGACACTAACTCACACGGTGCGGTGGAAAGTTATTACCAGATGAACTTATTTTGGAATTGATTCTTTTTAATCACTTTATGCACGGCTGATTACGTTTTGCGCCACTATCAACTGTTTGATTGTTTTCCTATTGGAGTAGATGTTTTTATCAATGGTATTGTATTGCCGGAATTTTAAATGTAATTTGTTTTCTTTATAAATGTCAGTTTTGCTGCAGTAGGTTCTATACATCCTAGGTCTATCAAAGCAATTGTGCCATACTTATATTAATCATATATACCTTTATGCTTTCAATAGTAAATCAACATATAATAAGTCCCAATTTAGACATTTATCTGTGAAAAGGTGCTTCCAATAAATGACGTATGTTTAAAGTGCTTTAGACATTCTTCATAAGCTCTATATACAAAAAGTTCTTCAGTGCAGTTCCTATGACTTCTTAATGCTCCATGCAACAATCTGGGCACAGGCCGCAAATACCCTGACGGTGGATTTAACCCTTCCCTACTCTATCCAAAAAAAAAAAAAAAAGTTTAGGCTATAACTACAATTCAACTTTTGGCAGATATAATCAAACAGCAAGGAATGCAGTTATAAAATTATTAAAAATGTGTTTTCAACAGCTTCCCACCCTGCCAGTGTACATAAACGGCCAGGAGGGACCAGCGCTGTGTTCTGACTGGACATATCTGAACGTCCTGTCAGAACATGAGCCCTCGCACAGCCTCATAGCCACACAGCGACGCAATACCATGTTGGCTGTATCCCTCAGACACAGCATATCACAGATCGGGAAATGGGCTCTCTGATTGGCCCTCCCGCTCATGTAATGGCTGTGTCCAATCACAGTCATCACAAAATATAAACAGAGGCACGTGCCTCTGTGTCAGCTCTTCTCCTGAGCTTAGTGAGAGCTTAGTGGGGGGGGGGGGGGGATTACTGCAGCCAGTCAGTCATCTCTGTGTTGCTGATGATTTTATCGTTCAGCTACACACAGATCACACAGACTGCAGGCATCCCACAGCAGTGCACCAAGCACCATCTGTCCCTTTTCCAAGTGCACATCAACATCTTTAGTAGTGTTCCATCAACATCTGTCACAGTGTACAGTGCCCAAAACATCTGTCACAGTGTACCAAATAATAAAGTTTAAAAAAAAAAAAGTAAATAAATAAAAAAATTAAAAGTGCCCCCATCACCCCCTGCTGGTGTGCAAAGGTTCGTACACATATGTAAACGCTGATCGCACTACACATGTAAGGTATTGATGCAAACGTCAGAGCCTGAGCAATAATTCTAGCACCAGACCACCTCTGTAACTCTGTAAACTGATAACTTGTAAAGGCTTGTATAAAGCAATACTGTTGTTTCGCACAAGCCTACACAATTTTAAAGCGAGACATGCTTGGTATCTATTTACTCTACACAACACCATATTGTATATTTGACAACAAAATGGGTATTATTTGTGTGTACATTAAAATTTATGACAGTGTTTTTTTTCCCAGAAAATTGTGTTAAAAAAATCTGCTATGCAAATACTGCGTGACATAAAATTTTTTGAAGCTAATCATTTTATTCTCTAGGGCTTCTGCTAAAAAAATGTATAATGTTATTAAGTATGCCTATGACATGTGTAAGAAATAACTGGTAATAAGCCATTTTTGTGAAAAAAACACATTTTATTTAACTTTCAAAATAATTGTGCAAAAACGTTGCAACTTCAAAAAACTTACCATACCTCTTATTACCCTGGACTTACTTACCAAAAACGGGTCCATTTGGGGATATTTGTACTGTCCTGGCATGTTAGGGCCTCAAGAAATGAGAAAGGCTGTCAATACATCAGGTGTGATAAATGTTTAATGATTGGTACCATAGTTTGTAGCTTACAACTTTCACACAGACCAAATAATATACACTGAACAAAAAGAAGAGGCGCCTCTAAGCAGGGCCACTGATAAGGCAGTACAGCCAGCCCTCCTGTAGGGGGCCCGAGCTCTGTCACTTCAGAAGAGGGGCCCGGGCACCTGCAGGAGAGGAGAGCCGACTGTACTGTCATGTGACTCCTGTGGATCTACTTGCAACACTCAGTGCCAGCTTTCTTCCTCCAGCAGCTTGGCAGAGGGATCGGTTCTACATGCTGGCAAAGTGTCCAGATCTGAAGTAGAAGAAGACAGCTGTAGAGTCTCTGCCAGGTCCTGAAACTCCCCTCCGTCTCCCCCTGGACAGTAGTCGGCAGTGTTATCACCTGTCAGTGTGATGAATGAGCAGGAAGCTCCACCTCCCTCCAGATCGTGCACTGACTGCTCTGCTTCACTGTGACCTCCAGGGTTTGGAAGCATCAATGCTTCTGCTGGAGGGGGTGAGTGTGGAGGGTGTTGGGGGGTTCCTGCTGGAGTGAAGGGGACAGAAACTTCAGGATTTTTGAGAGGGGTGAATATGGACCCAGCCTAGAACGGCAGGTAGCTGCTACTGCACTGCTGGAGCTGGGAGCCAGTGGACACATCTCTGCCCAGCCTTTTCTATATACCACTCTTAAGGCCTGTTTTATACTTCACATAGCAGTAACACACGCTCCTGCTTGCATTTTCTTTTCTTCCTTTTCGTAAATAGGTAACCTAATCACTTGAATGGGCTGTCATATGTGTGACAAACACATCATAGAGACTCTAGTACCTATTAAGACATGCAGCTTTGCCACATGACAAAACGCAGGTCTGATAATTGCATTTGGGGTGCCATTAACAATTAATGACACCACAAGTGATTTGCGCATTTGCAGTGCATTTCCAAAATGCACTGCAAAACGCCCATTACCCGTGCACTTTTTCACACATTCAGGAAGCATCACACAAGTGTAAATGTGGCCTAATGCCTAGTATATACTGCTAGTTTATTTTTTTCCTTCAACCCTGCGGGCTAAACAAAAAAACTCTACACCTCAGGTCAGAGCCGCTGTACTAACAACCCAATGTCAGTACAGCAATCTCCCCTGCTGTTCAATTGTGTTTTGAGAAGGGGACCACCCACCCACCAGAAAACTCTGGTCAGCGCTCTCAGGCCATTGGCTGAGAGGACTGATCGGAAGATGGTCGGCAGACCTTTTTTGGTCATGCCCCTTCAACAGAAGCCAGCTATCATATAGTCAGACAGGACTGTGTACATGCCATGGCTGCGATGCTTTACTTCATAGCTGTGGCATTTTTAACGCAGGCTACAGAGTTTGACAGGCAGTACCACCTGTCAAACTCCCCATTGAGTTCAATAGGGTCGCTCTGCACCTTGAAGTCAAATAATTGTCTCACAGTTGCAATGCGATCTCACAATGTAAAATTGCCATTCAGCAATTTAAAAAACAAAAAACCCCCCAAAAAAAAACATGCCAGTAGCGAGGCTCTAATTTCCTCATACCATTGCGACCATGGAATTTTAGCGAATTGATATTCCCGGGGAGGGGGGGGGGGGCCTGTCAGGTAGGTTGTAGGGGGCCCCGTGATTTCTAACAGCGGCCCTGCCTCTAAGTGTAGACTTTTAAGACATTTATTGGTGTGTGATAAAACACTCACATAGGTTCAGGGTGACAGGTAAAAGTAGGCACCCTCCTCCGGGTGGGAGTGTGCATCATCCGGTCATCTGGAATATACCCAGTAGGGTACCTACTTGTACCTGTCACCCTGAACCTATGTGAGTGTCTTATTACACACCAATAAATGTCTTAAAAGTCTACACTTAGAGGCACCTCTTCTTTTTGTTCACTCCTAGCCCTGTTGGAACCCCTGGCTTATTGGTTTACTTGATGGCTGCCCTATATGTTGGACTTCCTCCCCAAACATAGACTTACATAGACTTTTTGAATAAACTGTAAGGCTAATGCGCCTGATATACATGTTTTTCAAATAATATACACTGATTTGGGTTATTTTTTACCAGGGAAATGTAGCAGTATAAATTTTGAAGACGTCATCGGATGTGACGAAACACGTTAGATTGGAACGCACGGCGTGACGTGTGACGGCAGTTGGAACGCAAGCCAGAACACTCCCGCTCGCCACTCTGCAGCTAACTGGTGCTAGCACGCATACAAGTCACAGACGGCCAAATTTTTTTCATTTAACATTTGCCATTGTTTGTACTTCCTTTTAATCGTTTTACCCATGGAATGGGAATAAAATTACTTTAATTACTACACTATCCGGAGCACCTTTCTCTTTTTTCTACATCTTGGCCCCACATATGATGAGGTGAGAGGAAAGGAGGAATCATACCATCCCATCCATCCCACCACTGGATAGCCAGGAGAGGGTCCACATTAGCCTGGGGGCTATTTAAGCAATAATGGTCTTGTTGCTATAAGACACTCTATCTGGTAAGTGACCCACCCTTACCTTACCACGGTGGAGAGGGATCAGAGCCACATTATTGTCACAGAGTGGACCGGAAAACTTCCACATTGAGCACTTGCACCATATATGCGTTGGATGAGCATATTTTGCACAAGAAATCTACTATTTTGAACTTTGTCACTACAGTCACAATATATGAGCTTAATCTAGCAATTTTGAGCCACATGCACTTTAAAAACCACTAATGTAAATACTTATCAATTCACTTTTTGCACTATTGTATGGAATTCATATAGATTGTATATTATGTATATTATTTATTATTCACTTTCCCGTTAATTAATTAGATGTATTTTATGGTGTGAAAAAGTCAATATATTGTTTACATTGCACAAGCCCTAAAGGTTGCACTTACGGCTTTCATTGGTCACAAATTTTGCCACATACATACCATATATAATTTCTGCTAGGGCTGTATATATATCAGCAAGCGCTATAGGTAGCCTCACCATAAGGCTACTATTGCTAAAAAGAAAGCTGAATTTGTGGTAAAAAAAAAAAGAAAATGATACAAATTTTATATGGGTAAAGTATTGCATGAGTAATTGTCATTTAAAGTGTGAAAGTACTAAATGCTGAAAATTGGCCTGGGCAGGAAGGGGGTGAAAGTGTCCAGTATTGAGGTGGGTAATTGCAACTAATATCAATACATGAAATTGTCTTGATGTAAGCCTCTTTTAATATCTTGTACATAAACAATCAAACTGGGAGAGAGAAGGACGGCACATGGAGCCAAGAAAGCATCCTGTGCATGTATGCTGACAAAGAACAAGCTGACAGGAGGAAAGAGCAGAAAGATGACCTCATCAGTCTAATACCAAATGAACAGGGTAAAATAAAGTCATCATTCCCTACAATGGGTATATGCATTTATAATCTCTCCAATTTGAGAAAATATATGGTTTAATAAGTACGTTTTAACCACTTGCCGACCGCTGCAAGTAGATATACTGCGGCGGTCAGCCCCTCACAGGCAAAGTGACGTATATAAACGTCACTAGCCCGTGAGGCTCTGGGGGGCGAGCGCACGCCGCGCTCCCGCGCGGTCAAGGACCCCCCCGCGCGTGTGACCGGCGGACCCGATGTCCGTCGGTCACTCTGCGATCGTCGCTGCAGAGGGAGAAAGTCAGGCGGCTAGTGTAAACAAGCCGCCTGTCATTCTCCCCTGTGTAGAAACAGGGTCATACGGTTCTACTATGTAGGACCGTTGATCATTGTTCCTACAGTTCAAGCCACAGCCAATCACAGTTAGAATCACGCCCCTAGGGACACACACAGCCCCTCCCTCTCAAATAAAGTTAACCCCTTCACTACCAGTGTATTTTTACATTAACAGTGCATATGTATAGCACTGATTACTACAGTAATGTCACTGGTAACCCCAAAAGTGTCAAAAATGTCAGTCAAGGGTCCGATCTGTCCGCCGCAATGTCGCAGTCCCGCTTAAAAAATTGCAGATCGCCGCCATTACACGTTAAAAAAAACAACAAAAATGACAAAAATCTTTCCCTTTGTTAGTAAACACGATAACTTTTGCGCAAACCGATCAAAATACGCTTTTTGCGATTTTTTTTACCAAACATATGTAGCATAAAACAAATTGGCCGAAAATGTTAAAAAATTTTGATTTTTACATTTTTTTGGGGGGGAATTTCATATAAAAAAATGTGAAAAATATATATATTTAAGTTATTTTTGCAAAATTGACGTTCTTTTTTTGTTTATAGCGCATGATCAAAAAATCGCACAGGTGATCAAATACCCCCAAAAGAAAGCTCTGTTTGTGGGAAAAAAAGGACGTCAAATTCGTTTAGGTACGGCGTCGCACGACCGCGCAATTGTCCGTTAAAGTCACGCTGTGCCGAATCGCAAAATACCCCCTGGTCAGGAAGGGGGTAAAATCTTCCGGGGCTTAAGTGGTTAAGAAGGAATTGGGTTATTGTTATGTAGAAGTGTTTTTTATAAATCAAGTGATTGCTGGTTGCATCATCCGTATAAGGTGGCTTCCATCAGGTGTATCAGGTGACTCAACTTCTTATAGCAGCTTTCTACTTCTGCCCTTCGGAACCCCACAAGCTAGAAAGAAAAATACATACACAATCGTTTCTAGCATAAAACTGTTACTGCCCACCCAGTAGAATACCATAGACACCTAAAACTGAGTAAGCCAGCCACATAATTTATTGCCCCATGTCAAAATCTGCCCTTTTATGCCTTATTTAGTTATCCCAGCAGTCACAACCTATTTCTCACACTTCAATAAAAAAATCTTGCAAATTGGTGTTTTTTTTTTTTTTTTTTTTTTAGAATTGTCGTCCTTTTTTGTTTTTAGAGCAAAAAATAAAAATCGTACAGGTGATCAAAAAACCACCAAAAGAAAGCTCTATTTGTGGGAAAAAAAGGACATCAATTTTATTTCAGTACAGTGTCGCATGACTGTGCAATTTTCTGTTAAAAAAATGCAGTGCCGAATCGCATAAAATGGCCTGGTAATTAAGGGGGCAAATCCTTCCATTCCAGAACTGGTTAAACATATAGAGCAATATTATTTTTCAACTTCTGTGGGAATACAACTTCCAGTATTCTCCATCAAGCAAAGCTGGCAGTGCAGTGAGTTTATAACTTCAGATCTAATTTTTATGTATCCATTATTAAAAATAAACAAAATGTGTAAAAAAAATAAAAAAAAAATACTTGTTCAGCATAAATATGCTTGTCCTATACAAAATAATACTTGTCCTATTATTTATTTATTATGTATTACAGGTATTTATATAGCACAGACAGTTTACACAACACTGTACATACTGTAGTGCCT
This sequence comes from Pelophylax lessonae, assembly GCF_965119305.1. Lineage (NCBI taxonomy): Eukaryota > Metazoa > Chordata > Amphibia > Anura > Ranidae > Pelophylax > Pelophylax lessonae. The sequence goes on from NC_138769.1 coordinate 448,350,557, forward strand.
GCCAGGGCTGCTGTTACAAATCACGGGGGCCCCATACAGCCTACCTGACAGGGCCCCCAGGCCGAAGGTGACTGATGACCATAGGGGTGTACAGGGAGTGTGCCAGGTGTGCCTGGGCACACCCTAATCACTAAGTGTGGTGCAAATTCCCCCTACTGCCCAGGCTTCCCCCCATGTTACCCCCACCCACCCCACAGTGCTGCTGGCTTCCCTCCTCTCCTCCCAGCTGCTGCAGGGAATGTTTCAGGATGGAGAGTTGTGAAAGGGGCTAATAAATATGTCATTTACCAGCCCTTTTCTTTTATGAATGAACATAGTGAACACACTTACTCAATGTGAATATTCATAACTGAACCATAGTAAACTGTGTTTACTACGCTTCAAATTATGAATGAACAGGAAACCGCTCAGCACAGAGCACTTCCCATTCATTCACTGTCCAGTGCAGCTGAGGCTGCAGAGAAAAGCATGTGTTTTTGAGCTTTGGGGTGCACACCCTAATGCAATAGGCTGCGCACACCTATGCTGAGGACATAGATTTATCAGTCCCTTTCTCCACAGCCTATGCTATTATTTTTTAATATACATATGCTACACAGATGAATGAACAGGAAGCACTCTGAGGACTCCTGCTCATTCACATACTGAAGCATAGTAAACTAAGTTAACTATGCTTTACAACTAAGTTTACTATGCTTCAGTGATGTTAGGAGCAGTTAGGAGAGCAGAAGGAGCATTCAGTGTTTTTTTCTGCTGTAAAAATTTTACAAAAAAAACTCTACAAAAACCTTTTCTGCTCCTACATGCTGAAGCTCAAAAAATGCAAATATCCTAATGCAGTGTGCATAGACACGTAGGAAAACACTATTTAGCTTCTAGAAGCTTAACCACTTCAGCTCCAGAAGGTTTTACCCTCTTAATGACCAGGCCATTTTTTGCAAAACGGCACTGCATTGCTTTAACTGACAATCGCGCGGTCGTGTCATGCTGTATCCAAAAAAAATTGACATCTTTTTTCCCCCCAAATAGAGCTTTCTTTTGGTGGTATTTGGTCACCTCTGCGGTTTTTAATTTTTGCGCTATAAACAAAAAAAGAACCACAATTTAAAAAAAAAAAACAATATTTTTTTCTTTCTGCTATAAAACATTCCCAATAAAAAAAAAATTAACAAATTTAATTTTTTCATCAATTTAGGCCAATATGTATTCTGCTACATATTTTTGAAAAAATTACAAACTTTGGGATACATTTATGGCCTTTTTATTTGTTTTAGGTTGTGTTTCCACTATCGCGGCTACGAAGTCGTGCTACTTCTAGTGCGACTTCGTAGTGTAAGTTGTTTGCGGCTTTCAGTGCGACTTGTCCCTCATTATAGAAGGAAGTTGCACTGAAGTCGGCCCAAAAGTAGTGCACAAACTACTTTTTAAGTCACGGCGACTGAAGTCGCAGCAGTGAGAACGAGCCAAATAGAAATGAATGGCTTTTGACTTGCTGTGCGACTTGACATGTGTCAAGTCGCACAACAAGTCGCAATAGTGGAAACGGAGCCTTATTGTTTTTACTAGTAATGGTGGCGATTAGTGATTTTTAGCAGGACTGCGACATTGCGGCGGACATATATGACACTAAAGGGGAGATTTACTAAAACTGAAGCACACAGTATCTGGTGCAGCTCTGCATAGAAACCAATTTCCTGATTTTATTGTCAAAGCTTAATTGAACAAGCTGGAGTTAGAAGCCAATTGGCTATCATGCACAGCTGCACAAGATTCTGAGTGCTCCAGTTTTAGTAAATCAACCTCTTGGTGATTTTTGGGGACCAGTGACACCAATACAGTGATTAGTGCTAAAAGAAAATGCACTGTCACTGTATAAATGACACTAGCAGGGAAAGGGTTAACACTAGGGGCAATCAAGGGGTTAAGTGTGCTCCTAGGGAGTGCTTTCTTACCTGGGGCAGTGGATGCATTAGACTAGAGGAAAAGAGAGATCTGTGTTTTAGCTTAGCTGAAACACAGATCTCTCTTTCCCTCCCTGACAGAACAGCGGTCTACCTTGTTTACATAGGCAGACTACCATTCTGTCATTCCGCCAAACGATCGGTGGGTCCCGCCAATCAGCAGACCCTCTGATTGGCTCCCGCTGTGTCCCTTCACAGGGGGAATGGAGCTCCATTGGTGCTCAGGCGCCCCCAAAAACCCATGCACAAAATCACATACATGTACCCCATCACAGTGTATATGCGATGGACGGTCCGGAAATCGTTAAAAAAAAATGCTAGTGTGCATGGAGTCTATTATTATTTTATTATATTATAGTATTATAAAATACAGTGCAGTATAGGATTACATTGTTTGCTTCTAGAAGCAGGGAAAAATGCTCAGAAAAGCTGCTAGTAGTGTTTTTTTTAAGCTAGTATGCATGGAGCCGAAAAAGATGAAGGATCACAGTTTTCCTCAATGCACACTCTGACTGATTGAGGCTTGGAGTAGCACCAAGTGTGATCAACAGTGCAACAAGAAAATGGCTGACTACATGCTTTGTGCATTTCATTCATATGAGGAATGAGTGTGGTGACACTTCCCCTCTAAATTGTGTTAAAGGGGAAGAGACAGGGTTAGCAAGACATCTTGAGGGACTTTTTTTGAAAACTGCTTTAACCACTTAAGGACCAGGCCTATTTCCGACACTTGTTGTTTACAAGTTAAAATCAGTATTTTTTTTGCTAGAAAATTACTTAGAGCACTATATTTTTTTTTTTTTTAGCAGAGACCCTAGAGAATAAAATGGAGATCATTGCAATACTTTATGTCCCACCGTAATTGTGCAGCAGTCTTACAAACACTATTTTTTTGGACAAAATACACCTTTTCAATTAAAAAAAAATAAGAAAGCAGTAAAGTTAGTCCAATTTTTTTCTATAATGTGAAAGATAATGCTACTCCAAGTAAATAGATACCCAACATTTAACGCCTCAAAATTGCGCACGCTAGTGGAATGGCGACAAACATTGGTACTCAAAAAACTCCATAGGTAATGAGACACAGTTTCAGGCAAGTTTAGCATTAAAGAGGAGGTCTAGGGCTAGAATTATTGCTCTCATTCTACCAATCACGGCGATACCTCACATGTGTGGTTTGAATACCGTGTACATATGTGGGCGCAACTTGCATATCCGTTCGCTTCTGTGAACTAGCTTGGAGGAACAGGGCGCTTTACATTTTTTTCTTATTTAATTTACCTATTATTTTTATTTTTACACTATCCCTTTAATTAAAAAAAAATGTGATCACTTTTATTCCTATTACAAGGAATGTATACATCTCTTGTAATAGAAATAAGCAGGACAGGTCCTCTTTAATGTGAGATCTGGGGTCAAAAAGACCTCAGATCTCACATCTACTCTTAAAAGCAAAAAAAAAAAAAAAAGTATTTTTTTTTCTGCATGAAAAAAATGGGCCTTTTAAGGCCACTGGGACGTCGCTCTGGTTTTCCAAGGCCATAGAGTCAAGTGGGGGGCATCTTGCCCTCACTTGACTTCCTGCCTGGGACATGGATGGATCGGCTCCGGTAAGCGGGGAAAATGACTGGGAAGCTGCGGGAGAGGTGGCACCTGCCACCCAAAAAAAATGATCCTACGGTGAATCCGCCACGGGGACAACTTTTGTGTGAAAGAGGACGGCCAACCCTGAAAGAAAATACCAGGGTTATGGCCGATATCTGCGGCCATAACACTGGTATTTAACATCAAAGTTCTGACATAAAACTGCAGTGGGTAGTCCAGAAGTGGGTAAGTATCTTTTTAATTAGTTCTATGTTTAAAAAAATAATAAATAATGTTTTTATATTATATAATATGGGATGTGCCAGCAAATGGTCAGGCACATAAAAAGGTGGACGATTCTTTTAAAAAGAAAAACAGCAGGTAGCATAATTGTAGAGTATTTTGTAAGTACTATACAGCACAGTTACATGTTATCAGGACCATGCAGTCTTTTAGAAATTGAAACTATTTAATCGTGATTAGTAAAAGTGCCAGACATGGAACTAAAGGCACCCATCAGACTTTCCACTATGAGTAATAGACAATTAATAACTAGCATTTCGATCTGTAGCATCAGTTGCAAAAATCTGTCTGCCAGGACAAATACATGAGATAACATGTTTCTAGTTGGAAGGAAGAGATACAGTGTAGTTTTGTTTCAGAACTGAAAGAAAGTATCAAATCTTTTTATACAATAAAGATATGTCTTTGTGTAATCAGAATGAGTCAGTGACAGTCTGTGATATGGGCACACTGACTTTGTGCATTACTATTAGATTAATGTGTAGGCGACAGACTAAAGGGTTGTTGTCACTACTTTTATTTAGAATACTTTTTAAAATATGTCTTTTAGTATACCATTGACTTTGCCTTCATTATAAAAAAATTATGAAACACCCCAATGACGGACCTCTTTAATTAAAAAACAAAAAAACAAATCTACTTTATACTTAATACCAACTTTGGCAACTCTTTTATAAAACAAAAAAATAAATAAATAAAACAAATAAATTGCTTTTTTTTTTCTTTTCCAGTAGTGGGTAATGTTTACAAGCACAACGATTGTGGGAACGATCCAATTCTTTTTCAGCTGCTACCTAAAAACTCTAATGAGTTAACAATACAAAAACAGAGTGTTGTTGCAAAGGTCAGAAGAGTATATAGCACACAATAGCTGCAGCATTTGAAATCCTGACACTGGTATAAATTGACAGACTAAAGCTTAGCACTTGGTGGTCTGCAGCTGAGAAAAGGACAGCAGAGGGAAGTGATCAAGAACAAGGCATAAAAACTGCACCAATAAATAAATGCTTTTCTGATTTTGGCTCATCTCGCGAGGCACTTATTTTTAGATGTCATAGCTGTATATTAATGATAACACTGCATATTATTGGGGAAGATTAACCGAAAGCATCCAGAAAATGTAAAGAAAATAGAAAAGTGATGCAATGGTTTCAAAAGAAGACTCAACAAAACTTTTAAAAAGAGATGAAAGCAAACTAAAACAATAAAAAAAAAGGTACGTAGGTGAAAAAAAAAATGCTGTAATATAACACAAACAACATAATTGTTAATTCAATTGTTAAATATTTTGGTAAGCACAACACAGAAACATAAAAGCTGTTGCGTGAGAAAGCTAATACAGCAATAATGTTGTTAGGTTTTCAGCAGGTTCGATTTACTCGAAGATGATTAGAGGATTTTGCATAGTGGGAGAACACTGTGGAAAACAATAAATAGCAGAATGTATGTAAGCAGAAGAGATGTTAACGAGAACATCTTGCACTTAACCTTTAGGTCTCTTTCACACGGACGTTCCGTATGTCCGTATATCACCTCATCCGTTTGCGGGTGATATACGGATGTAATGCTTGTCAATGGGATTGCGGATGTCAGCGGATGACCATCCGCTGACATCCGATTTGTGTCCTTTCAGTTCTGTTCCATTTTTTGGAACGGAACAGAACCCTTTTTTTTTCTTCCGTTTTAAAAAATGGAAAGGACGCAAAATCGGATGTCAGCAGTGTCATCCGCTGACATCCGCAATCCCATAGACATACATTATGTCCGTTTACCATCCGCAAATGGATGGAATGATATGCGGACATACGGACCGGATGACACAAGTGTCATCCGTGTCCATAAAAAAAAAAAAGTGCCGGAGCGGATCGCAATACGGTCCGCTCCATGTGAAAGAGGCCTTAGGCTCCTTTCACACCGTCTGCTGTCTGGTGCGGACCTTTCTCTGCTCAGCGGGGATTGATCCTCCGATCCCCGCTGAGTAGGCGGATGACAGCTCCGTCTCCGCACTGTGTGAGGGTTTCCATCCGTCCGGATTTCACGGACAGGATCGGATGCGGATGGCAGCGGGTGTCAGCGGTCAAAAAACTGACAGGCGGATCTGATCGGATCATTGGTGTGAAAGGGGCCTAAGGGTGCACTCACACTGGGAGTTTTAATTGAGCCTGGGCACAGCTTTTTTTGTGTAGCGTGAGTGCTCTGAACTGTGCCCGGGAACAGTTAAGTGTCCCAGCCACAGTTTAATTGTGGTCCAGCTTGGTTTGCTTCAGTGTGAGTGCAAACCATATCTGAGCACAGAACTCTCCATAGATGATTAAGCATAGAAGCAGGGATCATTGTGGTCTAGTCTGAAAAGGTGATGATGTGCAGTAAGTAACAAACAAGTACACTCTCCTGCGCTCAAGTGTTGTGTTCAAGGGACGGCTATATTGCTGGCACTTAGGATCTTTCTGCTTTCTCAGGACGATGGGTATCCATATAGACTGAAAACATAGAAAACAAGAGAAGGGAGCACCGACCTAGTGCAATATCACAAGATATTTATTGGAAAATTAAAAACATGCCATACATTATACTCACAAGCATATGCTGAAAGTAAGCATAAAAGAAAAAGTTCCTTTTTGTATAGCTTGGAAGAAAGAAGAGACAGAGGGGATATGATAGAAACTTTTAAATACATAAAGGGAATCAACTCGGTAAAGGAGGAGAGCATATTTAAAAGAAGAAAAACTACGACAAGAGGACACAGTTTTAAATTAGAGGGGCAAAGGTTTAAAAGTAATATGAGGAAGTATTACTTTACTGAGAGAGTAGTGGATGCATGGAATAACCTTCCTGCAGAAGTGGTAGCTGCAAATACAGTGAAGGAGTTTAAGCATGCATGGGATAGGCAATGGCATAAGGCTATCCTTCATATAAGATAGGGCCAGGGACTATTCATAGGATTCAGATATATTGGGCAGACTAGATGGGCCAAATGGTTCTTATCTGCCGACACATTCTATGTTTCTATGTTTCTTTTGCAATCAGGGGACCTCCATGATGAGTGCCATGATGGCTCTGGTGAATAGGGTTCCCCTTTGAAACGCATCAACCCCATCACCGTGGATGCTTTCCAGTCCTCCTGCTTTACCAAAAAGCATCTTTGTCTTGGAGGTCTCCTGATTGCAAAAGGAACTTTTTATTTTATGCTTACTTTCAGCATATGCTTGCGAGTATAATGTATGGCATGTTTTTAATTTTCCAATAAATATCTTGTGATATTGCACTAGGTCGGTGCGCCCTTCTCTTGTTTTTGATGTGCTTATAGCCCAGTATTAGTGCAGACTAGTGGGGAAGTGGGGAGGAGAACTATCAAACTCAGGCATGGTTCAATTTAGCCGTGCCCAGTGTGAGTGCACCTTTAAACCACAGAACTTTTTTTAGATTGAAAAAATGTAGGAAATAAACATGTAATGATGCAATTTTTTAAGACTTTTTAAGTCTTTTTGGAACAAACATATAGTAAAGTGGAAAATTTCAAACATAGTAAATAGAAATGACTATGACATTTCTGGATTAAAGATCACTTTAAAGACTGAAGAAACAATAACTAAGATTTTAGGGTAGAGTAGTGGGCACTGTGGAAGGCACAGAAATAAAGGAGTACTTTTTTTGCCTGCTTGCTTGTTTTTTTTTCTCTTCTATAGCATTTGAAATTTTAGGCAGTTTTTTTTTTCTCATATTGATGTTGAAAAAATTTCAAAGGACCATAACTTTAAAGTATTTTCATGGATAGCAGAAATGATCATAAATGATAAATATTCAGCTGGAAGCGCACTGTAATGTCTAAAGAAATGTTGACAAAGGTTTTTAGAAGCTTTCCACTGAGGAGGGCACAAAAAAGGCCAACCATGAGAATTATTTTTTCTATTCCATGCCATTTAAAACTATGGGGTTGATTTAGGAAAACTAGAGAATGCAAAATCTGGTGCAGCTTTGCATTATAGCCAATCAGCTCCTAATTTCAGCTTGTTTAAAAAAGCATTGACAATAAAACCCAGAAGCTGATTTGTTTCTATGCAAAACTACACCAGATTTTGCAATCTCCAGTTTTAGTAAATAAACACCTATAGGCAAAATTTCTTCTCCCCTTGATGTTCTCCGGCTTCCAAGTGACCATACATAGCTTTATAATATACTTTACAATCCCATTAAATTTGTGAATAGCAGAAATGAAGGTGAGTATTCACCATGAGCAGTCAGTAGTGAATTTACTGTATGTTGCCCCCTGGCTGTTTTCTGTTCATGTACTCCCTATGCATTTAAAAGAGTTCTTGCATAAGGATTGTATTGGAAGTATTACTAATGGGGTCTGCAGAACATTTTTTAGCCATCCCCATATAACATCTCAAAGTCAGTTGTCCTAGGACAGTGATGGCGAACCTTGGAACCCCAGATGTTTTGAAACTACATTTTCCATGATGTTCATGCACTCTGCCGTGAAGTTGAGCATCATGGGAAATGTAATTCCAAAACATCTGGGGTGCCAAGGTTCGCCATCACTGTCCTAGGCAGTAGCCCCTTGTGCCCTCGGTATAATTTGCAGCTGCCTACAATTGGTGTAGGAGGCTAAAATGCTTTGTATATTTATTTGGACATCTATCAATGTATAAAAAAGTCATAGTGCTCCTCAAAGTCATAGTGATGATAAGTGATTTTTTTTCCAGCTTGCCAGATTTTGTTTCCAACTGTCTCCAACTTGCCAGAAGTGGCAGTATAGCAGCTTCTCTGGGCACTTGGAAAATCGTGTAAAGCAGGCATGTCCAACCTGCGGCCTGGAACTGCATGCAATGCGGCCCACTGCCCCCTGACAATTTATTTTTATTTTTTTGCTGGATAGGAAGGAAGTCGAGTCGGGGGCACGGCCACAGAGGCAGCCTCGGAGGGGATCATCCACTAGTTGTGTTAAATTAGTGCTGGGGGGGGACGCGGCAGCACTGGAAGGGTGCGGCGGTGTTTTATTACTTATATACCTTAACTATAGTATATATTTTATATGCGGCCCGAGACAATTTCTCTACACTCAATGTGGCCCAGAGAAGCCAAAAGGTTGGACACCCATGGTGTAAAGGGAAAAGTTGGCTTGGACAGTAGAAGCCTCTAGCAGCTAACATCATGACTAGCCAGAAAATTTGTTATGAAACTTCCAATTTCTAGTCCCTCCCAGTTAAGTGTAATGTTTCAAATGTTTCTTGCTTTTTTTTACCCCACCTCTTCATACTATTTGCATTTTTACTTTGTTTTGAAAGCATTACCCTGATAATCATTTACATTTTTTTATGTTTCTCTAGAATAATTTGCCACTATATTTTCTATGCAGGTCTGTTTATGAATCTAAACTATTAATCGTGTTTGTTTTTTTAAGATAAAGAACTTTAAATACTTTTTCCATGAATACTTTGTTATAGTAAATACTCATATATGTTATTATGAAAAGTTATTTATGCATATAGGAAATAATGAATGCATGGCTTTCATAACTGGAGGTTCACACAATTTCAGTTATGAGATCATTTTGATATTCTAACCATTATATAAATGTAATTTAAAATTGGACTGCATGATGTATTTGCAACTAACAATAGTCCTATTGATCCAACTGTCTTAAAGGGAAGGGGTAGGTTTTTTTCCTCCTGACTAGAAAACGTTATAATATTTAGCCAGTGGGTAAAGTGGGTGGGTTAGTTTTGCCTTAACCTAGACAAAAGTTGCAGAGATGCATTTTTGTCTGTTTTGCTTTCCAAAGGGGTTGTATTTCTGTCCATCCAGTTCTAACATTCACACAGCTGTGCCACACAGCACAGCCCTTTCTGGTGACTTCTGAAGAAGAGCAATAAATACAACCAGGTCATTTCCCTTCACCCAGCATGTGACCATAGTGAAGAAGCAGCAAAAAACTAACAAGGCCATCTCTCCACTATCTCCCCCTGTAAGCATGCTTGCTATCAGGACATATGAATGCAGCTCACCTGATTGGCCCCAATTGCTGTCCCTCCTCCTCCCAGCCTTAGAAGGTGATTGGAAGAGACTTAAATTAAGCTAGCTTCAGATATATATTTTTTGTTTTTGAAATACATTTAATTATTTCTTAATAAACACATAATTGCATTTATTACGGTTTTAGAATATATGCCTTTACTTCAGCTTTAACTTGTTAAAATTAAGTATAATAGGTATAAATGTTATCATGCCTATAATTGTGGTTGTAATTACAGTCATTATTTGGATTGCCTTTGCATTGCCTTTGACAATGTCAGATCTCATATCTTTCTACCTCTGAAAATGTTTTGATATCTGCTATAGCCTGTTTATTCAGCAATAACTTTGTAATATATAAAGTGGTTTTATCCCCTTGCAAAAGCCACTGAAATGACAAGTTTCAGATGATAAACATGAAGGAAATCCTCTTGCATAAGCTGTTCCTCCCCAGCTACTAGCCTCTCTCCTCTGGTGTTCCCTAAAGTGCACAGAGCAGATTGTACACACTTCACAGCACAGAGCAAAGCTGAGTATAATTTGAGACATGAGTGCAGGGAATGCACACACACCCTTTACACAGCCACACTATTGTCAGGGTCCGGACTGGTAGCAGGAGCGGTGCAGGGAGTGGATCCGCTGTGTCAGTGAGGGATTGGCGTGAACTCCCCTGGGACAAGTTCAATAACGCAGTCTCTGCTGAGGCAGCCCGGGCTGGCTCCTCAAAAACACTCCAGAATTCCACAAAGAAACTCTGGACACTGGCAGTGGCAGGATCGTTGCGGTCCCAAAGTGGTGTAGCCCAGGCCAGGGCCTTCCCCGAAAGCAGGCTAACGACAAATGCCACCTTGGCTCGCTCCGAGGGGAACTGGTCAGCCGACATCTCCAGGTGAAGGGAGCATTGGGATAAGAATCCGCGGCACAACTTGGGATCACCGTCGTACTTGGCCGGCATGGACAGACGGACTCTAGAAGTGGCGGCGGCCACAGGCTGCGGTGGTGAAGCAGATGCAGGCGGTGGAGGCGGCTGCTGCTGTGCTGGAAGAAGCTGCTGCAGCATGGCGGTCAACTGTGCCAGCTGTTGACCTTGCTGAGCGATCTGCTGCGACTGCTGGGCCACAACTGTAGTAAGGTCCGCGATACTAGGCAGAGGCACATCAGCGGGATCCATGGCCGGATCTTACTGTCAGGGTCCGGACTGGTAGCAGGAGGGGTGCAGGGAGTGGATCCGCTGTGTCAGTGAGGGATTGGCGTGGACCGTACCGGAGGATTGGTTCTAAGTAGTTACTGGTTTTCACCAGAGCCCGCCGCAAGGCGGGATGGGCTTGCTGCGGCGGTAACTACCAGGTCGTGTCCTCTGGTAGCGGCTCAACCTCACCGACTGCTGATATAGGCGTAGTACAAAAGGGACAGGCAGAGGCGTAGTCAGACGTAGCAAAGGTCAGGGCAGGCAGCACAGGTTCAGAGGCGATAGTCGTTAGCAAAGGGTTCGGCAACAGGCAAAGGATTACACAAATAACGCTTTCACTAAGGCAACAAGGCAACAAAGATCCGGCAATGGCTGGAAGGGGCAGGTCACTTATATAGGAAACAGGAAACAGGAAACAGGTCACAGGTCACAGGAAACAGGTCACAGGAAACAGGAAACAGGAAACAGGTCACAGGAAACAGGTCACAGGTCACAGGAAACAGGAAACAGGTCACAGGAAACAGGAAGGGAGGTTTGGACCAGGCACCAATTACTGGTGCACAGGCCCCTTAAATTTCAAACGACCTGCGCACGCGCGCCCTATGGTGCAGGGGCGCGCGCTCCGGGAACCATGTGAGCGGGGAGCGGAGGAGGGAGCCGGAGCGGGCACAGGTGAGTGGATCTGGAACGAACGCTGCGAGCGCTCCGGTCCAGAAGCAGGGACCGGAGCGCTCAGCGTTACAGTACCCCCCCCTTTGGTCGCCCCCTCTTTTTGGTACCCAGAAACCTGAGGATGAGGTTTACGGTCCAAGATATTCTCCTCTGGCTCCCAGGATCTCTCTTCAGGACCGCAGCCCTCCCAGTCCACCAAAAAATATCTTCTCCCCCTGACCAATTTAGAGGCCAATATCTCCTGAACGGAGAAGACATCCGAGGTACCGGATACAGGCGTGGGAGGAAGATTCTTGGGGGAAAAGCGATTAAAGACCGCAGGCTTGAGGAGGGAGACATGAAAACAGTTGGGAATTTTAAGGGAGGGAGGGAGATGGAGTTGGTAACACACAGGATTGATCCTCTTCTTGACCTTGTAGGGTCCCAAATAACGAGGACCAAGCTTGTAACTAGGAACCCTGAAGCGGATGTACTTGGAGGAGAGCCAAACTCTGTCCCCAGGAACCAGGACAGGAGGAGACCGACGTTTCTTGTCCGCTTGGATTTTCATGCGGGATGAGGCCTGTAAGAGGGACAGGCGCGTCTCACGCCAGATGGCAGAAAAGTCTTGCACCAGGTCATCCACTGCAGGTACACTGGAGGAGGAGGATAACGGCAGAGGAGGCAGAGGATGACGACCGTAAACCACGAAGAAGGGAGACTTGTTGGTGGCGGAAGAGTCTTTGTGGTTATAGGAGAACTCCGCCCACGGGAGGAGGTCGACCCAATCGTCTTGACGGGAGGAAACGAAGTGGCGAAGGTAGTCGCCCAAGATTTGATTGACCCGCTCTACTTGTCCGTTGGTTTGGGGGTGGTATGAAGAAGAGAAATCCAGCTTGATTTTAAGCCGTCCACAGAGAGCCCTCCAGAACTTGGACACGAACTGGACTCCTCTATCGGAGACAATATGTGAAGGCAGGCCGTGTAACCGGAAGATGTGTCGGAGGAAATGCTTGGCCAACTGAGGTGCGGATGGTAAGGCTGGCAACGGGATGAAGTGCGCCATCTTCGAGAAGCGATCTACGACGACCCAAATTATCGTTTTCCCGTGAGATGGTGGTAGGTCCGTAACAAAGTCCATCGCGATATTGGACCAAGGGGTCTCTGGTATGGGAAGTGGCTGGAGAAAGCCGGCGGGTCTTTGGCGAGGGGTTTTGTCTCTGGCACATACAGAGCAGGACTGTACAAATTCAGAGATGTCCTTCTCCAAGGATGGCCACCAATATCTCCTGGAGATAAGTTGTAGAGTCTTTCGGACGCCAGGATGTCCTGCGAGAAGAGAAGAATGTCCCCACTTAAGAACCTTTAGGCGAAGACGGGGAGAAACATAGGTCTTTCCGGGAGGGAGGTTACGCAAGTCTATAGGTGCCACGGTGACCAGACATTCCGGGGGCACAATGTGCTGTGGCTTGACTTCCTCTCCTGTGACATCAGACGAACGAGAGAGGGCATCGGCCCTGAGGTTCTTGCTCGCTGGACGAAAGTGGATCCGGAAGTTAAATCTGGCAAAAAATAGAGACCAGCGAGCTTGGCGGGGATTTAGTCTCTGAGCAGACTGGAGGTAAGATAAATTTTTATGATCCGTGTAGATGTTCACGGGATGTACCGATCCTTCCAGTAAATGCCGCCACTCTTCCAAGGCCAGCTTGATGGCGAGTAATTCTCTATCCCCAATAGAATAATTTCTTTCAGCGGGAGAGAAAGTCTTAGAGAAAAACCCGCAAGTAACCGACTTGCCTCTCGTAGTCTTTTGCATGAGCAAAGCACCAGCACCAACAGAGGAAGCGTCTACTTCCAGGTAAAACGGCTTAGTAGGATCCGGTCTGGACAGAACTGGGGCGGTGGCAAAGACAGACTTAAGAGCGCTGAAGGCCTTCTCGGCCTGGGGCGGCCAAGATTTCGGGTTAGCCCCCTTCTTGGTTAGGGCTACAATGGGTGCCACAAGGGTGGAGTAATGCGGGATGAACTGTCTATAATAGTTTGCGAATCCGAGGAATCGCTGGATGGCCTTAAGGCCAGAGGGACGAGGCCAGTCCAGGATGGCAGACAGTTTGGCAGGATCCATTTGTAGTCCCTTGGCAGAAATGATGTAGCCCAGGAAGGGAAGGCTGGTACGGTCGAACAAACACTTTTCAAATTTAGCGTAGAGACGGTTCTTTCTGAGACGGGAGAGTACTAAGCGGACATGAGCACGGTGTTGATCCAAGTTAGTAGAGAAGATGAGGATGTCATCCAAATAGACCACGACACAGGTATAGAGCAGGTCTCGGAAAATGTCGTTAACGAACTCCTGGAAGACCGCTGGAGCGTTACAGAGCCCGGAAGGCATGACTAAGTACTCAAAATGCCAGTCTCGGGTGTTAAAAGCCGTCTTCCACTCGTCACCCTCTCGGATGCGAATAAGGTTATAGGCCCCTCTGAGATCCAACTTGGTGAAGTACTTGGCGCCTTGTAACCGGTCAAAGAGTTCTGTAATCAGGGAAAGAGGGTAACGGTTCTTTACAGTAATGCTGTTGAGACCCCGAAAGTCTATGCAAGGCCTAAGGGTACCGTCCTTCTTCGCAACAAAGAAGAATCCTGCTCCGGCAGGAGAAGAGGATTTCCTGATAAACTCTCTCTGCAGGTTCTCCTGGATATACTCTGACATGGCTAGAGTCTCTGGAGGGGAGAGAGGATAGATTCTTCCCTTAGGCGGCGTAGTGCCAGGTTGCAAGTCAATGGGGCAGTCATATGGCCTATGTGGAGGCAACACCTCCGCCTGTTTCTTGCAAAAAACGTCTGGAAAATCCGCATATGGTTCAGGCAGACCGGGAGGAGGAGAAATAACAGGTGCAGACTTGACTCGTACCGACTTGAGACATCTGCCGAAACAAGCCGAACCCCAGCTTCGAACCTCTCCGGAGGTCCAATCCAGAACGGGACAATGGCGCTGGAGCCAGGGCAGACCCAAGAGGAGTTCTGAGGTGCAATGGGGTAACACAGAAAACTCCAATCACTCAGAATGCAGGACTCCGATGTCCATCTGGAGGGGTTCTGTACGGAACTGCACCATACCGTCGAGTCTCTCTCCATTAACTGTGGAGATGAAGATGGGCTTCAGTAAACGAACCACAGGGATGTGGAACTCGTTCACCAGCGAGGCGTCGATGAAGTTACCGGCTGAACCGGAATCCAGAAAGGCAGAGGCAGCAAAGGAGATCTTGGCGAACACGGAAATCCGCACGGGTACCGTAATGCGTGGAGAGGAGGTATTCACACCTAGCAACGCCTCTCCCACGTTGACTAGGTGCGAGCGTTTCCCTGACGCGGTGGACGGAGAGGACAGTCCTTTAGAAAGTGCTCAGTACTGGCACAGTACAAACAGAGGTTCTCGTCTCTACGGCGGTTCCTTTCTTGCGTGGTCAGGCGAGACCGATCCACCTGCATGGCTTCCTCGGCGGGAGGCCCAGAAGAGGGTTGCGGTGGAGGCTGGAAGATAGGCGCCAGACGAGGAAAGCGTCTGGGACGAGCACTTCCCTTTTCCTGTAGCAGTTCCTCTCGTCGCTCAGCAAAACGGAGGTCAATCCTGGTGGCCAAATGGATGAGGTCACTCAGGTTGGTAGGGACTTCTCGTGCAGCCAGGACGTCCTTTATGGCGCTGGACAAGCCTTTCTTAAAGGTAGCACAAAGCGCCTCGTTATTCCAGGAGAGTTCCGAAGCCAGGGTGCGGAAACGGATAGCATAGTCTCCGACAGAGGAACTCCCCTGGGACAAGTTCAATAACGCAGTCTCTGCTGAGGCAGCCCGGGCTGGCTCCTCAAAAACACTCCGGAATTCCACAAAGAAACTCTGGACACTGGCAGTGGCAGGATCGTTGCGGTCCCAAAGTGGTGTAGCCCAGGCCAGGGCCTTCCCCGAAAGCAGGCTAACGACAAATGCCACCTTGGCTCGCTCCGAGGGGAACTGGTCAGCCGACATCTCCAGGTGAAGGGAGCATTGGGATAAGAATCCGCGGCACAACTTGGGATCACCATCGTACTTGGCCGGCATGGACAGACGGACTCTAGAAGTGGCGGCGGCCACAGGCTGCGGTGGTGAAGCAGATGCAGGCGGTGGAGGCGGCTGCTGCTGTGCTGGAAGAAGCTGCTGCAGCATGGCGGTCAACTGTGCCAGCTGTTGACCTTGCTGAGCGATCTGCTGCGACTGCTGGGCCACAACTGTAGTAAGGTCCGCGATACTAGGCAGAGGCACATCAGCAGGATCCATGGCCGGATCTTACTGTCAGGGTCCGGACTGGTAGCAGGAGGGGTGCAGGGAGTGGATCCGCTGTGTCAGTGAGGGATTGGCGTGGACCGTACCGGAGGATCGGTTCTAAGTAGTTACTGGTTTTCACCAGAGCCCGCCGCAAGGCGGGATGGGCTTGCTGCGGCGGTAACTACCAGGTCGTGTCCTCTGGTAGCGGCTCAACCTCACCGACTGCTGATATAGGCGTAGTACAAAAGGGACAGGCAGAGGCGTAGTCAGACGTAGCAAAGGTCAGGGCAGGCAGCACAGGTTCAGAGGCGATAGTCGTTAGCAAAGGGTTCGGCAACAGGCAAAGGATTACACAAATAACGCTTTCACTAAGGCAACAAGGCAACAAAGATCCGGCAATGGCTGGAAGGGGCAGGTCACTTATATAGGAAACAGGAAACAGGTCACAGGTCACAGGAAACAGGTCACAGGAAACAGGAAACAGGAAACAGGAAACAGGAAACAGGTCACAGGAAACAGGTCACAGGTCACAGGAAACAGGAAACAGGAAACAGGTCACAGGAAACAGGAAGGGAGGTTTGGACCAGGCACCAATTACTGGTGCACAGGCCCCTTTAATTTCAAACGACCTGCGCGCGCGCGCCCTATGGTGCAGGGGCGCGCGCTCCGGGAACCATGTGAGCGGGGAGCGGAGGAGGGAGCCGGAGCGGGCACAGGTGAGTGGATCTGGAACGAACGCTGCGAGCGCTCCGGTCCAGAAGCAGGGACCGGAGCGCTCAGCGTTACAACTATGAAGCATGCGCATTATGAATCCCAATCACCAGCTGTGTGCTGGGAGTGTAGGGCCTCCTGGGGCATCACCATAAATTGTCTGGTGTCTGGGAAAACTGCCAGAATTGAAGGAGAGAGCTTCCAAGATCCACACTAAGTGCAATAGATTGAAGCAAGTACACTTTATATGAGGATATGCTTTGTTCATTTGCATTTCTAAGGTGATAACCATTTAAAAACAAACAACAAATGTATTAATATACTATTTGGTGGGAAACAACTAGGCTTTTTTTGGCAATATTGTCTTGCAAAATGTATTTCATTTTCTAGGCAATCTATAAATTACATAAATATATGTTTTTTTGTTACTGTTTTGACCAGTGTTAGACTAAAATTAGTGTTACTGTAGAAAAAAGTATTCTGTACATTTTGTGCCTTTTAAAATGGTGCAGAAATTATGTAAAAAAATTGAATTTTTTTCAAATTTGAAAAGAAAAAAAAACAAGTTTGATTATACATGGTTTAAAAAAATTAATATGTAGCAGCAAGGGAAGAAAATCTGGGCTTAAAGGAGGTGCTCGTAATGTTAAGGTTTTTAGGGTGTATCTTCTATATCCAAGGTCCTCAAAAATGAATTCAGAACATGCATCCATGTCAAATGAAAAGAAAATATTTCCAAACTGACTGCACTGCAAAGAATGCGTCTAAGGGGCTACTTAATTGCGATTGAACTGGCTGCAATGCCAAATTCTCTAAATAAATATTCATACATTTTGAAAGAATTGTTAATATTTATATCCATACACTATCAAAAAACAGTTTAATAATTAAAAATTATGTTTTTAAAACAACCATTACAATGAAATATTAACTGTATTTAACTAAAGCAAGTGAAACAAATCCTCCATATACATGAACTTAGCAGCAAAGCTCATTTAATATCATTACAGTTACCCACATGTCGAACTATTTATATTGTATGTTGACCCCTCCTGTTGATGTTCAGCACATTGAAGTATAGAAAAAATTCATAGAAAAGAGGTGGCTTATTTCTAGAAGAGTCTGATCATCTACCCTTGTTCTTATTTTCACACTGTGACACATTTCCTGAGGAGATTGCCTTAAAACATTCATTTTATTTGTATATGGTACACACACAAATGAAATCAAGCCCTTGTGATAAATTATAAATCACCTCTCTGCAATGAATCTTTTTCTATACAAACTTTCCTAGAAAGAAATATTTCCCTATCCCACTTCATTTAACGTGTCACTGTTTTCATCTTAAACATTTTCTGGAGCTGTTCTAAGGTAAGTCCTGTTTATAGCTTTTGGGAAGAATTCTGCAAATGAAATATGGAAAGATATAATGACAATGAAGGTATGGAGAAAGATCCTGGTGAGATCAAGGCTTTACAGTATACTATTCATCTATGTTTCAGCACTTCATGGTGAATTGACTTTGTCCTGCTTTTGTATTATTTATTAACTATAACTGTATATAAGAAAAAGGGGGAAGAGAATAGATGGGATTTTTGTGCCAGGGTACAGATGATTATTATACAGGTTGCAAAAATATCAATTTCTTATTTTAAATTTGCTGCCATGGGAAAGCTGATCATTCACAGCCACACCTGACTTGTCAAATAATTTATGTGTATGCTATTAAGCTGCTTTACATAGTTACATTGTTAGTGAGGTTGAAAAAATATACCAGTCAATCCAGTTCAACCTATGATGTGTGTGTATATGTGTGTGTGTTTATGTCAATAGTACATTGTATACTCCTGTATGTTGTGGTCGTTAAGGTGCCCATCTAATAGTTTTTAAAACTAATAATGCTCCCTGCTGATACCACTGCTTGTGGAAGAGAATTCCACATCCTTACTGCTCTGACAGTAAAGAACCCTTTTAAGGTTAAACCGCTTCTCTTCTTATTTTAGTGAATAGCAGCATGTCTTTTGAAATTTCCTTTTGAAAAGTTTGTTCCCTATGCTAGGGTCACCAGTATGGTATTTTTACATCGCTATCATATCCCCTCTCAAGCGTCTCCTCTCCAGAGAGAATACGATTAATGCTTGTAGTCTTTCCTCATAGCTGAAGTCCTCCAGTCTGTTTGTTTGCCCTTCTCTGGACTCTCTCCAGTTCCAGAACATCCTTATTGAGGACTGCATGCCCTAAAATTGGACAGCATACTCAAGATATGACCGGACCAGAGTCTTGTAGTGTGGGAGAATTATAATTTTATCTCTGGAGTGAATCCCCTTTTTAAATGCCAGCATTCTGTTGGCTTTGCTTGCAGCAGCTTGACATTGCATGCCATTGCTGAGCTTGTCATCTACTAGAACCCCCAGGTCTTTTTCCATCCTAGATTCACCCAGATGTTCTCCCCCTAGTGAGTAACTTGCATTCATATTTTTGGCACCCAAATGCATTACCTCAGAGGGGGGCCCATCTAAAATCGTCACATTCCTGCAGTAAACCAGAGAGATAGCAAAATTTGTTAAGACTGTAAACCTGTAAACTGTAAACCTGTCACTTCACACAGGAGAATGCACCTGCAGTTGATGTCTGAGGGGGCGTACTATAGTACTTTATGAGTACAGATATCCTTACCAATGTTAGTCATACTGAGGGGTGCAAATTCTTGGACTATGTTGGCAATGTTGATCTGTAAAGACATAGGCCCTGATTTCATATAGCATTTAAACTGTAAATGCACTTTTGGTGCATTAAAACTGCACATCAAAGTCTTCTAAGCTAGACCTGCACAGGCACAATGCATTTCCCAACTTGCCCATTGTATAAAACAAGCCTTCTATTACAACTCCTATATTTTTGCTGTGGTTTCCCTCTTTAAGAATAAACCTGCAATTCTCTAGGCTAATTTAAGTCTGCTTAAAAATGCTGCCTCCCCCTCCTCCTACCTATTCTGCATACTATTTGTAGCAGAAATTAGTGTACATTCTTTTTTAAATCAGTTTCAGTGCAGTCACATGATCAAGCGGCTGCGGGTCCCCTGTGTCAATGATTGCAGACTATTCAACAAGTGTAGACAATGGCAGGATATTTAAGGCACTACACAGAAATTTAATAAAACTACTTTATTTTTATTAGTAATATTTCTTATTAAAAAAAAAATATATATAAATGAAAAGAAAAATAGTAAAGTAAAACTTAGTGCTATGTCGCCCATTACAGGCAACTGCGCTATAGCCGAATGGGGCTTGCAGCGTGGCCGGCTAGTTCTGGGAGGGCGGGCTTTCTCCTGTGCTTTCGCATGGGCCCAGTGCATCATGGATTGGAGTAATGGGCCAATAACAGCGGCCCTTCACCATATGATCGCTCAGTTCAATGATGGAGCGGTCACTTTGTCAACAAACTGGCGTCATGGCCGGTTCAGCTCTCTCCTCACACTAATCAATACAGCGTGTGAGGAGAGGAAAGAGACAGCACAGCAGCATGAGTGGGCTGCCCATAGTGCTCATCTGTGCCACCACAGTGTTCATCAGTGCCATCACAGTGCTTATCCATGCCACATCAGTGCCATCACAGTGCTCATCAGTGCTTGACAGTGCTCATCCATGCCACATCAGTGCCACAACAGTGCTCATCAGTGCCATCACAGTGCTCATCCATGCCACATCAGTGCCATCAGAGTGCTCATCAGTGCCATCATAGTGCTAATCAGTGCCATCACAGTGCTCATCAGTGCCACATCAGTGCCATCACAGTGCTTATCCATGCCACATCAGTGCCATCACAGTGCTCATCAGTGCTTGGCAGTGCTCATCTGTAGCAAAGAGACCTTGCGCTTATGAATGAAAATATATATAAATAAAGTGCATGCGTAACAAAAGATTCATTAATTAAAGCTGCTGCTAACAAAAAAAGTGCCTGTGCCTTTAAACTGAAATACAAAAGGATGTCAGCGCTGCTATATGCACCTATGGAAAAACCACTAAATAAATAAATAAAGTGCTAGTGTGCCTTTTTGTGTGGTACAGTGAAACAGAGCAATCCTGTAGATATTTAGATGTATATACTCATATAACATATAAAAAATATAAATGTAAATATAAAAGTCCATAACAATCATATATATATAATATGGCAGTAAAGTCCATAAAAAGTGTTCTCTGTGCTCAAAAGTGCTTAGTATATGCTCCTGCGGGTGCTGCAAACGTGCATCAAAAGTGCTCCCCTATGGTGACCCTACTCGCCAGAAGGGAGATGTTAATAAGCCTGGGATTTACAGTTGGTCCTGGTCCCGTCTGAATGAATGAAAGTAGGGGGTGCGATGTCCCATCCGTGCCACATCAGTGCCATCACAGTGCTCATCAGTGCCATCATAGTGCTCTTCATTGCCATCACAGTGCTCATCAGTGCTACATCAGTGCCATCACCGTGCTCATTTGTGCCATACCAGTGCCATCACAGTGCCCATCCGTGCCACATCAGTACAATCACAGTACTCATCAGTGCCACTACAGTGCTCATCTGTGCCACATTAGTGCCCCTACAGTGCCTCACAAAAGTGTAATAGGTAGTCAGGAAATTCGATGTGTAATTTATGTCTGTAGAACACCTGACAGTTCTCCCTGCATGTTGGGACTCTCTATTTGGCCAGGCTGTGAAAAAGTCTTACACATTTTGTATCACCATACTCAGGAGGAGTAGCAGAATGTATTTTTGGGTGTAATTTTTGCTATGTACATGCTATGTGTTAGAAATATTGCATAAATAGACAACTTTGTGTAAAAAAAAAGAAATGTGTTTTCATGTTCTTTCTTTCCCCATTTTCCAAAAACCTGTTGAAAAAAATGACATGTTCAAAAGACGCCTACATTGTGTTCATAATGCCTCCTACATTATGTGTTGGGGTGTTTTCTTTCCAAAATGGGGTCATTTTGTGGGCCTTTTACATTGTCCTTGTGCTCCAGGGCCTTTGAAAGTGTAATAGGTAGTCAGAAAATGAAATGTGTAATTTATGTCCCTAGAACACCTAACGTGCTCCTTGCATGCTGGGCCTCTGTATGTGGCCAGGCTGTGTAAAAGTCTCACACATGTGGTATCGCCATGCTCAAGAGGAGTAGCAGAATGTGTTTTGGGGTGTAGCACCAAAACAGACTAGTGAAATCTAATAGTATTAGTCACTACATGTAATACTCATACACATTCTATTTTCCACTGCACCATCCAGCTCATGTTCTAAGCAATGGCTGGAGATTATTTCCCAAGTTCCTCTCTGGAATGAAGAGATGAGGTAAATAGATAAGTAGTTTCCAGCATTGTACATGACCTACTGAACATTCTTCAACCAATGAGGGAAGCAAGGATCTATGTCCACAGGCTTTTGTTCACTTTAAATGGGTTTTGCATTCTCATACAAGTGTAGGGGAATAAAAAACAAACTTGACACAGGTCAACTGCAGGTTAAATGAACCTGTTAATAAATGCTGAATGATCTCAGAACCTTCTCAAATTAATTTAAAAATGGATGCCATCAGCACAAGCCCGAAAAAAAAAATATAACCTTTGAAATTGAGCATACCAAGTACCACACACTATAACATTTTTCATGTATTCTGCTTTTCTGTTTAAATATTATATATGAACACCAAGCAGAAACAAATTGTTTATACCAAGAATTATAAGCTATTGTCCAATTTCTGCCATGGCCAAACAATGCATCAAAGTTGAATTTGACCAAGTTAAATCATTTGAATGGATGTTCTCTTTTTTGTGATATTTTTTAAATGTAATCTATTTAGTCACATGAAAATAATAATTTATTATTTAATAAATATTATATCATATTGATATGTGTGTCCAACATTAGAATGGATGTCTTTGTTACATTTTAGAGATTTGCACTCTCTTTCAGTTGTGCTTCTGGGAAAGGAAGCAAAGGAAAACCTCCCCAACAGGAAACAGGGGTTTTAACCATTTCCCATTCTGTCCAAAACTGAACAAAAAAAGATTCGGCAAAGTAAGCAGGCTTTCGTTTCATGGCAGATGCCACACTAGAGAACCATGCATATACAATTCTTCATTTCTTGTAGGCTGGTAGATCTGTCAATCAAGCGCCTGCCTTAATCCAGTAAGGAAACTACTTAATTTTTTTGCTTAGTAATCATTAATACATATATGTCTTCCTTGCGATAGAAGTACAACTCTTTATGTACCAAATATCTATATCCAAAACCTTTTTTTGTTTGAATAGAGTGATGAAGGATTAAAACTTTAGGTCAAGTTTTACTGCAGTGGGTGGCTCCATTAAAGTTGGTTGGCTCCATTACTTCCCTTTCTGTCCGGTAAAAATGTTGACCTGAACTGGAAGTAGGGTAAACCTCTAACAGCAACACAGACAGAAGTAAAATGCTTTTAGAGGTTAAGCAGAGGAACCTTTGTCATGTATTTATTTTTTATAATTGCTGCTTGTTTCTCTGATTTTACCTTTCTTGGTGTCCAGAAAAACGTTGTCACCAGAAGAGAAAGCAATTGGATATCTCTGTCCTTATGGGACTGGAGACAGAATCTGAAATAACTAAACATTAAGGAAATAATAGACAAAAACAGACCATATTAAGTGGCATGATTGGGCAACAGCCTGTTTATTGTTGGTGTAACTAACATATATAATAAGTATTGCGTAAAATAGCAACATTTCAAATGATATTAAATAATAAATTCAATAAGCAAACCAATTGTTTAATAAATAAATTAGTTCAGCCATTAAAGCTTGAACTAAATAATAATAAATGTGTAACAAAAAAAAACTGTCCCCAAACACCAGGCTCAACTTAAATGACCCTGGTGCCCCACCCAGGCCATGGCCATCTCTATACATGTTTACAAATTGAGGTTAAATAAATCGCAACATCAGAAAAATGTACGTTATCTATACGCTAAAAACCACTTAAACCTCCCTCTAAATCAATGTGCTGAAATGACATACCATTGATGGAAGGCATACATTTTGTCACTGTTCTTTTAATGCACTTACGGATCTTCTCCAAATATGTATGTTCTAGAGAAAGTAACAAGCATAGACACTGAAAAATTATGGAACAGATCAGTACAGCATTAGGTTGAACCAAATGCAAATAAAAAAGGTCAAATTTTATCTGATTAGATCCAAAGTCTTATTAAAACCCAAGTCATTACCTCCTAAATGCACAACAATAACATTCAGTGTAGGCCAGGAGGAAAAGAGCATAGATAAAGACATTCTATGCATGCCATCCCAGCAAACAAGAAATTTTTTACAATCCAGTCTCAAATTACCAACATAAATACGATAAGAAGTCCGAAGCGGATGGCCAGTTGCATGAACCAACAATTAGTGACAGAAAACAGACGAGACAGTAAATATCTAGTAAATATCTAGATACCAAAGTTAAAGCACAAAGTTGGGATCCCAGAATTTTATGAATAAAATCCAACGGCCTTTGCCAATCTGATCAGTCTTGCTGTATCTTAAAATCATTTTCAAACAACCATCCCCTAGAACTCAATCAGAGTATAAAAGACCACCTGAAGCTGAAGAAGACTTAGGTACCAATTCTGAATTACAGAAAGCCCTAAAAAAACAGACTAAAAGAAACCTGAAATAAAAAAAATATCATAATCAGAAATACAAACTTTCTCAGCAGCAAGAAGCAAGAGGTGTATCATAGAGGAAGTTAGAAGAGCTTGAGTATCAATACACATATAGATAAAGTTTGCGATATAATCTAAGTGCTTGTTTTACAGAGAAGAAACTAGAGCAAGGAGGGAGATTACACCATTTCAGTAAAAACAAAGCTCCATCCAATATTTTTACTACATAAGAATAAGAATAAGAACAAGACATAAGACAATCAAGAAAGGAGAGAAGTAAGCATTCAGAAAAGGACTGAAGAGGATAACCCAAACAAACACCACAAAAACCACGCAGCATTGTAATTCAACCATGTGGCAGGAGCCAATGAATTTTCCAACAGCAGCGCTAACATAGGTTAAATCAGCAACCACAGACTATCCAGGCATGGATAACCTTGAGGATCCGCTTCTGTCATTAACTCCCGAAAATGGTCCAGCTGAAATCAAGATAAAGCGTCAGCAAAAATGTTATTATATCCCAGCACATATTTGGCTTTTAAAAACTAGATGATGAAGAACAGAGAGGAAAGGCAAAGATTTAGATGACATGCATAGATTAGGCCTTTATTATCAGAAAGAAAAAAGGAGGCAAGAATTACTAAGCTGCTTGCCCCAAATTTCCAAAGCCACCAAAATAGGAACAATTTCTAAAAACACATTGTTTTTAGCCAAACCCCTATCAAACCAGTACGTAGGCCAGGGATAAGCTGAACAATAGCTTTGCCAGTATACACCATACCCGAAAGTACTAGAAGCATCTGTAAACAGGCAACAGGGTCTGCTAAAAAGAACATCCATTATATGACGTCAGAAACCTATCCCAAACTGTCTGATCGGCTCGCAAAGCAGAAGTAACCAAAGAACATAAGCGCTGCACTTTAGCTGTTGGTAAACTAAATTCCATATTAGTGGTATCAATTGTGATACCCAAAGATTCATGGCACGTTGTTGGCCAAACAGATTTCTCTTCTGCCAGGGGGATTTAAAATGACTACAGACTACGCAAAATTCAGTAAACAGGTAAAGACACTTGAAAGAAGAACTAGGACCCATAAATAAGAAATCGTCAAGACAGTGTAACAAATTGTCAGATCCAGCAATAAAAGAAACTGTTTTTCTAAAAAAGAATAGAATGCTTTAAAATAGGTACAAGAAGCTGAACAGCCACCGGGAGGCAGCAATCAAAGTAATAGTTTACCATTAGGGATGGGCAAAAGGTTTGGCCCAAGCATGAGTTTGCCTGTTCAGCCATTCGCCAAACACCTGAATTTGCAGTGTGTTCGCCTGGTTTTTGCCCCGACGAGCACCCTGCAATACACAAAATTTTGCCCAATCAGGGTGCAGTGTAAGCTGGTTGTTAAGGAGCGGGGCCGGGAAGCCGGCCGGGGCATCCTTAACAACCAATGAGCCATCAGCTGTCAATAGGTTTCCCTATTGACAGCTTATAAAAAAAAGTGCCAGTAAAAAAATATAGAAAAAATGGCTTAAGGGTTCCCCTTCAGGTCTGGTATGGATTTGGAGGGGAACCCAAGCTAAAATTAAAAAAAAATACATGGGGCCCCCCCAAAAATCCATACCAGACCCTTATCTAGGCATGCAGCCTGGCAGGTCAGGAAAGAGGGGGGGGGCGTGCGAGCCAGGCGAGCGAGAGCAGGCATACGACGGGACACCTTCAAATTCTGGTATGCCCCCCGCCTGAAGACCCCGACGACCACAGTCAAGGCTTGCCGGGAAGAGGCCCTTGTCCCCATCAACATGGGCACCCACTCCCCCATGTTAAGGGCATCTGGCCTGGTTCGTCAGCCCCGCGCTCGCTCATCCCCCCACTTTCCTGACCTGCCAGGCTGCATGCCCGGATAAGGGTCTGATATGGATTTTGGGGGGCCCCACGCCGTTTTTTTTTTTTACATTTTGGCGTGGGGTTCCCCTTAAAATCCATACCAGACCCGAAGGGCATGACATGGACTGGGGAGGAGAACCCACGCCATTTTTCTGGAATCGCTTGTTTTAGATGTCTTTTTTTGTAAGTGAGTTTATCCCTTGTTTTACTGAATAAAAGGGTTATACAGAGAGCACTATGGTTCTCCCCTTTTTTTATTCCATGGCATGTTTTATGGATGATGAGTAAAAGTACACTTTGACCACTTAAATTGTATCCAGCATAAAGAAGAGAGATCCAGAGACATCCAGAGGAGAAATGTATAAGGCATATGGAACTCTGTAGTGGGGTCTGACTGAGGAGGTGAGCGAGCCCTTCGTATAGAGGTGGTGGTTCACTGAATACAGTTATGAAGATTCCAATGTCTGTCACAAGTCTTTTGAACACAGTGGTAAAACGGGAGGACACTTTTATGCCCATATAGTCAAGAGACTAAGAGAGACATTTATAAATTCATTTGTTAAATGTTATTATTTTTCACTCGGTGCATTGAAAAGGATATATTATGTTATATGAATGAATTGCGCTGCACTGTAATACACATCATTTACAACAATTTGGGAGTAAGTAGTGAGCAGCAGTCCGGTTGCCTTGGTGATTAGGCACTATATTTTATTTTCATTGTTATTTTGTAAAGTTGGAATCACATATTGATTTATAATTCTAGTAGAGGTTGAGCTGATTGTGTTACATGTTTTATTTTTTATAAAACCTTATCTTTTTAGTACTGTAGTAATGATGGTAGATTTGTCCATTTCAGGACACCCATCTGATTTGCACACCAAATATTTCAGAGGATAATGGCTTTTCAGTTCTGAGGGTACATGACTGAGCACTGTGGATAACAGTGGCTGCAAATGATACTGATGCAGTAGCTTATCATTTTTACTAAAGGTGATGATAAGGGGGAGTTTATGTTTACCATTATTGGCCATTTTGGTGGGGAGTTGAGCTTCCTAAGTTTATGAATTTGTGCAAACACATTTCTTTAGTTCTGCTATACAGTCCAGGTCAGTGACCAAGCTGGATTTTAGTTCTCATTTAACCCTGTTAGTTTATACAATACCAGCACTATACTGTATGTTTATGTAAATATGATTTATACAGATATTTGCATCATTCTGGTCAATCAAGACGACTGGATGTCCAAAACTTGAAAGAAGACCAGGCAAAGATCTTAGCAACAATGAGGACACTCACAGATATCACATTGCTAGAGGGGAGGTGAGTATAATTGTGTGTTAAACATGTTTTGCAGTATATGCAACCAGATTTCATTGTGTTGCTAAGCTAATTATGTGTATAAGGATATACTGTATATCAATATGCAGATGGTTAATTGAAAATGCTTATTAAATAGGATTTGAAATCAATCTTAGATTAGATCTCGCGTTATCGCCCACCCCTTCCTTAGCCTTATTGGGAATCCCAGATGATGAGCGGCTCTCACACCACTCTAACCTTCTCATAGCATATCTACTATATTATGCAAAAAAAGAAATTCTGATGAAATAGTCCTCCTCAGTCTACGTCCTCTTGGAAGGACATGGTAAACGCTGCCCTCTCCTTATACAAAATTACCTTTATGAATAGGGAATATCATTGGGAATTTGATAAAGTATGGCCCCTTGGACCTTAACCTAGGTGCTCACACTACTGGAAGAATAGAAAACTATGTATTGCCTATACTCTGCTACTGAATGGCTAGCCTCCCCCCCTTCCCCCTTTACACCCGTCCCTTCTATTTCCCCACTCTTTTCTCCAACCCTGCCTTGCTATGTCCTTGGGATGGAGATGATCGCTCCCTCAGGATAAGAGATCCTTCCCATTGTCACTGTATTGTGTAATGTATGCATGTTTGCCATTTCACACTGCATTCTGCTATGTATTTTTCCGTAGTGGCTATACCTGCTAGTCATTGCTATACCATATTTGTATGTTCCTTTTTCGACTACTGTACTGCACTTAAGATTGTTGTAAGGTATGCTGTCTTGCTTGTTTACAATAAAGCATCACTGTTTGTTAAAAAAATAAAAAATAAATAGGATTTAGTCTGAAAAGTAAATCACTCCTTAGCTTAGTGGTCAATTCACTTGGTTTAAAACATTTGTATTTGCATCTTACTACTATAGCTCAAACTTATATATGCCACCCATTTCTGTCTTTTTTCTCACAGTAGAAAGGCAATGGCTTTTTTTCTAATGGGGCTAGGTACACCATTGCACCACTCCAATTTACAAAGTCACTGCTTTGATCCACTAAGGGTCCCATCTGTACAATTAAAGCCACTTGATTTTAAAAGAAGATATTTCTTGTGTTCTTTGGGAGCGCCCTTATACATCTAAATGGGTCACTGAAGACTGGGTGATGACTTTGACCTGCCAAAAATGTTCAACTCTTTACAGTCAATGACTTTCACACTGCTCAGCCTGGAAGACTACTCCTCCTTTCTGATGCAGCATTACTGCTTCCAGGATCACCTCACTACTCGAAGATTCCACTTTAACTTCAAATTAATACGTTTGAGAAAGAAAGGTGATATAAGAAGTCGAATTGCTGAACCTGAAAATAAGTATGTCAATCGTTAGGGCGCCTAAAGGCTCGTTTAGACTTAGAGTTTGGGGGGAAACAATAAAAATGCGTGGTTGAGCCATGTTTTAGCACCCCGACGGACTCCCATAATGATATTGCTACTGCTGTAATGCTTTGCTTTACTTACTGCCACCGAATGGTGCCCATTCAAGCAAATATTAATGCAACACAAACACACCACAACCATGTGCAATGTGTGCAGTTGCAGTGCATTGGTGTAGCAAATACATGGTTAAAAAAGCTAGTGAGGAGGCATCATATCACCTTCTCACCACCTGTCAAATGCCTCCGAAAAGCAATCCAAACATGGATCAGAGTTGTGGCAGTTTAGACACAAGTCTAAGCATATCCTTAGTGTATAAATCACCAGATTGTCAGTACAGATACATTACAATACATTTTGTGTATGTTTTATTTGTAGTTAGCTGTTTGCCTGAAATTCAGCTTTAATAATTAGTGCTGTACTGTACACTATTTCAACAGGGGCACATTTATCAAGGTGTAAATGAGACATTCACTAAACATTTACTTCAGGTGATTCGAATACTGTCTTATAAAATACCTGTACCAAGAAGATCCATCGGCAATGAATGTTTGGTAAATGTCACATCCACTTTTTTTTATAATTAGTTACTGTAAAGTGTTTTACATGCAGTATACAATGAGGTTGATTTACTAAAGGTAAATAGTCTGTGCATTGCAAGGGCACTGCAAGTGAACCGGCAAGTGCACTTTCTCTAGTTCTGAGAGGAACATGCAAGGAAAATAACAAAACAGCCTTTTTTCTTGCACATGATCGGATAATAGAAATCAGCAGAGCTTCCCCTCATTTCAGAGCTTCCCCTTAGATCTCGAGCAGTGACGGCAAACCTTGGCACTCTAGATGTTTTAGAAACTACATTTCCCATGATGCTCAACTACACTGCAGAGTGCATGAGCATCATGTGAAATGTAGTTCAAAAACATCTGGGGTGCCAAGGTTTGCCATTACTGCTCTAGAGCAACTGCATTTGCAGTGCACTTATATTGCACAGTATATTTGCCTTTAGTAAATCAACCTCTATGAGTGTTTATAAACATATCTTAGAAAGTTATGTAGACAACTAGAAGGTATGGTGTTACCATAATCGCTAAACGTAGGTTTTGAAGTAAACCCCCTTGTTTGGTGTGGGACTTTAAAGGTAACAATAGATTACATATAGAAGATATACATTTTTTCTAAAATTGTTTATTAAAGGTAAGTTTTTATCCTTATTAACCAATTATCTATTTTTAAAATTTCAACATGATATTACAACATTTCTGGCCATACACAGAATGGTCCATCAAATGCATAAAAACAAAGCAAACATGGTGCTACTTATAGAAGTGGTACATAACCCAACGCGTTTCGATAATGTGACTAATAGCATACAAATCTTCATCAGGGATTTTGATTTTACTCCTGAAAGAGTACAACATAATGTAAGTTTCATACAGATTAAGGAATATGCATATAAAGTACATATACTCTTATATTTAATATGCGCCTGCGACTACTTCTCCCCTGGAGAAGTACTCTTTCAGGAGTGAAACCAAAATCCCTAATGAATTTGTATGCTATTAGTCACATTATCAAAACGCGTTTGATTACGTACCACTCTTATAAGTAGCACCATGTTTGCTTTGTTTTTATGTATTTGATGGACCATTCTATGGCCAGAAATGTTGTAATATCATGTTGAAATTTGAAAAATTGATAATTGGTTAATAAAGGATTAAAACTTACCTTTAATAAACAATTTTAGAAAAAATTTATATCTTTTATATGTAATCTATTGTTACCTTTAAAGTCCCACACCAAACAAGGGGGTTTTCTTCAAAACCTTTATAAACATATCTTTCCTAAACACCATTGAAATAAATACAAATGTAAAATACCCTCGAAATAAATATACAGTATCTCACAAAAGTGAGTACACCCCTCACGTTTTTGTTAATATTTTATTATATCTTTTCATGTGAAAACACTGAAGAAATGACACTTTGCTACAATGTAAAGTAGTGAGTGTGCAGCTTGTATAACAGTGTAAATTTGCTGTCCCCTCAAAATAACTCAACACACAGCCATTAATGTCTAAACTGCTGGCAACAAAGGTGGGTACACCTCTAAGTGAAAATGTCCAAATTGGGCCCAATTAGCCATTTTCCCTCCCCGGTGTCATGTGACTCGTTAGTGTTACAAGGTCTCAGGTGTGAATGGGAAGCAGGTGTTTTAAATTAGGTGTTATCGCTCTCACTCTCTCATACTTGTCACTGGAAGTTCAACATAGCGCCTCATGGCAAAGAACTCTCTGAGGATCTGAAAAAAAGAATTTTTGCTTTACATAAAGATGGCATAGGTAAGAAGATTGCAAAGACCCTTAAACTGAGCTGCAACACGGTGGCCAAGACCATACATTGGTTTAACAGTACAGGTTCTCGTCATGGTTGACCAAAGAAGTTGCTCAGCGTCATATCCAGAGGTGCCTTTGGGAAATAGACATGTGAGTGCTGCCAACATTGCTGCAGAGGTTGAAGGGGTGGGGGGTCAGCCTGTCAGTGCTAAGACCATACGCCGCACACTGCTTTAAATTAGTCTGCATGGCTGTCATCCCAGAAGGAAGCCTCTTCTAAAGATGATGCATGAGAAAGCTCGCAAACAGTTTGCTGAAGACAAGCAGACTAAGGACACAGATTACTGGAACCCTGTCCTGTGCTCTGATGAGATAGATAAGCTTATTTGGTTCAGATGGTGTCAAGCGTGTGTGGCGGCAACCAGGTGAGGAGTACGAAAGCAATTGTGTCTTGCCTACAGTCAAGCATGGTGGTGGGAGTGTCATGGTCTGGGGCTGCATGAGTGCTGCCAGGACTGGGGAGCTACAGTTCATTGAGGGAATCATGAATACCAACATGTACTGTGACATACTGAAGCAGAGCATGGTCCGCTCCCTTCGGTGACTGGGCCGCAGAGCAGTATTCCAACATGATAACGACTCCAAACACACCTCCAAGATGACCACTGCCTTCCTAAAGAAGCTGAGGGTAAAGGTGATAGACTGGCCAAGCATGTCTTCAGACCTAAGCTCTATTGAGCATCTGTGGGGCATCCTCAAACAGAAGGCGGAGGAGCGCAAGGTCTCTAATATCCACCAGCTCTGTGATGTCCTCATGGAGGAGTGGAAGAGGACTCCAGTGGCATCCTGTGAAGCTCTGGAAACACCATGCCCAAGTGGGTTAAGGCAGTGCTGGAAAATAATGGTGGCCACACAAAAGTTTGACACTTTGGGCTCAATTTGGACGTTTTCACTTAGGGGTGTTTAGAAATTAATGTGTTGAGTTATTTTGAGGGGACAGCAAATTTACACTGTTATACAAGCTATACACTCATTACTTTACATTGTAGCAAAGTGCCATTTCTTCAGTGTTGTCACATGAAAAGATATAATAAGATATTTACAAAAATATGAGGGGTGTACTCACTTTTGTGAGATACTGTAGGTTGATTTACTAATATATATATACTTGTGTGTGTGTATATGTATAACTGGGGGGGTCTGAATACTTTCCGTACCCACTGTATATATATATATATATATATATATATATATATATATATATATATATATATAAGTCTTCTTCTTTTAAAATGGTTGGTTGGCACCCATATATCATCTGTTATGACATAATATAACTTCATGCAAACACAGGTCTCCTGGAAAGAAACTGATCATGTGAAATTGTGAGTGATGCTACAGCACCGTTCTAATTAACAATCATCACCAACAGAGATGCTCATTTTATTTTTTATTTCCCTTAGTACTTTCATTTGTAATAGCTTGGCACTTCAAACTCACAGAGTGCCAGTCCTATCTATCATCTGGTTGATATACAATAGGTCTGAGAAAAGATTTCCAATGACTGGTGGTTAAAAAATAGAGACATTTAAAGCCTCTTATGCCTCACTCTTTATACGTTAGCCTGTAGTATTAGTATTTTCTTTGTAATACATAGATCAACTGCATTATCCAAACTGTGCTCTAGCTTTGATACAACAAATATGCAACATTTAAAGGGTAAGCTCATATTTATTTACTTTTGGCAAAATATGCCTGTGCATCACAGCATCCTCAGTACATTATTATGCAGTGCATTGTTTACTAAAAGAATGCTTTCTCTTTAAGCTGCTTTTAATTTTGCCCTCCCCTTTCTATCCTGCAGATGGCAGGACATATTGGGCATTGGATGCACAGCCCACATAAGAGCACTCAGCTTTGCTCCCTACCCTGATGACATCACATCTGATGAAATGCATCGTACAGAGTTCAGTGTACTGATGTCACCATGCATTATCGTAGTTGTGAGCTGAGTCCTGGATATGTCCATTTGAATAGTGCTATATTAAATAGAAGGTCCAGGCTCCTTCAGAAAAAAATAAAAGTCAGAAGCTACAAATACTGTAGCTGCTGACTTTTAATATTAGGACACTTACCTGTCCAGGAATCCTGCGGTGTCTTCACCCCAGCCGATTTTTCTATCAGCTCCCAGGTGCTGCCACCGCCATTGCTTGTAAGGGAAATGGGGTCTGAAGCTTTGTGGCTTCACAGCCGGTTCCCTATCTCGCATGTGCAAAGTGAGCTTGGCTTTGTGAATTGCCCAGCAGCGGGGAAAGGAGGAGGGGGGCCGAACTTCTGGGTGAACTTGTCACGGCAAGATCACATGGAAGTGGGAGCGGGTACTTGTCAAAACCAGGTACCCGCCCCCCCCCCCATGAAAGGAGGAGGTGAATAAGTGGAGCTTCCCCCTTGTGGGTGGAGCTCCGATTTAACATAAAGTTTTTTTTTAATAATTTTTTTTTTATCTGAATTACACAATTGGGAGCACCCTCGTCTCCTCTCTCTCTGAATAAACCTTGTATGATATCTATCTCTGTGGATAATGGTGGAGCCCCTTGTTTCTCTTGTAATGAGAAACTTTCCATGCTTTTTTTGACCACACAGAGGTTGGAGGTCATCACCATCTGGTAAGTATTCACTGTTCAACAAAAAATGGTGTGGATATCTCTTGAAAAAGTTCACATACTGGATGGATACTTCATCTGAGCAGGATTTGGGACTTATATTGGAGTTTTTGCACTTTGAAAAAAACGATGCAAACAAACCAAAAAATATTTATCCTTTTTCCAAAACAGCTAACCACGCCTAAATGAGTTTCTCACATATATATACACAAATCAAATATAAAATATTGTAGCGCTTAGTAATACTTTATCTTATACTGTATATCACATTTATTTATTTTCAAAAATAACCCCCCCCCCCCAAAAAAAAAAAAAAAATAGATTAAAAAAATGTTCCGTGTCCAAAAAGACTTGATACTTCTTACTTTATACACAACCATGTGCACATGAACTCTTGTGGAACAATAATTACTCCTCCTTTCATTCACCTCCATATGCCTCCACCACCAATTGTTTTCTCATCTTCAGAAAATGAACCACATATACTGTACGTGCAAGGTTAAAAATGTTTATGTCCCCTTTAAGTGAAACCTCCGTTCTCCAGTGAGATATGCCATGTAGATTCAGTACCTCCTCCAACCAGCATCAAGAGAAAAGAGAGACTGCACAGTATTTCACCTTTTTTTTAAATTTTATTTGTGCCACTCAAAATACAATACACTCACATATTTATGCTCCTTTCAGTGCGCGCAATTATCACAGCAAAACATAAATGAGCATCGCCAGTTATCATTTTCCTCCTTTCCTAACATCATCCAAAGTCCCCGGGACTTGAAAAATAAACCAAGCATATACCTCTATAGCATATACTGTACTTGTCTCAATCCAGAGCACTAAGTCTAATTTCTGTCTGCTGCCTCATTCCTCTGCTATCTGTACGAGTCATTTCTGACAATTTTTCCTTACAAGAGGCAAAAAGGGGATGGGGAGGGAGCACCAGCACACAGCCTGTAATTGACTAGCTCAGCTCTGTTCATACGAGCTGTGTGAAGAGGAGTGTGCCCCTTCCCTCCAATCAGCTCTCAGATCTCTTATCACTGAGATCTGCAGAGTGTACATTTTGCTTCCTGCCCCCTGCTTTCTAGGAGCTCAGACAAGCTGTATAAATGCTGGATTTTGAACGTCTGTAGAGGACAGAAGACTGCAGATAAACAGGTACAACTTATGTAGGAGGATATGTTTCATATTTGTGTATCACCTGAGGCCAGTCAGTTCACTGGGTAAATGTAAAGGCATACAACTACTTTAATCACTATCGGGAGGGAAAGGAAACATGTAGCATGGGCACAAAGCCCAAGCTGAGTTACTACCAAGTTCTAAAATGGCAGCCAGCCAGAGCTACAAAGGAAATAAATTACTATATAAGGTGCACTATAAATATAGACACTGACCAATTCATGTCATTATGCATAATGCCAAGTCTTCTAGAATACACCAAATGCAATGGATCCTGCATCCGGGAGGAACTATTATCTGTGGACTGTATTTAATGTTAGCAAA